>NC_092628.1:87064887-87664887 GCF_039555335.1 Amphiura filiformis | reverse complement strand
GTAAAATGTATTGCACATATAATTTAGGAAAGATGTCCTAGCTTGCACTCTTGGAAATATACTTTCTAGATCAGAAAATGTGTAGAAAAAGATAATTCAAAAACTGTCCCTAGGGGTCAACAGGGGTCAGATTTCATATAGGATTGAAATTACAAAATTGCTCATTTTGTCGAAAACCATGCCAAATTATTCCTCTGGTCATAACGATTCAGAAAAAAGTATAGTTTGACGTCATCGGTACTGGTAGTGAATTCCAATTTTCTTTGCTTTACCTCAGTTGCTCGGCTCAAAAGTATAAGGGGACATATCTGACAGTAAAAGCTAACATTTTATGAAAAAGAAATACTGATCTGTTTTTTATGGGAATGCTACAATATGGCTTTAATTAGCATTTTTCAGGAAAAGGTCAATGGAACCATTGTCACTTTGAATTTCTACCCTTCGTCATTTCAAAGAGCAGTGTTTTTATAGGGATGTGCCATGCAGACTTTCAGATGCTGTCTTTAGTTTTTGCTACCCATCAGTAGACCAATTGTTCACAAAATTTTGCCATAATTCATGATAATTGGGTGCTTTTAAGGATTACTCCTTCATGTAATTATGCACGAAATTAGGGTTAGGGTTAGGATTAGCATACACGAAATAATTACATGAAGGATCAACCCTTTTAAGGCCCTGACCCAACCCATCCATCGATATACCAAAAGCACTAAAAAGGTACTCGAAAGGTGGCACATACCCGTATAGCTTCAACCATGGAGACCCCCCCCATTCCCCAGGAACAAAGGTAGGCCTATCAATAATGCATGTGTAATAATCCTTCATATAAGAAGTACCTGGATAAGATAGGTCGTACATAGTTCAGATTCGGAAGAAAATGATGTGTCGACATTTTAATACTCTTAGATAAGTCCACGTGTTTTCAGTGCTACTGCCCTCTCCTTTGGAGAATATGCCATTCTAAAAGTAGACAGGAGAGTGGGAGTTGCGTGTAGCTATTCAACAGAGAAGGAGCTAAGACCATCACTGTGAAGTGAATTGGTAATTAAAGCTGATAGTTAACTATGTAGAAGTTAACAGGTTTCAATATGGCATGATTCTTTAGGCAGGAGAAGTACACTGAGAACTCGTCTTATTAAACATTAAGGCTCGGGCCAGGATGATTTGCACATCGATCCTGAATGCCCATCGTTAATAAAAGAGAGGTATCTCGACAGTAGTAACAAAAAGAATGTCTTAACGTCTTTCGATCAAGTCACACGTTTGTCTCTTCAGAATCAAGATAACCGAACCCAGATGGATTGTAGGCCCATTCGCGTATCTCTTAAAATAATGAACGTACTTCCATTTCCTACAGGATAAGTGGACGATAACGAATCCCTACAGACTGGTGCCCAATTTGGGGCCTATTTTGCTTTTGGAGCAGAAGTGTGTATCAAAGTGAGGAATGGAGCAGAAGAAAAAACCAACGCGCAGGGGTGAGTGAATGTATGAAATAATGACAATTGGCAATGAGTATTAGTGGCAAAATTTTTTTTCAAAGTGGCATATAAAATATTTCATTTGCAGTTTGGTTGAAGTTGATAGTGTAATGATTATTCCATGATTTTAAGGTCATTAATAATGCTCAATGTTTTAATTCCGTGTCCTTGGCCACTTCCGTACCAAGGTCAGTTTATTTGGACAAAATTACAATATAGAACCTCTCGGAACAATGTTGTTTATTGTCGAGTAGATACTCAAGTTCTTTTTACAGTGGTGGATCATACCCATTGTGCATATATATTAGGGTTTTTAGGTGGCAGATGTCAACTAGTCTCATATACTTGTAGTGAAATTCCACTAACAATTCCTGCTGTTTCTAGGCACCAATTGTGTCTCACATATACTACGTCCATAGGTATACGCTCCATACCCGGGTTCGAGCCGCCAGAAATTCCAGTTGGTTTGGGTGACGTGGCTCACTCCATCCCAGCCGCTAGTTCATATCCACGAGGCTCCGTTGGATCGAACCAGCCATCTTCCACCACTGACTAAAAACATATGTCTATGCTTTCAGAAATGTCAGTGCAAGAAAAGTGGAAATATTTGGACTATGTGTTTTAAACGTTAGTGGACTTTGAAACAGCTACAAAATAAGTGACTAAAATCTTATGCCACCTTTTCTCCAAACATTTTTATATCTTGTGAAAATGAATTGTCGTTTGGCGCGATCATTCCTACTAACACACAATTCCTTTAACTTCATTCAAGGTATATAGCTCTCAGCGGTTATAAGTGTTTTTAAGGAAAATCTCTTTTAGTACTGTGAATCAAATGTTACACATACTCTGGAATCTCATGAGTCACTGTGTTTAGTTATTTGTGATATGCGACAATACTGTTTCCACAAAGGTGGTAAAGTTAGAAATTTTTATTATATTTCATTAATAAGAAATGATAATGATATTTAAGCGATAGACACTTCCACATTATGTATATCGCCTGATTCAGGTGTGGTAGTTTTTCTTATATTATAATTAGCTAATTTGACATCTATTGACATCACATTACAATCTATGCGCGTTCAAAAATTGTACACGCTCGGCATCTAACAGGTTTTACTGTAGCGGTTAATTAAATTTTGAGGTGACAAATGTTATTCCCTTACAAAACAAATTGTACACGCTCGCATCATTTGTTTTGCCTAGTAGCGGTTAATTAAGTGACATAGAGATTGTTCATTAATATGTAGATTTCGTCCTCGCTCATGGTCCAAAAGACAGTCCCATCTTTACATTGTAGCGGTTGATTTCATTCATGCTTCTGATTAATCACATGTGATAAATGTCAATAGATGTCTAATTTTGTCTTCTATTGTAACCAAGTATAGCTCGCGGCGTTTTAATTTTTGCCATTCTCAATACTAATACCGTATGGTTTGAAAAGACCCAACACGGCAACGCCAACGTGGGTGCCATCAGCTGTTTTTGATTCTTACTATATTATATGATTTGGTCATTTGGTTTCTTATTATAACCAATATTATTGGTATGTTCTTCATACATGCTATGCGTGTAGAGTATTTGCACCCAGTTTAAATGATAATTGACATTTATTGTTGTCTAGTACTTTATATGTGAATAGGCATTCGCCGTTTAAGGCATATCCTTTATACATCCTTCTTAACTATGGCGAACAATTGGCAATTTCATTTTCAATTGCCAGATAGGTTTCAAGGAACTCCTGGCGAAGTTATCGATCCGTGGTTTGATCGTTTAGAACATGCATTGAGAGCTGTAAATCAAGATATAACCGATCAAGAATTAGCAGATCGTATGTGTGCAGTAATCCCCCATAGATTATCGGGTGCAGCTTATCGAGTTTATACAAGTTTATCTCAAGACACACACGATGATTATGAATCACTTAGAACGGAATTGTCCAGAGTGTTCAATAATGATGCTTTCCTATCAGCTTTTAGGGTGCGTTCACATAGAAGTATACTATTCGGGTATACGGTGCACGTTTTGCAGGTGCACGCGTATAGCTCAAATCAAGCAAGGCAATTTCATAGTACCGGGTCACATAAGGCTACGATCGCATAGAAGTATACTATTCGGGTATACGATGCACGTTTTGCAGGTGCACGCGTATAGCTAAAATCGAGCAAGGTAATTTCATAGTACCGGTTCACATAAGAGCTATTCGAAAAGGCCGTATACCTGCGTATAGTTTAGTATAGTGGGAATCGTGCGTGTTCGATTTTAGTGCAGCGTATACCGTCCTAATTTTAAAAACCTAAACCATATGTGGGTAAATTCATTTTTTTAATAGACGCACGATCTAATTCTGCACATTATGACACCTCATTGAATGCAATGTGACCTCAAGAAGTAAAGTTACAAGCATTTGATAAGACGAAGAAAATGGGTAAACTGACCTACTCGCTATCGCTATACGAAATACGCTCATTTGATCAGGCTGAGTTCACATAGTATACTCCTATATGAACTCAGCCTGATCGAATGAGCGTATTTCGTATAGCGAATACCGTATACCGTATACTTCTATGTGAACTCAGCCTTAGGGAGTCATTGACAGCGCGATCTAGGGCCCCGAAAGAAAACATTGAGGTCTATGTTGCAGAGTTACGTAATTTAACTAGACAAAGTTTTGCAACTTTTACAGAGGCTCAACTACGCGCTGAAGTATTACGCCGCTTAATTGCGGGCTTAGATCCTATTACAAGGGGCCGCGTACATGAATTAGGCGCAGATACTATCCAAAGGGTAGTCGATGTCGTGCGGAATATAGAAAAGGCTCACATTGATTACCAACGCGCCGGTTATCTTTTGCCATACGGCCCATATTTGCCTTCAGCACAGAGCTTAGCTACGCCGTCGGCTCAAGTGGCGAAAATTGATAGTATAACACCCCCTTCAATTTCAAAATCTAATCCAATCATGCAAGATATATTACAAGAGTTAAAGAAACTTAATGTGAATTCAACAAAAAGTCAGGCTGATACAGTCGACGCCTCGTATTCTGCACAGCGCAAACCACGACAACGCCCAGGTTTGTGCTATCAGTGCAGAAGACGGGGCCACCTGGCGAGAGATTGTCCCCAATTTTAAAACATTGTGGTGATTAATTAATATTCCAGCATACAATTTGATACAAAACTAGGCATTATGTGGAAGGAATGAGGAACAGCCAAAGTAATCATAGTCATAAAAAAGGCTGTGTGTCCCCTCCCTCATGAGATAAGAGCAGAAGTGTGTCCCTCTTGTTTGTCAGTCACCTCATGTGGTTTCATTTATAACTAAGTATTACTTTGTTGTGCAGTATATTCCTTTTAACATCTGCCTTTTTGCGTGACCAGTTTGTTAGCGTGGCATATTCAGTTTAATTCTGACACCATCTTATGGGTGCTTTTTCTTCTTCTTTGTCATGTTCCTCCAAGTTTCAAAACTCTACTCATAACTATTTGTCATATCGCTTACCTAACTACATTGTCTTTGTTGTTCGCATCTTTTGTGTCATATAGGCCTACACAGTCACTGTTCCTTTAATCATAATCGGCCACCAATATGTGCGATTTTTAATTGTTGTAATACGCATAATTCATTCTTTCCAATCGAATTACAAATTGCTAAACAAGACACATTGTTATTACAAGTGTGCACGTTTTAATGTATACCACATGTCACTGGATAAAACACCAGTAAATGTTGCCCCCCCCCCCCCTCTTCTTCTTTAATAAAACAATTTGCTGTGACCTTTCCAATGTTCATCCACCCTTTTGTTTTATAAATTGTTACAAAATGTAAGATACATCAGTAGAGCACATAAATAATGAAAGGTTCTTATCAATGCTCTGTATAATGCTGTTAACAATGCAGCTAATATTCTTATACTTACTGTCTATTGTATAGATAGACAAAATGTTTGTGTTTTCTCGACACTATTATGGTTTTTTTAATATAGACATCAAAAAACAAATTGTCTGCTTATAATTTCAGGATGTTTTATGTTTACATGAATAGTAAACGTTATTGTATCATCCACATGGTTGTTATCTTTTTCAAGAGTGCGTGTAGGCACATCGAATTGAATAAGCGTAGGTAAATTTTATATAGGCTCTTTCAATTGTCAGATGATATGTGAGAATTCAAGACTGATACAAATGAGAACATGTCTAAAGAGGTAACTAATCTGTTTCCTGCAGAAACAATTTCTTTCATATTAATTGATATACAAAAATGTTGAGTGCTAAGTACTGTATGGTATTTAACAATGTCTTTAATTCATAGGTTCCTCCATTAGTGACCTACATTTAGTTTCTGTTCTCTAATAGTCATCAGGTTTCCCACAAGTCATCTGACATTTCTCCTAAAAGGTCTGTGAAATTTGCCAGAACTGTCAATTTCCAATGTCACCTTTGTTAACTGGCCATTTATCATTGAAATGCTACCACAGCATCTTTTTAAATCCTTCAACCTACGCAAATAGCGTTAAATTCAACTTTCAAAAACTTTAAACCAATCACAGCACTCTTTTTACTTTGGAGACCGATTCCCAGGTACTTCACAGTTGTGATTGAATGACCAAGCCTCCTTTTGATCCCTTTAGGGATAATCGGGTACAACCCCCACTGGTCAATACAAAATAGTTTACCAGGGATAGTTACCATTCCCACACTGTCTCTTAACTTTTTCTTCAACCATATTTTAAGAGGCACCATCAATCAAACCTTTATAAGGTTCCGGTCCGATAGGCCGACACAAATTAACCTACGGCACCGTCAACTTTTTACGGCTTTGCCATTTCTTATCTTTTTTTACCAATTTTGGTACATTTTGGTACTTTTACATCATATTCTCCAAGGGTAATAAAACCTTGGAAGCTAATTCCCGGATCTGTAATAGAGGCTATTTGTCATTATCACCCTGGGAAACTCTTTTCCAACTACAATAGTACTTACCGTTTCCTAACTCTCAAGTCAAGGGTTAGAGTGTGAATCTATATTTCTTGTCATACACTGATAAAGTAGTTCAAGTTTTAAAGTATTCTGTGTATGGTAATCATAGAACAATGTCACTATAATTACTTTGGTTAGAAGTTATTTACTCTTTTCACATTCATTGTTGGTTGTCTAGTTTTTACAAAGGTGAAGTCCGAAATATTTTAAAGGGGCCGCGGAATGGATTTGGCGGGCTCCCGCACTCTCTTGCTGGGCGCCTGCCGATTCAGTGTCGGTCTTAGGGACTTACATCTGCCGTTTGAGTTACATCTGCAGTTTTAAAATATGCATATAGTATCAGGTACCAATTTGTTCACCATCCATAACTTGAATAGTCATGTTAAAAGTGATCACTTTGAACCGGTTTTGTCTACCTTTTTACTATTACTATGACACAAATTTATTGTGAAATTTCACTACACGCTAGAAGTCAACTTGAAGTCCCACGCGAACATATTGACCACAAAACAAGATGTTACAAGAAATATTTACTATGCAACAAAGTAATGTTGAGTGTTTAAATAATAATCGCGCACTATGCGGTATGACACTCGCAATATAATTCATAGGAAATGCGTACAATACTATAACTGCATGTCGAGAGGCTACTTAAATATTCGCGCAGAGCCTATATTTTTTTAGACATCATAAATCCTGATGCAGAGTTTATTAACCTTTTTGGAAATTAAAAGAGATAGACGCCAAGTACACCTTGTATCACAGTCTTATCATTTAATGGATACCTTGTTAATCTCCTATTAACCAGTGGAAGCCACAATTGCAAACTGTGATCCACTGACCCACACAATAGAGATTAACACATGGTGTTTACTTGGTCTCTCTCTCTCTCTCTTTTTTCCACCCTAATGGAGTTAACACATTTGTTACATTCCTATCTTAGGTATATCAACAAATATAGTTCAAGTGTCACTGATTGATATAGTTCTTGAATTGTATACATAGAGTTACATTAAACATCAATACATGTTTTAACATGAATTGGTTCAGTACTATAACATCCTTCTTCTTTGTAACCATATATATATAGTTATACAAAGTACATTAAGTTGTAGTAAGCTAAGTTTTTTTTTTCTCTTTCATTAATTTGCCACAACAGAATATTGTCGAGTGCCACACTCTATATTCAAATATACTCATTGCTAGAGTCATTCATTTCATACGTTCACTCCAAGCACAATGTCAATAAAAATGTGCACCCTAAATGTATATGTATGTTGGTACTTATCATTTCTCTTTCCTCAGCGAGTCTACAGGACAACAAGAAAGTCCTAAATTATTATCTGCTACAACGTTATACAGCTGTGTGACAATTTCCACAAGATAAACTGTGCCTTCAATAAACAATCTTTTCTTATCTTCTACAAGATTGTCAACAAGACATTCCAGAAACAATGACAACATAGGATAGTTTTTCACATTCCCATGTGACTATGTAAGAAGTCGCTGAAAATGGAACTATGTGTTCATTGTGTAACGGCAATGGTTATTGTCACTCTTTCTTTGTGGTACCATCGGTGTGCTATGTGCTACATACATTATAGTAAAGAAACAATTTCATGTTCAGAGAGGTAATAATTTGTCCATTACCTATCTCAAATGTAACACAGCGGAAACTGTGTCTTCTTCTCTTCCATCATGCCTACCTACTACGTCAGTTTACAAAGGGAAACCTGTGTACAACACCCAGAACATTAAACAAACTATTTTTAATTGTTGGGTGTATAATGTATCCTTGGCTGTTGGTGCCCTTGCTAACAACTTGTTTTGGTGGCATCTTGAACTCTTCGGTCACAAACATTTATTGCCTTATAAGGACAGAAATTGCCTTAATAGTCAACTGTGATCCGCGATGCATTTCTACAATATCAATACAAGCAAAGCTGTGTACGTAAAATGTTTCTTCTTGTTGCAACTTACAGGACTCATGAAAGAGGTCACTGCAGTCAGTCAAACATTATAGGAATTGAAATTTCTTCAGTTGGTTTCACGCAAGGACACCGTGTTTATTTATAGTGCTGCAACAGTTCAGCGAACTTTCATAATGTAAACATTGGTTGATAACATTCCTTCGCGTAGGGGAGAGCGGGGAGTGTTCGCCCTAGGGGCAGGTTCGCCCACCCCTTGTTTCTCAGCACTACGGCTATCCGGGAATTTGGTGATGGCAAAATTAGGTGACATAGGTCATTATAAACTTCTCATATTAGCTACGCGACATATAGGGACGTGTTCATCGAACTGCAGCCAAAACAAAAAAATTACACCAAAACGTAATTTTTTCTTGCATTTATAATGTTGTATTATCATTGATACATAAATACAGATGGTTTTAATGGAAATCTGTATTGGGAACATATGGGAGTTGTCAAAGATTTAATGCAGTTATAAACTCCTTATTCGATTTGTGTTTTGCATACCCTGAAGAAAATACATAAATGTGCACAAGGGGCTTGTTCGCCCTTTTGAGGATGGGGCATGTTCGCCCTATATCTTCCCCGGGCGGACTTACCCCAAACTGGAGGGCGGACCTGCCCCATCAGCGTATTATGCAAAATATTGATAATCAAACCATTAAACAAGGTAAAACTACCGAAAAACATGTTTTTTTAAGTTATGAGGTGTCAGTATTACTCATACCACCGTTTATATCCTAATCCATTTCTCCCCGAAGTTGTAAACATGGTACGTTTAAGCTCACTTTGGACCCCTACATTTTACCCTGACCCGACCCCTGCAACAAATTTAGTGACTCCCCAGAAGAGAATGAATGCCCTGTATACTCTTGCTAAATGTTTGCATTGAATATGTTATTGTTATGCAATGTTTAAACCTTTTTTTGTGATTAGGGTGAACTTACCCCACCATATGGGCGAACCTGCCCCAATATGGGGCAAGTTCGCCACTTTGCAAAACTTTTTTGTTTGCTCTATCCTGTTGCTATTGTAAGTCCTATAGTTCTGGGATTGTGGCCGTATATAGCTAAGACATAGGGCTTTCACATGGGCTAATCAGGTCATCCCTAACCTTAAAATTGACATCGCTAGGCTGGTCAGAAAAAAATAGGGCGAACACTCCCCGCTCTCCCCTACCCTACACTGGAATTGACCTTTGCAGTCGCGTGCCAGCCACACGTCAGAGATTCTTCAGTAGCAGTCAACCATCATGCAGAAATTGAACTATTTGTTTTTCGCATGGTCATATTGTGTTTTCTTTCAGGTGACACACTCAGTGAGAAGTTGAATCTAATTATGTAAAGACAACTGCCAGGTACACCAAATTAATTGATTTTCTTTCCTCTTTTAAATTGGAGGACCAATTTCCTCAGGCCGTGAAGTGATGTAATAATCCTTCATATAAGAAGTACCTGGATAAGATAGGTCGTACATAGTTCAGATTCGGAAGAAAATGATGTGTCGACATTTTAATACTCTTAGATAAGTCCACGTGTTTTCAGTGCTACTGCCCTCTCCTTTGGAGAATATGCCATTCTAAAAGTAGACAGGAGAGTGGGAGTTGCGTGTAGCTATTCAACAGAGAAGGAGCTAAGACCATCACTGTGAAGTGAATTGGTAATTAAAGCTGATAGTTAACTATGTAGAAGTTAACAGGTTTCAATATGGCATGATTCTTTAGGCAGGAGAAGTACACTGAGAACTCGTCTTATTAAACATTAAGGCTCGGGCCAGGATGATTTGCACATCGATCCTGAATGCCCATCGTTAATAAAAGAGAGGTATCTCGACAGTAGTAACAAAAAGAATGTCTTAACGTCTTTCGATCAAGTCACACGTTTGTCTCTTCAGAATCAAGATAACCGAACCCAGATGGATTGTAGGCCCATTCGCGTATCTCTTAAAATAATGAACGTACTTCCATTTCCTACAGGATAAGTGGACGATAACGAATCCCTACACATGCAACAAAAACAACCAAGATGCCAGTAAGTTTCTTTATTTATCTGCATGGTGCAATTTCCAAATAGGATCAATACATCTGATTGAATTTTGCTATCAACGCTTGACCCCAGCTCAGCTCAATCCCAGACAGACTTGTCTTGTGATTTTGACAATTCAAGTGATGATGATTCACACACTTCCTATCAGGAACCTAGAGGTACTGCATAGGGCTGATCATATCATCCGATTTGGCACAATCCGTCTTGGCCAACATAGAAATCCCAGCTACACATTTCCCATCAAAAGCCAAGAAACCCCTGGATCAATTGTCAAATGTTACCATGTTAACCCTTAGACACCTAAAGGGTAGGGTTGGTCAAAAGTACCCTGTGTGTTGAAGGTGGAGGCACCCAGCCTGTAGTAAACATTCAGGGCAGTTAAGGGTTTAAAAGGTATCAACTTTTTTTTTTTTCGGCCGGATTTGGCGTATTCCTGGACTTAGCTAGAGCTAAATGCTACAATCATTCATGGTGACAAACAGCGTTCGAAATTTTGGTTGTCCGGTTGCCCGGGACAACTAGAAAAGTCGCCGGAAAACCAAAAATACTGATTGGGTTGTCCGCCGGACAACCACAAATCTAGTCAAAAGTCACATTTGTAGGCCTACGGGCAACCAAAAACTTAGACGGACAACCAGAAATTGTAATCTGGTTGTCCGTGAGACAACCATTTATTTTTCCTAAATTCGATCACTGGTGACAAACCAACATTTTGTTTCTTTAATATGCAGTTAAAGTTATAATTTGTGTTCATGTCATAGTCTTTTAATGATTTCAAATCCAATGTATTTTGAAGTCACAAAAAATAATAGACTATGAAAAATAATAGACTATGACATGAACACAAGTTATAACATTGCATATTGAAGACACAAAATGTTTTTGGGGGGATTTGTTTATTTTCAACCATGAAAGATCTCAATAGTATTTAGCTCTAGCTAGGTCCAGAGATACTCCAAATCTGAAAAAAAATTGAATTTTACTTATTTTTATTTTTTTTTTAAATTGAAAAAAAAAATATTGGTCAGGCCTTAATCTGAGGAGCAGACGGTGGAGGACAAACAAACAGCTTTTTTTTTGGCCTTATTGGCAGCACCTTGATGGAAAACATGCACAGAGGTACCAAGGAATTTCACTATGTATCAAATCATTTTCAACAACCCACTCCTTATTGATTTATTCAGCTTGAGCTTCCATCATTGGCAGAGATTTCACTTTAATTTACCAGCCAGACCATCTTTGATTGGGAAATGTCTGACGTAGCACCGATGGCGATCGCAAATGTATTGATGTTCAATCAATTACAGTGTAAATAAGCATGGGTAATAAGGCACCGTTCACAAACACTTGTTGAGGGCTGATGAAAAAAGGGGAGCCCTGAAAATTTTGACCCTCCTAAGGGGAGGGCCCAGAAAAAATGACCACAAATTTTCCTGGAAAAGTTGAGTTTATATGCTTTTCTATGGGGTTGACCCATAATTTTCATGTCAAAAAGGGGAGGGGGCCCTGAAATTTTCGAGGTCTGTAAAGGGGGGGGCGAAAATTTTCGCGATAAATTTTTTTTGCATCAGGCCCCCCCCCCTTACAAGTGTTTGTGAACGGTCCCTAAATTCACACAAATCAATTGGACAAAGTATAACACAACACTAGAGTACACAAATCAGTTTTTTTTCTCTTGTGAGTTGTTTTATCATATTTCCTCAAATCCATTTTATAGACATTATTCCAGTTGAAATCCAATATGCCCCCTATGGAAGACATGACTTAATCTTCCACACAGAGTGTGAATTTCAAAATAGGGTTACTTCAATGGATGACTCCATTTGCAATCTACACCCCCTGTGTGAAAGATTAAGGTCATGTCTTCCATGGGGTGTATATAGCACTTTCCCCAATTTTTGCTGTGTTTGGTACCCTAAACAAGATACTCGCGTATCGTGCCCGGGCGTGGAAAATCCGGGGGGGAAATGCCATTTTTCCTTGCTTTTTAGTACCCACGCAGGTGATGACAACTTGGAATACAAGTGCTCCTGCCCCGAGTCATAGGGTACCGGTGTCCACCAAATGACTAGAATCATTGTTTATTTAAAATACAATATTAATTATATAAACAATTTTAATTGTTAAAGCTTAATTGTGACCGTCCACCACAAAGCACAAACCTCTATATAAGTCAGCAATGAATTTGATTTTGAGTATATCATTTAATGCTTATGATATTCTAAATATGAAATTAAATTAAATTGACCGAGCCAACTTTATAAGAGGTTTGTGGTGGATGGTCATACTTGTTAAATCTTAGCAGTTAAACTGCTTATTAAATTATTAAATTATTTGTGTGATGGTACCATTCTGCATTTGAAAGATGGATTGTTGGAAGTAACCCAGTGGGCACAATCGGGAAAAACTACGTTGTATGGACGTTGTAATAAGATCGGACGTCGGGCAACCAAATTCCAGCGTTAACGCATGAAAGTAATAATCTAGGGCGTCAGTACACCTATTAGTGACGACGTCGCACAAGCGTTAATGGTAATGTCGGCCGTAAGGCGATCGTCGTGCGACTTCAATACAGCGTTGAGGCAACACTTCATTGCCGACATCAGTACAACTGACAATAAAGATGTTGCATTAACGCGTCACCTGTTGACTACCCTGCGACGATTGTCGTACGACTTCAATATAACGTTGAGGCAACACTTCATTGCCGACATCAGTACAACTGACAATAAAGATGTTGCGTGCGTCACCTGTTGACTACCCTGCGACAGTTGTCGTGCGACTTCAATATAACGTTGAGGTAACACTTCATTGGCGACATCGGTACACCAATGATTGAAGGCGTCGCAACAACGTCTGCCGTCACGATGGTTGTCGTATGACCTCAATACTAACGTTGAAGCAACACTTTATTGCGACATCGGTACAACTGCGATAAAGGCGTTGTATTAAGGACACATAATGACTGCCGTGCAATGGTTGTTGTACGATCTCAATATAACGTTGAGGTAACACTTCTTTGACGACATCGTCTGCCATACGCTGGTTGTCGTATGACCTCAATACTAACGTTGAAGCACGGTAACACTTCATTGGCGACATCGATGCGACCGACGATAAATATGTTGCATTTGGCTTATATTGTCTTAAAAGTTTCTTACGCCGAGATTGGGGAAACGTCGTCGCACAAACCTTAATATGACGGTCAGAATGCCGTCCGCGATATCGGACCAACGTTGGTAAACAGCATGACAGTTGACAGGCCTACTGTTTCCAAGTCATCGGAATGGTCAAGTTGGTCCAAAATGTTCTATTTACTAGGCGTATTAAAGTGTAACATTAAATAAAGACTATAAAAGCCCACTAGATAAACTAATAATAATAATAATAATGATGAGGATGATGATGATGTTGCAACTCATGATGATGATGATGATGATGATGTTGATGATGATGGTGATGATGATGATGATGATGATGATGATGAATATAATGCTTAGTAAATGTAATATATAAACCTAATAAATATAATTATATTTATAATAACAATAAAACTTTGGAATTCAATCGTCAGTAAGATTTTTATTTAAAAAAAAGAAAAAAATATTTACAGTAAATTTGATCAATATCCTTTAAATAATTCACTTTAGCAGATTTAGCCATCAAAATATTGCTTATATTAACTTAAAACACTTCATCGAATATGTAAACCCCGTTAGCTCAGTCAGTAGGGCATCAGTCTCATAATCCAAAGGTCATGGGTTCGAATCCCGGAAGGTACATCAAGGTAAGTGTTATGTATAAATTTAAGCTAGGAATTTTGCTTCCGTTGTAATATAGACAGTATTAAGTGTAAGACTCTGTGTAAGCAGAGTATATGCTACTAAATAATATTCTTCTTTCCTTTTTTCATGATTTTTCGTCTCTTTGGGGTTACTTGCCAATGGTTGGATTAATGGTTGGTTTAACGTTGGTCAATGGATGGATTAATAACATTGGCCCAACATCAACGATATTATGTTAGCCCAGCGTCACAAATTACATCTTTATTAGGGTTGGGTCAATGTTGGATCGGCGTTGGCTAACGTCTGCAGCAACGCTGAATGTGGACGTCGCACCAACGTTCTATTTTGGCGTCAAAAAACTTTCATATCCATCCTCCAGGCAACCGTCGTCCAACGTTAGATATTGACGTTGACACAACATAGTAGCAACCAATTGTGCCCACTGGGAATGGAGTAATTTATCTTCCAAATCCAATTCAGTATAGCATATTTTTACCATCACACCTGTACAATATTTAAAGTTTGATATACAGTCATCATGAGTCATGGCATGTACACACCTGTTGCACATACAACACTTTTTCAACTTAAATTGTGCAGATTGTTTCATGCATTAATTAAATGGGCATTTCGTGATCCACAGCATTATTCCCCCCCCCCCCCACTTTTCTCAAGAAATGTTGTCAAAATGTCATAAAAAGAGGATGCTAGATCACGAAATACTCCTTTAAATTGTGCAGATTGTTTTCAACACACAAATGAGAAAACGATCAATACAGAAAAATCAAAACTTTAAAAAAAGAGACAAAATGATTTATACATTGTAAACACCTATTCAGCTTCAAGTACACAATAGATTGGATAGGCTTATTAAAGATAAACATTTTAAAGCTGAATAATACATGCATATAATGATCAATTTCAATCATGATTGAATAATAACCAGCAAACAAGCATTTTTTGTACTTCCATAAAGGTGACACTGTCTGAAACTTGTGACACATAATCTGACACATAGAGAGAATGAGAGGGCTGATCAATACTTAGTACTACAGGGAATTCACAAAAATGCTCTTCCCTTCTTGTATTGCCTCAATATTTTGTGCTATTGCCCCCACTCCCACCCCAATGGTATACCTCTAAATCACCCTGCAAATATTGATCAGCCCAGTAACTATAGTGGCAAGCCAATGTAAATAGCAAGAGTTCATAATATTTAACTGGTAATCTGGCCAATTTACTGCTGAAACTAATATGCAGTTATGCGCTGTAGTCATGACAAGCCTGATGTTGCTTAGCAATAGGAGCTATTGTTACAAGCCTGTAGACAGGATGTGGAACACCTCATCAACTAATCATGCTAAAAGGTACACACCTTGTTGTGTCAACATCTACATGTATTACATACCGGGATTACATATTGCCTCAAAAGGTCATAATTCGGAAGAAAAATTTACAAATGATCTGATTTCTTCAATAAAAAATAACCAAAAAAGTTTACTTTCTTGACTTACGGGAACTGGAATGAGCGTTTTGAGCGTTTCGACAGCATTTTTGTGGGACATGAGAGCACATCAGACCTATCAAATTGCATTCTGAATACGAAAAATGTCTTTCTGATATCAAATAATTTTCACTTTATGAAATTCACAATATAATACAAATTTTATGACAAATTATTAAAATTTGATATTTTTCACATTTTGGAGATATAACAGTCCTCGAGGTAAATCTTATAAATTAAATGATATAGTCTTAAAGTGTATGTAGCTGGTAGGAAAAGCCGACGATCAATTGAAAATTTTGGCCTTTCATATTGAAGATATGGATTTTTTTTCCCAAAAAGACCTAATTTTTTTTGGTGTTTTGGGGAAAAAATCCATATCTTCAATCTGAAAGGTCAAAATTTTCAATTGATCGTCGACTTTTCATCCCACCTACATACACTTTAGGTGAAAATCATCAGATTTATAAAGTTTACTTGAGTACTATTAAATATCAAAAATATCAATTTTAATGATTTGCCCCAAAATGTGTATTTACATTGCAAATTTCAAAAATCCAAAAAGGACATTCTTCGTATTCAGAATCCCATTCGATATGTCTGCTGTGCTCTACTGTCCCACAATAAATACTGTCCAACGTTCATACCCCTTCCCTTAAGGTTACGGAGGGTGAAAATTCCACTCAACTTGTCTTTTGTTTTTTAATTTTTATTTATGAAGTATATATTAAACATCTCAGAGATGTAGATTGAAAAATTGTATCAACAAAGTATTTTTAAATTATTTTTGTGTATCAATATTTGCGCTAGATATCCCACATCAGTAATTCTTTTCTAAAGAAAGTTCTTGCTTTAAGGGGACACTACACTAAATCCTTCAGCATTTGGTGTAACTCATGGAAGAAAGAGAAGGTGTGAGGGCTATCATTTTCTTTGGAAGGGGAATCCCAAATATACATGGGGGGCCCGTGGGTTAGATTTTAAAAGGTATGCCAACATTTCCTGTCATCCGCCCCTGGCCCTGCTCTCGGCCAGCCTAACTTTGCCAATGTGGAAACTTTAAATGGCCTAGATATTATGATGCAGATTTGAATGTTTCTGTAGTGTTTCCTAAGCCTTATAAAGATGCACTGTAAATGTTTGCCAAAAACTGCTCCCCCCTCCCCCATTCTACCCTCCCCCAGGACTCATAATTATTATGCACCTAGTTACTTTATTGTATTTTCACATGTATTTCAATGGGACATTTATTTAGTGATGTGCCCCTTATAGTGATTATTATTCCAGTGCATGAACTGGCAACCCTATCATTTTCATTTGATTGCTAAAATCACTGAAGCATATGCACAGTGGAGCATGAGTATTCAACCAGCACTATACTAGACAAAATCAATAAAATAAGTACTATCACCTTGGCCCTGGCAACACTAACTAGCATTGTAAACAAGTTAGCACATGGTTTGAACATGATAATAGATAGTGTGGAAGTTTTGGCAGAAATTTGTCAATTTCTGCAAGTTTTGTGAAAATCAATTGATACTTCCCATGCAGTAAGGATTATCAGTAGTAATACAGGAGCACTGCACCTGCAATATTATGGGATTGTGAATTGATACTGTGAAATAGCAGAAAATGTGAGTACTTGAAACTAAATGTGTGGATATCTCAGAACTCCATTTTGGACCATTTGGCCTGATATGCTGAGATGAAATAAATTATTTTTAATGTTTCCCGTAGCTGATTCATAAAATTTTGATATGCATGTGTTAGCTGATACTTCAAAGAAATAATGTAGGGAATAATTGTGTCAATATATTGGCACACTAAATTAATATTGTTGTTGCAAAAAGACGACATTTACCCCATCATTTTCATTGACATTCTGTGAACATGTAAGCTTACTGTTTTAAATCAGGAGGACCTATCGAAAGAATAAATAGGTACATTATTTCATTGGTTTGTTTGTAACACATATCTTGAAATCGCAATGAAATCGGACCCTCTCCCCATATTTTCCTGGCCTCTTTCCCAAAAAACCTCATGCTCATGAAATTGAACACAAATTGAAACACTTACAAAGTACATTTGTGTATGAGCTATGACGTTAAAAGTATTACAATAATAATCATTAGAGTGTCAACTTTAGGTCGATCCTTCATGTAATTATTTCGTGTAATCTAATCCTAACTCTAACCCTAATCCTAACCCTAATCCTAATCCTAACCCTAAACTAACCCTAACCCTAACCCTAATTTCATGTAAAATTACATGAAGGAATAACCCAACTTTAAGATGAAGTATGATTTTTAGGCCTGCCATGTTTATTTTTTGAAAAACAAAATATTTTAGGTGGCTACATGCAGCCAATTTGCCTACACAAGAGTTCAAAATCCTGTATAACCTTAAGGTGATTTATAAAAAATCATTTTTAAAAATCTCTTTTTCCAGATGAAAAAACACATTTTGGAAGTTATGCATTCTGGCTAATAATATAGACGGGCCTGACTACACAGCCTCTGCTATTATTCCTGTTACTAACAATGCTAACCAGTGAACTTTATGACAGCCGGACAAAACCTTTTTTTGTCTCAGAAGCTATGAGGAAATAGTCATTAGTCATAACATTTCATTTGAAAAGGTAAAACACAGTTCAGTAATTCATTATGCTTTAGTAATTCTGTGGAGGTACGTGTAGTGTGTGAACAAATGCAGGACTTCAAACACAAAACGTTTACAAAACGTTTTTGTTAGGTTCTGGTTAGGTCTTTTACGTCTTCGTCTTCCAACAAGTGTTTAAAACGTGTTTATATCTTTGCGATTTGGTTATAATGTTGAAGCTTTAATTGCGTCTTATTAGGGCGTTTACAAGGCGTATTGTGAGCGTTATAAACTGAGCGTTATTCGGCGACGTGTATAAAACATTAAGCCTGCAATTTTCTCAAAACATATTGTGCTGGCGTCTGTTAAGCGTTTCTTTATCAATAGAATATTGGAAATGTACAATAGAATGTAGGCCTAAAGAAGAATTTAAATTCTACAAGTAGAAATTTGATTTTAATTTATTCATAAGCGTGTACAAGAAGATGGCGCGTTTATTTGCATTTTACATAGGCCTATGGAGTCAATATAAATAATTATTGCGATTTTGTATTTATATACTCATGCATAAATAGTTCTATGCATATGTACACGTAGAACACAAACATTTCAAAAAGTGAAAGGGAAGTAAGATTTCAAATGGTCCCATGAAAACGGTGTATATGTGCGTATACACATACACTTTCACTTTGTGTCTTGACCTCAAGAGCAAGACTATGATAGCACCCACGCAGAATATGGAAAGAATGCATCAGGTTGAACTTGACCTTAACGGTCACTCACCAAAGCAAGTACAGTACTATGTGCAACGTGTATGTATCAACTGTATTATTATGTAGGCCGAACTCGCACTGTGACACATGGCTCCGGGAATAATTCCTCTCTCTATATATATATTATCAAAGCATCAACGTTTTCCAAGAAGTGACATTTTCAGGTAGGCCTATAGTGATGTTTTTTCCTTGATTTGTGTTACTGACTCACCACTTCTCTGTGAAAACGGAAAGTGTGTTGTAGTGTTTGTAATGCAAGTATCTTGTTGGTACATGTACGTATTGGCGGAATTATTAAGGTGCAAACATAACCGTAATTATCCCAAACAGGTATGCATACAGGGATGTGTTTCTGCTTATCGTGTATATTTTTCCCGGGATCATGCTGATATTCCTGCCGGTAAAATGAAGAACCTGCTGTTGCTGTCGAACACGTAACTGTTGAGGCCATACGGATTACCTTTGGTGTGAATACTATCATCATCATGTAAGACGTATCACTACAAACGGTGCTCGTGTTTATACTACAGTTTTCGTCCGGAGTTTTGGTCACTTGGTCACTGTAAAACTGCCATGGACCGCGTTTTTTCTTCTAGAAGCCGGACCTATAGTTTTGTATATTATGTATGATATTTTGGTACTTTTGTAAAGTGTACTAATAAAAGTTTTCAATACGTCATTATAACGTTCATCGTAGTAAAGCGTAACATAAGTCGTCCTGCAATAAAAACAAAATATACAATACGTTTTTACGTTCCTATAACGTTTTCAGGACGTTTTGGGCGTTAGATTGCGTGCTCCAACGTCCGATCGTTTTCTGTAGGTCCTGGATACGTCCTGGGTGACAGAAAGAAAGGTTTTTTAAAGCGTTGTTTACGTTGTGAAAACGTTTTTAGAACGTCTTTTAATAACGTTTTAGAGCGTAAAAACCTTCAACAAAATTACGTGTTTAAAGCGTTTTATCGAAGCGTCTAGAAAGCGTCAGCGGTACTTTCTCAGAAGCGTTTTGAGAGCGTTATTTGGTTAGCTGGGAGAGGATGTTCCAATTTGTAATTTCATCCCCTCATTTGAAAAATGTTCCCCTTTGATAAAGATTTAGATACCAGGATGAAACTTCCAATATTTTGTAAGATAAGTTTACACATGTGTCATGAAAAGTTGAAAACACATGTTTCGACACTTAACGTGCCTGCACGTATCACATGCAGCAAATACTAGTGATTTTCAACTTTGAACCTAGTCAACCTTTTCAATAGTACTACAATATCCATTTTGATATAGGAAGTAGAGGGGAATGGATTTGGGTGATTTGGGATTAGGTTGTAAAAGGATTTACAGGATTTGGGATATCTACTCAGTACTAGCACTGAGTATAGAGTACCGAAGTGTGACGTCATTAAATGTTCTTTTTTTTGCATTTCAGCATTTTCATGACCATATTTCAGTAGAAAATGATGAAAAACATCCACAGTCCAAATTTGGTGGGAATCGGATCATGAGGGCCCGAGATATGGCCGCATGAATACCTAATTAGCCCCATTGAAATCAGTGTAAATTGGCCTGGTTCATAAATCACAAATCAACTGCACTCGCAAAATTCACAAAATTTTGATGCAGCGCAACATTTCATGCTTTAGTCAGGGAAATGTACAACAATGACAAGATTTCTTGAATCTACTGCAGAAGTTACAGGTTTGGGGTTAATGTATGTTACAATTGTGTAAAACATTCAGTCTGAAAATGATTAAAATCTCTCCAAACCACACATAGACTATATGTAACATAGAACTGAACATGAGGGAGCTCCAGGTCTAGATATTACAGTGCAAATGAATCTATTTGGATTCTTGCAGGAAAATTTTGTGAGAATCTTTTTAGGGTTGCAAAGATTTATGTATCTACCTCCAGCTACCCAAAATTACAAAAATACTGCCTTCTATCAGTCCCTTATGAGTGATTAAACCAAGCAGCCCTTTTTGCTGTTAAAATGCCCCTCATAATCAGTATTATTGAAGTAATACCATAATTCACCATGCAATTCAATAGTAGCAGTCAGTCAAACCATGATCAAACTCGGTACTTCACGATTACATTTTCTGTCACTCTATCATTTTGTCACCAGTGTTGGGATATCTACATGACTCTACATGGATTTGCACTGTTGATGTCTTACAAAATCTTTGCGCAGATTGATTTGCGGATTCACATCGGATTCCTAGACCTGGAGCCATAGAGCACACAAGCCTATTCTGTAAAAACAACTGCTAATTGGGTAGGAATGGGAGGATTAATTGGGTTCCACTGACTGTTTGATTCTCATCAGTGACAACTCCACCTTCGTTTCCTATCATGGAAAGTTAGGTGGAGGATGGGGATGAAAAACAACTGCAGTGTCAGACTAGTTTCACCCAGATATTGCAGAAACAAACCTAAAATTTGAATCTTAGGTAACACTTATTGTTATAAAATTGTGCATCCCTAGTTACCATAGGCATGTAAAATAGAGAAAATGAAATGAAAATGCATATGACATGTGATGCGATCAAGCAAAATCAGTCGGAACTCGGAAATGTTAAATTTTCAGTTTCTTATCTAGGACAGTAAAAAGCATTTACAGAGCTGCATTTTGCAGAAAATCCCATTGAAATTGAACAACTAGTTCCAAAGATATGAGCAATTAAAAAATTTAAAAAACAAGAGAAAACCAAAAGGAAATATTTCCTTTGTTTGGCTATATCTCAAAATCAATATTTCCGAGTTCTGTCTGATTTTGCTTGATCGCATCACATAGATATATTTGATATATACATGTATCAATCAATGGATAAATATGATTTTAAAAATCTTATTGTCTTCCTCTTTCCTTCACACACTTTAACTCATAAAAATGATTAAAAACTGGCATTTTTATCACTTAAATCTAGCTATAGAAAAAATATTAAATTCGTGTACATCGTGGAACACTCAACTACGCTTGTTACTCGCGACTAATCATGCTAATACACGAAGCGCACAATGCTACTCTCTGGCGTCCATATTAGCGAGGTTATCTGCGTACAACAGCTTACTACGCTCAGCCACGCAAAGAGTATGTTCCACGATGTACACGAATTATGTAATTTTTCTATACATGTATATATATATGACTTTGTAGAGATCCATAACAGTTGCTCAAACTTCATTGGATTTCAAACACAAAATATTGAAAAATACTATCAATATCAGTTTAAAACTGAAGTTGTACTTTAAGATTCATAAAGTGGTCATGATCTCAAATATATATAATATTTGCTTAAACTTAGAAACTGACATGGTACTGGTAGCGTTTAAATTGCTTAATTTAAGAAAATACCACCTCAAAAAGCAATCTTGAAGTTTCAGTTACTTCATGAAGATGAAATACATAAATAATGATGATTCAAATTTCAATGCAACTCTGAACATACCTTCGCAATCAATACTTTTTAAGATGAATGACATTCAGTTTCAATTCTTGGCAGTTGGCATGTCCAATTTCTATCACCTACACGGTGATACTTGACTTTGACCATTTCAAATTTGACATAAAACACTTCTCCTGGTAACAATGATCGCTTGTAAAATATCTTCTACACATTGTAATATTATCAAAAGAATTAACCAATATTCTTTCCATAAAATTTTTCCAGCAAAAGTTGTACGTACTTCATGTTATTCAAAATTGTGAATCCATCAATATCAACTTGTATACCAGGGATAGGTAACATATTTAGGTAACTTTTTGAGTATCAATGGAAGTTGATCTTTGAGTTTTTCCCACCCATGATGACAAAGTTTTTATTGCCAGAGATAGTCACACTACTCTGGTATTGTCCTTGATTCACTCTGGTTGTTCCTGTTGCTCCTCTACTACTGGAGTTGCCTTGATGAGGGTTGTGTATTCTAGCTGTCTGTGGAGGTACAGCACTGGCTGACGCTGATGATGTTGCAGCAAATGGCGTGGCATCTGTTTCATCTGCAGAACAAATTTTCAAAGAATAATATTATTAGACAATATGAATGTGAACAAACAGCACTTGGACTAAAGTCTTATTCAGATTTCATTTGACAGCTTAACCATCGCGTATACGCGCGCGACGTCAAGCGTGTGCATTGGACCTTGTGCAAATAATACGCGCTGGACGGCTAGCAGTACGCTTATTTTGTAAAAGGGAATCTGAATAAGACTTTATATCCTAGAATACTTCTACTGCATTCTAGATTTCATAGCCAATGAAGAATTATTGATTGACCTGTGGATATTCAAAAGCCTGACATATCACATCCACAACTTAAACCTGACCCAAAATCTTTCAGTTAGCAACAGTCAATATGTCTTCAATACGTTCTTAACCCTGCCCCCTGCTGGTTACGCCACTGCAAGGCAGACCAACAAGATGGGTCACTGACACTGCTTCGGGAAACTTAAAAGGAAACACAAATGGTACCACATGATGGCAAGCCGACAGCCAATATCTCACTCATTGAATGATTCAAATGGTAGTACACACAGTCAGTGGCGAGTCACTGTACATTTAGAGTGGGCGGAGGCATGTATTTCAACATCAATCCAACATTATTCCCATGCAGAAAAAAAAAAAAAAAGGTAATTTTATTATTGGTCATTGTCAGACAAGATATTTGAGTATCTTGTTTGGATTATTTTGATTCCAAAATAGCAAATATTCATAATAGGATGTCTTATTTACATCATGTATTGTTATATGCAGTACTTGCTTAGAGCATCAGAACAAAAGTTAAAGGTGTATATTAAAAATAAGGTATTACAATTGCTAAATATAATTATTGTTAGTAGTAGAAAAACAAGCACACATTGTTTTGTTCATTACTTGATTTTGCACATGTGGAAAAGACCTACTGAGAGTGAGAGGGCTTTGCAACATTTTTGTACAGACTAGTACATCTGCATAAACATAAAGCAATACTGTAGAATTCAATCTACAAGCACATGCCTTTAAATGAAGTTTTTTTGACATTACTTGGAGTTAGAGCAACTATATTACTGATACAGTAATTGTTTTTGTGGAGGGTGTCTGCCTTTCATCTCTTTCATCAAAAAACCCTCATTTAGAAGCATGTATGCTTGTAGATGGAATCCTACAGTATATCTCTTACCTTTTCCAGATTTTTTCTGTGGCATTTTGGTGATGTCTGTATTATCTAATGAGTGTACTAAATGTCCATATGCTTCTTGTTGCATTAAGGCTTCACGGAAATGGTAAAAGGCAAGTGGTCCTCGCTTCTCTAGCAAGTTTAGTAGTCTGGCTACTCTGTCCTGAAATACGATTCAAAAATAAAAAGGATTTAACATTATTTAACTCTTTATAGTGCTAAACCAATCAACATTGCATGGGGGAGAGGAGTGGTAGTTTTCCAATGTTGACTTGACACGAAAGCGTTGCAAGACTTTTTCCATGATCATAGCAGTTATAAATCTACAGTCTACACCATAAAAATAATGATCAAAGTAATAAAAGGACAGATTTGAATTTGAACAATAAGTCTTGTAATTATGTAAATTCTAAAACTTAAAATAATCTTGAGGCAGGTCTAATAGTCATTGTTAGGGACTCGGGTTGAATTAATGTGCAAATTATCATCAAAATGCTGGCAAATCTATGTTTACCTACTGCCATATCTGGTGTGATTGTCTCCAAATTTTAAAAATTTGTCATAAAATTTGTATTATATCACGAATTTCTAAAAAATAAAAAAATTGTCATCAGAAGGACATTCCTTGTATTCAGAATGCAATTCGATTTGTCTGGTGTACTCTCAGCTCCCTCAAAAAATACTGTGTAAACGTTAATATCCGATTCCTTAAAAAGACTTCAGGACAGATTTAAATTTGAACAATAAGTCTTGTAAATTCTAAAACTTGATTAACTTTGAAGAAAAAAATGTTGATGCATTTCTGATCTAGTCTTTGTTAGGGATTCGGGTAAAATTAATTTGTGTTTCCAGTATAACCTACTTGATTTGTTGGTTCTGCTTTTAGATCTTCTGCCATATCTGGTGTGATTGTCTCCTTGCCAATAAGGAATTCTAACACCGGGTCAACTGGGTTGATGTTGTCAACTAGTTTTGTACGGTTACCCCGCAGTCTGTATTTATCATACTCATTCATTATGTTAAATCAATTCAACCTGCAAGAAAGGTTGCAAGAGAAAGTGTATGTAATATTTTTTATAAAAACAAAAATTAATATTTGCACAACAAGGTTAATGCACATTAATATACATTGCAGACTCATCCACTTCACAACATTAACTTTCCGCATTCCACACACTTATTTACAAACTATTGCTACATGCCCGAATGGAGTACCAGTCAATTGCTGCTGCAAGCATCTTCATTACTGATTTGCCTTTGATTTGCCATTGATAAGTGTCTCACAGGCTACTCCAGCACACGATCTGACACTGGCAGTACATGTAAGTATTTATGGCTACACATAAACTGATCGTTTGTATAAAGCGTGCAAGACGTACTTTAAGTGACAGGTAGGGTTTTACATGTAGCTTTGATTCAGAACTGCCTGTCCTCCCATACCTGATGGTAGTTTCAAACTGTCAAGTAGTCATTCTTTGTAATTTTGAAAACAAAGTACAAAGCATGCACCAGTTACGTACTCATCCTAATTATTTCTGATTATTCCCTTTCCTTTAATTTGCAAGTGTAAATTGCTATCCTGCTAGCGCACATACAATACATTATCCGTGGCCCTTTCCAGATTTGACAGCATCACTTGCACGATAATAAAAGTATATATAACTTTGATATCAGATTTTGTCTTCACATGTTTGTCCACTTCAAACATCTACTTCATTTGAGCTCAAAATGTAGAAATATACACTTTGAGCTCATCTTATAATAATAGCTATACAACAGGGCAAGGAAAGAAATAGACAGGTGTCAATTATAAAAACCTTGAATATATTTACATAAACAAAGTCAAGTAAAACGCAATTGTGGACAACTCAGCTTGGTCGTGTTTACTCAAGAAAACTCAAGAAACTTGCAAATTTTAGAAAAGAAGTTGCATTGCGTTCGAAATACTAGCATTTGTGAGTCAAGTTATTTATTTTTGATAACAATACAAGGACCATTTCCTCTATCTTCCCAATCTGGGTGTTAAATTGATATACCTAGATTTGGAAGACGATTACTTTATTCATGTCGTATTTTATTCATACATGTCGTATGTATACGGATGTTGAAACTTTAAAAAGTAACAGTCCCCAACGAATTTAGATATGAGCTCTTACTTCGCTTTGATCTTCCACTCCCCAATCAGGGAATTCCCTTTTAACAAAGGAGCACCAGCATAGTATATGGTACTGCAGCAATTAGCTAGATCATCTTACTGCTAGTAAGTCCATTGCAAGGGTCAGTCATGACTAATGCGCAAGAACTTTGGTGTAGTACTAACATCGGCCACCATGGTCTAGAGTACTCAGGTAGCAGTGGCAGTTACTAGCGAAGTCTAGCTTTGAATTTTCTCACCAATATCTTCACATTCAAGGCGATCTGAGTCCTTTTTGAAATCTAGTAGAAAGCAATTAATCCCCCACTCAAAATAAATGTGTTGTCATCCTTGAGCAGAAATCCGCGGGAAAGGTTACTTTTTTCACGCATCGTTGCAGTCCGCACAGACCATGTTTAAGGTACGGTACGGTTCAATTTCATGCTATTTTGCAAAAAAGGGTACTGGTATACAGGACATTTCAGCATCAGTGTTTAAAGTATGGATTTGATGGACATCATTGGGACATGAGGATGGCAATTAGGGTATGGATTTAGAGGACATGAAGGGCCTGTCTATTGACCACATTTTCTGGCATTTCAACAAACTGTCATACATCCATCTTCCTGTAGCCCGGGGGGGCCACTCACATAAATGGTCTGCGTGACCAAAAAAACAAGTAAAAAGGTGTGTTTTTTTAGGCAAGGCAAGCTACGCGCATGACACATTTAGGGTAGTTTTCTGAAACTGAATAATTGAACTTGTTTAGGGTACCTTTTAAAATTTTTGGTAAATTACGAGTCCAAAAAGGTACATTCTTTCATTTTTACTAGCCAAAAAACTCATTAGGGGGTAAATGTTATATTAAATTACCTTATTAATGGCCTAATTTGCTGGTAGGGTAAAACTTGTTTAGGGGGTGTTTAAAGAAAATTTGGTCACGCATGCGTACACTATCATACTTGAGTGGCGCCCCTGGGTCCTGTAGTAAGTCCTTTTAAATTGGTGAGTATCATGGATTGAATATTTGTTTTGATGAAAGTCAAAGTGTCATAATACCGGTATTTAAATTAAGGTCTACAACTATAATTTTATGTATTCAGACTTTTCTTCAATTCCCCATATTCGATCCAGAAGTAAGTTACACTGGGGAGGTCATGATTAATATACCGTAATTTACTAGATTTTGCGGTTCTCGGGTTGGGTGGTTCTCTAATTACCCAACACCCGTTACCCATATAGGCCTACTTGCCCTGACCTTTTAAACTACTAATAGGCCTCTGTACGTGTGCCGTTTTGGAATCCGATGAGATGCACCTGCACGATTAACCACACTGTAATGCTTTCCGATGCTTGCACTGCGCCCGTCGGTATACTCGCGTGCATCGCCGATCGCACTTTTCATGAAAGCACGCGTTAGAAGCCCGCAGCGCGATAGCCCAGCGGACAGAGGGCAGACGGACGGACACGCCATGATTAGTATTATGATGTAGGCCTATATCATTTTTTATGTATATCATGACACAACATTATGACAAACAACGCACATCGTCATCATCCCTATATCTTCGTGTCAAAAATTGCTGTGATAGTACAGCGAATCCTCACGTTTTTAAACAGCTACGCATGGCGATTTTGTTAGAGATAGGCCAAGCGACTCAGGCTAAGCATACCATGACTATCATATGAGATACAACAGAGTTTCTATATTCTACACATTATTACGATTTGTGCATGCTCTTACCCCATATGTGACCCCTCAGCACAACTGAGCCCGGATGTCGCCAGTGCCACTATTGAGATATGCTCCATTGAACTTAACAATAAACAATAGGAAACAAAGGATTTATTGACTGTTTTATTGATTTTTCACTACTTACTATATATAGACATGATATACATCATTTTAAAGCTAATTTCAAGCAGAATATTTTGGTTGAATATCTCAAAAATGATGATTGGCGACATCCGGGCTCAGTTGTGCTGAGGGGTCACATATGATGTTGCTATTACCTCGGCTATTACAAGAAAAATCTATTTGTTTTCAGGTAAAACCAGGGCTTTGTTTCCAGTACACTAACTTGAAATGCAATACACTAATTAGCGGCAACTGCTGTTTGTTGTGTATATGTTTTCCTGCATATTGTCCGTAAAGATTTTTAAATCGCCCGTAAAAATTGTGATATATTTAATTTTGAGAAATTATACTTTATAGGTATAAAGGAACACGTTTAGCCCATTCAGTTAAGTTCCAGGTGCAAGTCCTATAACACAATGCATATAACTTTCTTTATGTCAATAATAGAATATTGATTTCAACGGAGTATGGAGCACACCGACATCGCCTGGCTAATAATTACTTTGTCAGCAGAGATACTAAAATTAATCCCCGGGATCGATACACGTGAATTTGCACGAGTTTGATATGAGAAGAAACTCTTTGGATACCGGGGTAGAAAATGATGAATATCTCCCGTAAATGATTTCGTATAAAGAAACCAGATGTGGTCCCTTGCACTTGAATATATATTTTGAACAGATATGATAGTCGTTAGCTTGCGTCTTGAGAAAGAACCGCGCGTCTTGAGCCAAAAACTGACAATAATTCTGATTTATGTGCCAAATTATATAGCGCAGTGTATAGGCCAATCGTTGAGGTAGTCTAAAAGAATATGACCTATGGCGAACCATGCTCGACCCACACATCAGCGAGGTCAGTAACCGGCTAATCGAATCGGGGCTATTCGCCACTTGCACGGTTCCGCCATTATGCACTATATGCGGGGAGAGCCTCGAACTGGCAGCATACATGAAAGGAAGAATTACGTAACCTTACACAGAATGTTATATGACTGGTTCAATTCCCATTCATGTATGCTGCCAGTTCGAGGCTCTCCCCGCATACATAGTGCATAATGGCGGAACCGATGCAAGTGGCTAATTGTCAATAGCCTTAGATGTTCTTGCCCATTATGCGACTCACAACTATTAAACAGGTCAATACAAAATGGCCATGCGTGGCGGTGGATTCACCCTACCATGGCGATTTCTGCCTTGAACTGATGAAGATATCGGGGCGATGAATCGTGACTGTGTGGAGCATATGCATGCATGGTCACGGTGGAAAAAATATTTATAATACAGGGACAGGGTGTTGACACTGTGCAACGTTTACATTATTGCTAAACCTGTATTTTATTAGTAGTAATAATAACCATCAGTCTTTATTGTTCCTTTCAAACAAAGAAAACGCCTGACATTCATGTAAGCTTACGGCCATATGGGAAATTCCACAATGACAAACAGATACCTGACGAATTCAACAACCTTTGCCTGGACTTATTACAACTGCATGTTGTCTTGTTTTCACGTTTAAAGCGAGTCAATTTATATTTATTTATAATCAGAAAAGTTGTTACTGAAATCGGGACACAAAATATAGCATAGATACCAAAAAGGCACTTACCTTACTTACACAATACCAAAATTCGCGCAGCCCTGGTCCCGACTTCGCATGTAAACAATGATCCAGTTGCTCACTTCCGGTTTACAAATTTTGCAGCCGAGTATAGCCTATGGCAAGCCAAATGCTCAATAAACAAATTTGAGTTTTTCTCATAGAAGGCCCCTATTAGGCCTACTCACGTTTTTCACCAACAAGAGCTTGTCAAGTAAAACACTCAGGCCCGTGCGCAGGATTTCATTTGGGGGTGCTGATTTTGAAAAAGTGGATTTTTTTCCAGGGGGATGGGGCGATTTTGTGAAAAGCCTGTGGACAAAATTTGGACTTTTCGTAGGCCTACCGATTTAGCCCGAAACATCATGGCCCTGTTCCTTCCTCACTAGGGTTGATAAAGGTGTGAATACCTCGGGCTAATACCGATTAAAACATTTAAATCGAAATGAGTTTTATTTCAATCTATCCCGGGAGTCAGATTTGGTCCCATTCTTAAAATTACACTACACTATAGGCTAATTGAGTTTTCTCCTTTTTGCGGCAATTTTGCTCATCATGACCCCCCCAAAAAAAAGAGCTAGTTATGGTGCCCGGCCATAGGCATACACCTTTATGGTGAACTTTCTTTGGTTTATAATTAAAGTTATCACATGAAACACAAATGAAAAAGTTTATCAGAAAATGCTTTGTCCTCAAAAACTTATCAGAAAAACTGTAAAAAAAAACCAAAAAAAAACCAAACCTACACATAACAGGCCTACACATGTGCTAACAGGGAGCCTAGCATATAGCCTAAATTGTGGTTTGTTTTATTCATCTGAAACACGAAACGTTTTACATCATCAGACGTTTATTAATGTTCCAATATTTTTGTGGTGCAAAACATGACAAAAATGCACGGTTGACGAAACTGCACGGCGCATAGGCCTATAACCAAAGTCTAACCAAATTGCACGGTAGTGACGACGTAGGGCGTAAAATATACAGTTTATTTATTGAATGACATGTGACCAACAATCATATCAACCAATCAAATGACAAGGATCTACTATTGTTATAATATAAAACGGTATGTAGGCTTAATATAATGAAAATGAAAATCTAAAATCAAGGATAACTGTTGTAGGCCTACATAACAAATCTATACTTTCATTGTGAAATTTGTACTCTGTGAAACACTGATTTTTTTTTAGCTTCTAATATGCCAAAAACCAGGAGATTGATACAACATTGGCTTAGGAAGATTTTCAACATGGGGGGGGGGGGAGGCTGAAAATTACTCAATTTTGGTGAGCCACCCTGGGGGTGCCCGAGGGGGGGGTTTCCTCAGATTCTGTCTGTCCTCAGTGTCTGAATCCTCCTAATCCTGGGGCTAAAAGGTATGTTTGCCCAAAAATATTTTACCGCAACATTTTTAAAAGGTTGTAGTGCTTTTCATATTTTATTAAAATATTTTCACGACGTTTATAACTCGCGGCTTACGCACGCAGAATCACTCAAAGTGGGACATTTTGTATTGTATCTTTAAAACTGGTTATACATGTAAGCACATTATGTGACCTGCTCAGTCAAAACCAGGAACAAGTCGCATTTTTGACATTTCATGATTTGAATAAAAATATAAGCATGAGACAATAAGCCTTAAAATGATATCAAAATTATACCAATAGCATCAATACTTTTCAAGATATGGATAATTTCGTAAATGATTTGTGCTAAATTGCTATTCTGAGTAATGGGCCAATTAGTTTCCTGCCTTACACAGGATTGAATAGGGGTTATCATAGTTCATCTGTTATTTATTGATTAAATAAACCTCTTTTAATAAGTACTTTCAAGGATTTGAAAGGCCACCTAGTCCCACCGTGAAATACCTGCATGGAAATTAGGAATTCCAAAATGTGATTCTTTTTTATGGGAATGTCATCTTTAAAGGCCTAACTCAAAAACATGCCTGGTGACTTGTTCCGGGTTTTGGTCACATATATTTTCAGAACTTGCAAAGGAATCTAATTGGCACGGCAGATTTCTGCAAAGCGCCAAATTTGATATTCCATCGCAATTTTATTATACCACAACTTAGGCGTAGCCTACATGTATAATACCCTAAATATCCAAATCGATGAAAATTGCATATATTGTCTTCCTAAAGACACAGAACTTCAAATTTTCAAAGGAAATCAATGTTATACTCATTGAGCACCAACTTTTATTTCAGGTATGTTTTTGATTGGTCCCAGATGAACTCATACGATTGATTCAATTGTCATTTTGATTAGCCCCATGCTATATAATTGAGCCATGGATAACAATGTCAACTAAATGTCGGTAAAGGGAGTGGACAAAGTGAATGCGTTCGTTGTGGTTCCTTCTTATCTCTTTCTTCCATGATTGAGCCAAGACATGTTACGGTATAAGTTAAGCCTAGTATAATCTAACAACTAAAAAAATGGACAGTACAATTATATGGATTTTATTTTTGCAAATTTGTGATATTATAGGCCTACACCCAAAAGAACACCGACGAGACTTTATATTTGAATGAAATAAAGTTGAATGAATGAATGAACGAATGACTCCAGAGTAGAGCATTTGAATGTTCTATGGGGTGTAGTTTGGCTGAAATGTCCCCTTAAAGTCGGACTTTCTATCAATACCCAAACTAAGAAAAAAATCCACGAGGTATCATGTATACCCCTTGGTAAGTTATGCAAGTCCAAGCTTATTTATATTTACTGATTTTGATGTATGTATGGAAATAAGATGATGGATGAAAGCCCCCCTCCCAAACAAAAGTATAACACTACCGATTTGGGAGCTGAAGTTAATTTGTTTCATTATCTGTTTGTTATGTGCTTAATTATTTGATTGTTTGTTAAAATTCATTCAGTATCACATTTTGTTTGCTTGGTTGAGGGACATTCATAAACTGGTAAATTTGTTACTTTCACGAAGTTTGGTTGCTTGCTTGATTGCATGACTGTTGTCATTTTTTCCTTGAATTCCATAAGGCAACACGCTTGGGTCCTGATATGACTCTGCCGAATCTGCCGAATTGCCAAAGCCGGACCTAGGCTGTTGGCCTTTATAGCCAACCAAGAAACCATTTTCATTCCAATTGAAAAACCAAGCGGATCATGGATTATCAAATAAAAAAACAAATAAACAACATCTGTTTTTACAGTACTTGAAAGCTTAAGGGTTCTCAATATTGACAACTGTAGGGTTTTCAAAACTTTTTCAACTTTAGGGGTCCTCCCTCCTGAAATAGGAATATAATTATTATGAGTAATGTATTCCTACATGCACAAAATAATGGTCTCGGAGTAAAAGCATTTGGTTGCTTAATTTGATCAAGGTTTTTATAAATCACTTTTAAACAAGCACGTGTACGAAAACAGTTAAGTTTGGTATATAAGTTCTGATACACAAAAGCATATCAGATACAGTTTTTATTAACATTTCAGCCATGAAATCAACAGTAATTCGACAAAACGCATTCAAATTAATGTTACACAATACACATTTGGTCCCTAACCAATGGTTACCATCTATGGTGCTCAATGGCGTAGATGGGGGATGGGGTTTGATATTTTGATATTAAGTATCCCATGCAGCACCTTTTGGCGACAGAGTAAATTTATGGTACAAATGCGCGCGAAGTGTGCGAAATATTTTACTATACATTGAAATCAAAATGGAGAAATATGGGGCAAAAATGGAACAAATTCGCGCGAAGAGTTCAAAGTTGCACTATTTAGACTAAAATGGCCAAATATGAAGTTAATTTGGTCAGACACCCACATACAGGCATCAACATTGGATGATTGAATGGATCATTCCCCTTATGGGGGTATCCCCATCCCCGGGATCTACGCAAATGATGGTGCTATAAAAAAAAAAGGCACTATATTAGTTATCCCCACAAAAGAGTAAATAATATGAGGAATGTACGTCATTAAAATTGTCAACAATCTGCATGGGCATATGGGCATGAAAGCCTACCTTCCACCACACCAGGGAGTTCTCCGGGGTACAAGATATCCCCCCCCCCCAGTGGGATTTTCGATGATTTTTGGTTCTGACTGCCTTTAGAGACAACATTGTCTACAGTATATCAGAATTGGTAATGCGCATAAAAAGTATCCGAAACATTTAAAACATTAATTAAAGCAATATCTTAAACATTGTTAAAGACTTAAACCGAATTTGGCAAATGAAGTAGTCAATAGATGGAGAATATTGTTCTGTTTATTTTGATACCTTATTCGGCTCGATGCGACTATATTTTGCCCGGATTATACCAATTTGAATTTTAAAAAAAGGCGGCATTTCAAAAGTGACAAAATGTGCTTAGACTTATGTCTCGAAACAAGGAATTATGAGCACGGCTCACGCTATAATGAGCACGTTAGAATAGCCGGTAGGAACCACCGGCCACCCTGATCTAAAGGAGGAAATAAGGCCCAAATTATTTAGTCACTTCATTTGAAATGCTTGGGAAATAAAGTCGCATCGAGCCAAGGTATTTAAATACGCAGAACAAAATGACCCCTCTATTGATTACTTACTTGTTTTAACTGTTCATAGATACTTTTTGTACGCAGTATAGGACTACATCAAGGGGGTAGGGGTTGTGTAAGAAGGCCCTGTGCCGTCTGCATTCTAGTTTGAACCAACTTTCCTGATTGTACACATCTAAATGCAACAAATCAAGTAAGCAATCAATGTCATCGTCGGACTTTTAGAGTAAAGGAATTTCATAATCCAATCTTCTTGCCATCACCGAAGATATCCTATCATCTTGGTAATTAATGAATCATATTTTGTATTTCATCTTTCGGGGGGTAATCGGTCTCGTCTTTAAGAGTTCATACAGGTTCGGTGAATGCAGTCAGAGTTGGACAAACCCGAAATCCCTGGATTGGAAAGCAATGATTCAGCACTGGATGGAGCGTATATTTTCCTCTATCATACTAAAATAAACAACAATGCATGCCTGTTCTGAAAAATAATTGGCTTCTTTGGTGTGAGCCAGCTCTCGTAACTTTGGTGCTTTTATTAAAAAATTGAACTGGCAAGAAAGATAGTTTGTACAATCTAGCTTATTATAAATACAATTACAGAGCCATGGATTCAAATCCTCCCAACAAAGCATACGATCTAACATCTACTCGTAACTGCCTCTTCATCGCTTCATCATAACATTCTTGTGATTCCGGGGATCTCATTGCCACTAAAAAAATTGGAATAACTCCAGCAACTATTACAGATCCAAAGAATTCTACAGTGGCTGGAAGATCTCTAAAACCATCTACAATTGCAAGGATAGTCATGCCAAAGGCAATAATGACTGCGAGAGTTGCGAGTTGCACTAGCACTGCGGCTGCTTTCCCGCGAACAGGACAGTATTTCTCCACTACCATCCAGAAGAGTTTGGATTCAATTGCAGGAGTTCCTTTCTTGTTGTAGGTAACTAGAGAACCGAATCCTGCTTTTGAAACAAGACGTAACATATCTTGGTTGTCTCGATTAATAAGACTTTGATCTTCTGGTGATTGTGAGCCATCTAACGAATTTGGGGGAGTTGACGTGGGTGGGACATCAACAACAGTCCCCGGCGTTGCCGATTCCTGAGATGCTACTGTCATCTCAATAGGTTCATCTTCATCGCCTTTCTTTTTGCTGCTTCCCTTTTTACCTTTAATCCACGAAAAACTTCTTGCTTGTGGTTTAAGTTTCTTTCGATATAGCAAGCCTTCTTTCAGCGTATCTTCAGTAATTCCTCCTTCTTCGCTATCATCTTCATTCAAGTCTTTTACCATCTCTGATATTTCTTTATCAACATCTTCAGCAGCTTCCACGACTTCACGAAATAGTTTACAATACACATCGTAGAAATCCGTAGCAGTGCTTACAAAGTACCCGATGAAGACGACTACAACTAGACAGATTGGTCCAACAATTTCAGCATTTGCGACAAACCCCACAAATGTATATCCAATGAGTTCGGCTAAGTAGGTAAAGATACCGACAAATTTGCAAAACCATGCGATCGATATGATGAGGATATTGACAAAAAATAAAATTTCAGAGATCCGTACTTCGTTACTGACTGTTTGGAAGGCACGTGTAAGGCAATATAGTAGCGGCAAGGAATTAAAACACAACAAAAACACGAAGAAGATCAGATAGAATGGGAAAATTATTGCAAATAATATTCCACACAAAATTGGACGCGCGCTGTTTGGAGCACCACAACAAGAAGTGATTGTTCTCCAAAGCCATTCGACACAGAACTTCCATAGATTTGGATCAAACATCATCTTGACACGGAATGCCATTATGAAAAGAAAGGCTCTAGCATCCGGTAAGATAGTGTTTGGTGTCCACAATTCTTCAGGGATTTCCAAAACTACAAAATGTTTATAAGCAAGATTTGGTTCTTGTTTATTATCATTGTTTTCCGTCTCATCGCTTGGCCCACCCTTTTCTGGATCTTCTTTGTTCCCATTCATTTCCTCATCCTTCCTACCCTGCGCTTCCTGATCTTCTCCTACCTTTTGTTCATCCTCATCTTCATCTTGCAGGTCACGTTCTCGGAGGAAGGTGACGAGAAATTGATGACCTTTTGGACTTACATAGATACCTAATAAAACAAACGCGAAAATAAAGTAAAACAGGTTAATGAAAACATGCAGTCCAACATCTTTAGCCTGATCTACTAGTCCTACGCGATAAACTGCAGCCACTCGTTTCGCTAAACCATCGCTATCCGTACAAAACGCAACAATTAATGGAATGTACTGAATCAATCCAAAGAAAATAATCAAAAACACCCATCTGATGAAATGAAACCATGGATTGTTTTCCTTCCAAAAGAAGAAGACGTATTTAAAACCGACAGGAATCGGATCAGTCACCAGCGTGAATCGCTCGTTCAGATTTCGACGGTCATTAAAAGGTGGATGTTTACGGATGAAGAAGTCCAGCGCGAGAGGCGAGAATAGGGCAAGAAGTATACCTCCTCCAAGCAACCAATGCAACCAGGATTGGGTGGTAACAGGAGTTGACTTGGGAGCCCTTTCACTAACAGATGTCCAACATTCATAGACTGTGCTTCCTTGAAGAATCGTATACGATACGGATGGAAAAGCGTAGACTCCAACAACATCAAATTGATCGGGACCCAACTGTTTTTCAAGACAAACACTGGTTGGTTCATCTTCATCTTCCTCTTCTTCCAAGTCTCTACACGCGATAGGTTGCGTATCATGTTCTTCAGCAGCTTCATCTGTTAGTTGCAACAGAGTTGTCGCAATTGCATTCATTTTGTCATCATCGCTAACTTCATCAGAGAAGCATGCGCTGTCTGCTTCAAGATCTAAACTCATGGTATATACACCTGGCTTTAAAGTCCCGAAGGAGAGATGGAGAAAATCAAAAGGAGAGCTTAAAATCAGATCTCCCCTTCCCCCTTTGCTCCATACCCATGTCAATGGGTCAATTACATCAGTGGTATTGTCTGATAAGTAAGTCATATCCGATTCGTACTCCATACTGAAATTCAGCTTGAAATAGACAAAAATAGCCTCTTCTAACTTGTCAAGTAGCTCAATGAACTGTTCGACAGCTTCTGGTGGATATTTAAGAGTACAGTTACCACCACTGCTGATGGTATCAATATTGTCATACGCCGGTTCGTTACTACTACCTGTTGGTAATCCACCTGTTACTTCAGTTGGGTCTTTGGAAGATGCAGTTGTAGTTTGAGAGTTTATAATTTCTGGAAGAAGAAGCAGGCCACATAAAGTCAACGATGTTTTCATAAGAATACCTGCCATTGTGAATATATTCTTCCTTTAGTGAGTTTCAGGCAAGAATCAGCTGGTCATATATATGCGCTACTACAGTAGTACTTTGGTAATACCATTCACTATGTTTATATTTTACGACGAACTTTACTTAGTGGGCGACTCTCTCGCCTCGGCCTCGCACATTTAGTACTTCACTTGTGAGACCATTTTCAAGACCACTACTGGTATCCGCTTGTGATGTCCAAAGATAAGTTCTATAAGATGTTAATTAGTTGTTTACACACAATTGTTTTGGCGTAGAATGAAGAGGAGAAAGTAGTTACCATAGCTGAAATCAACCACCGCACCCATTACATTCCGCATACATACGATCGCTTAGCTGGTGAACCACTGTATACATGTATTTATTTTCGTACATGCGTGGGATAATAAATGACCCTATGGGGTGAAGGTTGGCCCTATGGAGTGCAGAATCTTTGGATATGTAAATAAGATGCATTGTTTGGTGTACGCTCTGTCAACCAACTATTGACATTCCTATTCAGTTTCGTCAGAGTGACTCGGATATGGTTTGCGTTGGCCTATGACTTGTTTATATGATATTTATAAAGTAAGTATTTTATTTGTTTAAATTGTTTTATATTAATCTATATTATTTTTTATTTCAGTATTTATTTTATTTTATTTTATTCTATTACATTTTATTTCATTATAATATAGGCCTTATTTGATCAGTTTTATTTTATTTTATTTTAGGCTAAGTAAAAAACAAAACATGTTTCACGTCCGGGTTTTCGAAAAAGAGGAGGAAGAGGGGGCTTTTTATTTTCTATTTTTTATCGCAAAATTGGTGTAAATACTCATACTTAGAGCTGTTTTAGCGTACAATCCGTACATACAATAATGCCTGGAAAAAGGAGGAGGTCCTTTTTCATTTGTTGTTCTGAGAGTTACACCCCCTCTAATGATCACAAAACCTTCCTAAAATGTTTCTTGTATCTTAACAAGGCTATAGAAAGCATCCCAACTTCCTAGACATATTTTTTGAAAAGTTATAACTGAATTTCAAAAATAAAAATTTATTGAGAAAACCTCAAAAAGGAAGCGGGAGGGACGTGAAACATGTTTATTTTTTTATTTGGCCTTATTTTATTTTATTTTATTTTATTTTATTTTATTTTATTTCATTTTATTTTGTTTTGTTTTATTGTTTTTAAATTCCATCTTTTTTTATGTTATTTATTAATTTGTTTTTGTTTTGTTTTTTACCTCCTTGTATTCTTAAATCTTTCTTTGTTAGTTTGTCTCTGTCTATTTCTTCCTTTTCTTTTTTCGTTTTTCTCTTTCTTTGTTTCCTGTAATGTTTTATTCAATTATTAAACTTGAATATTTACATTAAAAAAATACAGCCAAAAATGCCAAAACAAATACAGTAGTATGTTTGGAAATATTAGGTGTGTATATGGGGCTGTGCAATAATTATGTGTACCCCGGGGTGGAGAATTCTCAAAATGGTCTGCCAAAATTGCCCCCCCCTTTTTTGGCCGTGGCAAAATTCTCCCCCCCCCCTTGACGTGCGGTACAAAAAACATTTGCCCCCCCCCTTTTTTTTTTTTTGACGTGTCAAAAAATCTTTGCCCTCCTTTACAATGCAAGATTTTATGGGGAACCCGAATTTAAATCATCATGCGAGCGCAGCGAGCAGGACATTTTGCATATTTGAACGTGTTCCTAACGTTTTCGTACACAGTAGGCGTAATATAGAAACGGGGCCCAAAATATCTGTGCCAAAAATCGCTTGCCCGGAAGTTGCCCCTCCCCCTTTGACCAGCCAAAAATAGCTTGACCCCCACCCTTTCAACCTGCCAAAAATGCTTGCCCCTCGCCTCTCTTTTGGCCTGTCAAAAAGTCTTTGCCCTACCCCTCAGTATAAGTCACCACCCGCGCCTACGTACACATAATTAGGCCCCGGGAATTAGGCCTAAAAAAAATTGTAGGTAGGTCGGGATTCTTAGGGTCGAAAGGGGGGGTCAAGCGATTTTTGGCAGGTCGAAAGGGGGGGCAAGCAATTTTTGGCACAGATATTTTGGGCACCGTTTCTATATTACGCCCTAAAAGGAGGAAAACGTTACGAACGTTAATATGCAAAATTTCCTGCTCACTGCGCTCGCATTATATGATAAGACAATTTAAGGTTTTAAATTCGGGTTCCCCAAAGCATGTGTAAGGGGGGGCAAAGATTTTTGGCACGTCGAAAGGGGGGGGGCAAAGGTTTTTGGCACGTCGAAAGGGGGGGCAAAGATTTTTTGGCACGGCCAAAGGGGGGGCAAGCGATTTTTGGCAGACCATTTTGAGAATTCACCACCCCGGGGTACACATAATTATTGCACCACCCCTAAGTTGTAGCAGTATGTTGGACCGGGCAGTGCGTGCAGCGTCGTGTCACCACGGCGTTTGTGTGCATGCCATCACAGATGCCATCAAATACTCATCACTCATTTTAGTTTTAGAAATATGCAAATGTGAATTTTAAATGGGTTACCACATGCCACAATAACACAATATTTTGATGGTGGTATAAAGTTAAATTCGATTGCGATGAGGGACTCATTCTCTCAGGTAGCGCTCTAGAGCGTGTTGCTGTGGTCTTCGCAAGAGTGCGCATTCCTTGAATAGAAACTTGCTGCACGTCATTAGTTCCCGGGCGCGAACTTTTTTTCCGTAGTTAACATTTGAATAGGAGGGAGTTTAAAAAGATCCATATATATAGTGTCTCCAACTCCCGGGCATTAGTTCAAGATGTTGGTGGACGTCCACATCCTCGACGGCCTTCCATAGCCCCTTGCAACATTTGTTTTTCTACTCCTCCAAGTGTCCTGACACTATGGCCAAAGTACTTCAGCTTTCTCTCCATTATGCCATTTCCGATGGCTAAACGTGTATCTTGTGTAGGATCCAGAAATTTGTTCAGGCTCCTGTCCTTCCATGTCACTTGCAGAAGCCTGCTGTACACCACATCTCAAAAGCACCAACTCTTTTCCTGACATTCTTGGTCATAGCCCATCCTCGCATCCGTAGCAATGGAAAACACAGTTGCATGAAGTAGGCGTACCTTGTGGTCTATCATAGGCCTCTGCTTTTCCATATGCTTGACATGCCTTGCATATAGTTGTCCTTGCAATAGCCAGTCTAGTCGTCTCTTAATTTCAGTTGTTCTATCACCGATGTTGTTATAATTATTGAACCCAGGTATTCAAATTGCTTCACCTCCTCAATCTGCTGTGCCTCTCACAATCTCATTACTTTTTCGCTCTCTGTCTACAACTATTATCTGTGTCTTCTTTGTGTTCAGGAGAAGGCCTTTTCTTCACGGGCCTCTTTATTGCGCTTCATAAGATCAATCAGCTCCCTAATCTGCTGCTACAAAAGCTTACAAAACAGCGTACCCCAAATTAGTAATTCTTGTACCGCCAAACTTCACTCCTTCAAACCCCTCCAAAGCTGTTCTGATAATGTCATAATGTGATAGTACACAGCCCTGCCGTAAGCCTTTTCCAATCTTGAACCAATCTCTGTGTCCCCACTACTTGTTTTGACTGCAGATTCTTGGTCTTCATATAAGCGGCTGATCAGGTCCACAAGATGACTAGGGAAACCCATCTTCTTCATAGTTTCCCACATCTGCGGAAGGCTAACACAGTCAAAAGCTTTACTGTAATCTATGAAACGTCATGTAAAGTGGAAGTCTGTGCTCTCTAAATTTCTCAATCACATTCCTGGTGCTGACAATTTGGTCCCTAGTCCGCCTTTCTTCACGGAATCCTGCCTGCTCATCGGATATTCTTGCTCCAGTTTGTTCTTCATTTTCTTGATGATCTTCAAAAGTACTTTACTTGCATGACAAATCAGGCTGATGGTCCGGTGATTGGCGCATTCTTTCAAATTACCCTTCTTCGGCAGCGGAATAAATGGTGGAGGTTCTTCATCACGCGTTTGACACTGTACATACACATCTTGTGCCTCAAACTGAAATAGCTAACAAATCTCAACAAAAAATAAGCTTTAATTTACGAAATAACACTGAATCAAACAGTTGACTCCCGGGGGTGTCACTTAACACAAATGACCATACGGGTATGCTCCCCGGAAAGACCACCCCCCTTTTTTTTTTTTTCTTCTTTTTTTTTGGATTTCGCAGCTCCAAAAGACCCCCTATATTTGACTAAAATACAGCTCCAAAAGAGCTTTAAAAGGTATTTTCAGGCGATTTTCAACCAGAAAGCCAAGAAAGATTTTGACTGTTCGCAGCTCCAAAAGTCCCCATTTTACTTGTTCGCAGCTCCAAAAAACCCCCCTTTTACCGGTACGCCGTCAGCTCCCAAAGACCCACCACCTCATAATTCCGTGGAGCATATCCACCAAAATTTTTTGATGTGCCCCCCCCCCTCGGGAGTTGCCTTAGCACTTAGGGTGCCGAATTGACCAATTGATATGGCTAATACAAAAATTGGTCGCTTCAAAGCCCACTTCAAACGGTGGAAGTCGCAATCTTTTCGCGCTTCGCGCTCATTTTAACATTAAAAAGTCATTATAACACCGAAACCGTGAAGTCAATCAATTTTTCCGTGATTTATAATGACCAAATTAGTCCTATTTTGGCAAATTTTTGCTCAATTTGTTCAGGAAGAGTAATGGTAGCAGATTGGCTGTTTTTGCTAGGGATATTCAGTAGGCGTTTGCAGAGCTAGGCATCCCGTTTAATAACGCACGTGACTGCAGTCAACAAACGAAAGTTATTGCAAAACAAATACTGCATGTAGCCTTGCATGTAAAACTGGCCGTGACATTTCATTATAACTTAGCCGCCGACTGATGAGCAGCGTTTATCATGCCCACCATAGGAAACAGCATGAAGAGTTTCCGGTTCATTTTGTTTTGCGTCTTCGCCATCCAATCTACGGAATTATTACAACAAAACGGTCGGACTCCAGGAACAATATCATGCAAGTTGTTCAAGTTGTCCAATCTAGACTGCACGCACAGAAACTTATCTTCTATCCCGATTCTTCCACCGAACATTACGTCCATTGATTTGTCAGCCAATGTTTTGTCTCATATATCACATATGGATTTCTCGATGCAAAGCAATCTCACTTCCATCCGCTGTTCTATCAATGATATCGAAAATATATCTGGCTCTCCGTTTAGTGCGATGATCCTGCTTGATGAGTTATGGTTGGATCGTAATTTGCTGCATCGTCTTGAGGAGTATGTATTCAAAGGATTACTGAATCTTCATCGTCTGGATATATCTTCCAATCTGATTGAATCAGTAGCAAATAGCGCCTTCTTAGATCTGGTCAACCTGAAGGACTTACTACTAGCAGACAATCTTCTCACCGTCATACCGGATCAAGCATTCTCACACCTTATTTCTCTAGAGGTATTGGATTTATATTTAAATTATATCACCAATTTTACACTGGGCGAAGGCTTCAAACATTTGACAAATTTATCCCACTTCAAGTTTCACTGCATTTTGGACAAAGTAACTGAGCCACCCGTTATTAATAATATGACGTTTCAGAATCTTGCTTATGCCCCACTTACATTTCTCTGGTTATATTGGGATTCTCCGTTTGACTCAATAGATGTTGAAATAAAAGAAGGAGTTTTACGCCACTTCAACAAGTTTTGAGTCTGTGTACATTATACGAACTTTTCACTGAAATACCATTGTCACTGAATTCGGAATTGGAAATGTTGACGATGTGGTTAGATACACCAAATCTAGAAGTGAACAGCACAACACTTCAGGATTATGCCAAATGGAATGGCACGCTGCGGCACCTGGATTTGAGCTTATCAGTTCTTAACACAATCGGAGATAAAGCATTTGCTTGGTTCCCAGAGTTACGCATTTTACACCTAAGCGGTTTTATTTTACCTCTTACCCACATTTCTAACCAAGCATTTTACGGATTGCATAAACTGGAGGAATTGTATCTAGCGAGAGACTACCTCAACGCGTTACCTGTAGGTGCTTTCCACGCTTTTGCCAACACTGGGACTTTACAAGTTTTAGATTTAAGTTATAACTGCTTAAACGGAGCTTTTAACCCAGATGACTTTAGTTCAGTAGCTTCATTAAAGGTACTAGATGTTTCTCACAATCCGATGTACATCCTTCAAGATTGGATGAATGTACTGACCAATCTAACAGATTTTCGAATTGATTCCATTACATCTGAAAACGATCTTCTCGTTGCAGACCAGTGGACTACTCCTTTACATTTCTTGTCTTCAATCAAATTTCGAAATCCGAACAACAAAAATATTTTGTCCATCGCCCTTTTCGAACTTTCAAAACGCGCACAGAATTTGCGCAAGTTAAACTTTGACGGAACGGAAATTTTCACTCTTTTGACTATCAAGAATCTAACCAAACTGGAAGAGTTGACTGTTTCAGGCAGCTTTATTGCGACAAAAAGAGACACTATAGATCAGTGGAGCAGTCAAGTCAAATTTCCCTTGCTAAATGTTCTGAAAATGTCATCTAATGAACTAACTGCAAACCATGTATCTCAACTCAAGCTTAATAAAACGGTACCCATGATCTCAAGTTTAGATTTCAGTAATAACTCTATTGAATACATTGAAACTCGCGTCTTCGCCTCTTTAAAATACTTGCAACATTTGGACCTTGAAAACAATCGACTTCTAGGCATAGACGAATGGCATCTGCTATCTATCACCTACCTTGATCTGTCACACAACTCTATCAGTTATGTGTCGATGAACTTTGTCAAGCTTTTGAAGTCTTCCGTGTTAGCCAATCTGGATCTCAGTGGTAACCCATTCACATGCACCTGTGGGCCATCTTCAATTGAGCCTTTTCGTGAGTGGATTTTGTCCGATTTTGAGGTATATCTGAGACCCAACCTTATGTATAAATGCAATGAACCTAAAGAGTTCAGTGGATGGAGCATTACCCAAATCAATCTGGATTGCGCTTCTCATTTCTATATGTACCTTGCTATTGGGTTATCATGCAGTAGTGTTATGTTCCTGTCAGTAATTCTGTCGATAAGATACCGATGGCATATACGATATAGACTCTTTCTGATGTGTCATCGACGCAGAAAATATCAGCCATTAGAAAACCACGACAACAATGAAAATGAACCCATGATTAATGAAGTTCGATATGATGCCTTTGTGTCATACGCACATGAAAATGAACATGACTTAGAATGGGTATTGAACGATCTTAGAGAGAACCTAGAAGAAGGCCAAGAGCCTTTCCGTCTTTGCATAGGACATGCAAGAGACTTCATTCCAGGCACCCCTCTTCTTGAAGCCATAACAGAAAGTATTCATAGAAGTCGCAAGACCATTCTAGTTTTATCACCAAGTTATCTGGAGAGTGAATGGTGTTACTTTGAGACGCAGCATGCGTGGTTGAGGCTCTTGAATGAGGGCCAGGACGTCTTAATTCTCATTCTACTTGAGCCTATACCTGATGATAAGATGACAATGTGGTTGAGACAATTCCTTTGCAAGAAAGGTTATTTGACTTGGCCACGTGATCAAGGCGCTCAAAACTTGTTTTTCCAGTGTTTGCGTGAATTGATAAAGACACCAACGGCTGTAGATCGCCGTTACGATGTATAGACTTTTGATTTGATTTGTTCGGGTTTTTACAACCCTGGATAACCCAAGAAAGCCTCTATTGAAGCTTATTTCCATTGGGGTCCATTTGAACACCGGGACGGGTTGGGAACAGTCAGGGGTTAACACCCTACTCTTTTCGAAACTGGCTGCGAGATACATGTACAGGTATGGCTCTCTGTACACGGGACCGACGGCTTAACGTCCCCTCCGAAGGACGGAGTACTTTCATGAATCATTTACCCAATTCTAAATGAACCATGGGGAGAGCGGAAGTCTGAATTTAATCTACAGAAGTTGCCAATTAATTTCAGACTTTTTTTTCCCAAGTCAATATCCCAGCAAATCGCCACCGCCGGGAATCGAACCCGTGACCTCATGCACTAAAGGCAAGTACCCTAACCATTGCGCCACGCTCTCCCTCTTAATGTTTAAGAAAAGAGAAGAAAGAAAGAAAGAAAGAAAGAAAGAAAGAAAGAAAGAAAGAAAGAAAGAAAGAAAGAAAGAAAGAAAGAAAGAAAGAAAGAAAGAAAGAAAGAAAGAAAGAAAGAAAGAAAGAAAGAAAGAAAGAAAGAAAGAAAGAAAGAAAGAAAGAAAGAAAGAAGTTTAAATAAAGTTTATTTGATTGATTTATTGACTTGATTTTAAAAGCTAGCTTTTCGCAAAACCGAGAACCAATATGGCAAGAAGTAACAACCTTCACAAACGAAAGAAGGAACAACTTTTATATCTCATTTTCCCTGTAACATGTGTAAGAACATTACGCAATATAGGAGTCTTGATACCTGTATGATGATCGCTTCGCACGCTATTCGAGGGGCGTTTTGGTTTGCGTACGGGGCTAGTTCTAATACTACAGGGTGTATTCCCTGAAAGAATTGTATCGTTGAAAACGTTAATTATAGTTGATAAGGTTGAAGAAAAAAACCAATTATAACATAGCCTACTTCTTGAATTTTGACAATTGACCATTCTTGATATATAAAGGATTAACACTACCTATACTAAATATAATTGACTGATATTTGAATACGTGGAAATGTTTGGAAATTAGGGATTTTCGTAAGACAATTCTCAAAATTCTAAAAGTATGTGATAGCTAATTAATTTACTCAACCATATAAGATATTTAGTTATGTTTGATTTGGGCATTAAAATGCCTTAAGGGGGCACTACACCCTGGCCAATTTTGTGCCTATTTTTGCATTTTTCTCAAAAATTATAGCACATTGGTGAAAAGTAAGATATGTATATTATAGGGGCAAGGACGACAACTACTGTACTGAAAATTCAGCAACTCAAAGCAAGTAGTTATTGATTTATTGATCAAAAATTGGTTTCCCTCATTTTTGACTGTAACTCCACAACTGTTGTCTGTGCTGAAATAAAATTTCCATTGCAGTAGTTGTAGTCCTTGCCCCTATATTATGCATATCTTACTTGTCCCCAATGCGCTATAATTTTTGAGAAAAATGCAAAAATAGGCACAAAATTGGGCAGGGGTGTAGTACCCCCTTAAATAAATAAGTTTTCTTCTACGTAAAAAGACATAATTTTGACAATGCAATACAGGAAATAGCTTCAAGTTATTACAACATGTTTTGCTTGCAAGTCTCTGTTTCGTGCCTTTATATTTCAACCTTCAGTTTGATTTAAAAAGAAACCGATGATTCCACGTGATTCATCCGGTTGGTTTAAGGACTCTGAGATATTCTTCCGGTTGGTTTATAAAAAGGATCTCTGAGATATTTCGGAAAAAAATCAAACGAGAAAAATTTCCTTTCATATTTGATATAGTGTTTCTCGTCCAAAGAGCTTATAATAGGCATGTCACAGTGGCTGCATAATACTTCTGCCACACTGTGCATGCAAGCATAATAGTAATTGAAAAGCGCGCGCATGAAAGTTGTTCAATTTTGGCAAACATCCATGTCGAAAAATTAATTTCCTCATATGTGCTATTTATCACAATTGTTTGAATTTTTGATATATGGTGTGTGAAACCTTTCTGTGACTACCATCGGGTTTTAAAAAAATAAATATTGCTTCGTTTAAGAGCTACTACCTTTTTTTAGGGATTGTTGAAGATGCCTCATAAATCAATAAATATAGGCCTTTTGAAAAATCAAGACCTACCACCATTTAGCTGAAATACTAATCTTTCTAAGCATGTAAATTATTTCCGTCGGCAACGAATGGCACACTTGAGGAAAACGATTTGAAACAAAACATTTTTTAAGTGAGTTTAAAGGGAGTAATATTCCAAACCACAATAGCTCTAAGCCATTGTGTGTTTCCAGGCCACACCATTTTTGTATACGCGCTATAGTAGAGTGGCTGTTCATTTTACCGTTTGTCTTCCCATGTTAATCCAGATAACAAAATGTTAATTTAAAGTCTCATTGCAAATGAATTTTTATTTTTACTTTTCGGATTTGGTTTTGAGCAATGGTGACACATAATATATTTACAGAAAAAATGAAAATTCTATTCCAGACACCGTCAAAATGTCAAAGTTTGTATTTTTTGTATTATATTAAAGTAATTAACTGCAGATTCTTTACTCAACATAAAAACAGGTTCACACTTGACAAATTTATGATCAATGAAAAGACTTTCATTAAATATTGAAGAAAAAAAAATACTCATGCCTAATTTACATAATAATATCATGAATACATAATTAGCTGTAATAAGCTAATTTGCATAATTGATTACTTTTTGTGTATTTTTTTTGTTATCAATTGAAAGAGCTTTGAATACACATGTGTGCGAAAAAAACCGCACCCTGATATCATGTACGGTTTTCTTTTGGCATCAATTTAGCATATTAATTAGCTGAACTTAGTCATTTTTTCAACTTTAATTTGTCTACAGATTGGCCGCAATTGCTAAAATAGTATATTTGGTTAATTTATTATAATTATTCAATGATAGATTTTTTAATTTTGTTTTCTTTGACGAAGTTAGAAAAGATAGGCAATTAACCTGTGATTCTTAAATTAACGTTGCTTTTTCAAGCAAGTGTCCAAATAAACCTTCAAAATCTCGAAATGTGCCAATTTTTATCATTATAGCAATTTGTGGCAGATTTGCATTTTATGAGCATCTTAAAATTGACACTACATCACAATGCATTGACCGATTTCAATTCGGTTTTTTTTTATTTTTGATGCTTTAATAAAGGTCATTCATGTAGAAACATTAAATAACGTGTTTCTGCTGCCCTTATGTTTTTGAGGTGATATACCTACTTATAATAACAACTATACACAGGTAGAACGGAGCCGGTGATATCGCTATTCAATAAAGCGTGAAGATCTTTCAATTATAATATTGAGCCCGTAAAATCATTCACCTGTCGAAGAAGTCACATAGAATGTGACATGGTATATCAAATGTGACACTTTTGGACAGGTTATCAATTTTGAGTGTTTTACTTATTTTTACTTGTTTTAAGTTATGGTATTATAGAATTGGAAACTGAGATATCAGCCTTTAAAAATATTATTGACAGTGCTTCATTTCAAATATTGAGTTTTAGTTTGGTTTTGGTTTTGGTCACGTGGTTTCCTATTATCCTGCCTAACCTCTTGACTTACACGATTATTGATATCTTTGTTTCTACCTTTTGTTACAAACTTAAAATTTGTATCAAGGAGATTCGGTTTTCATGTCAGTTTCTTATATAATCATGATAATGGTGTGAAGAAAAAAATCACTCGGTTTGAAGTTACCTGATCTAAGTATACAAAAGAAATGTTTAAATTTTGCAGTGCTATATTCTCGAGGAGAAAAATCGAGCATGTCAGTCTACATTGAAAAACGTGCTTCAGAAAATCCAATAAGCTATGGCTATTTTAGCTGTGAAAAATATAGACCATCGAAATATTTGCGTTCGAAATAACAAAAGGGGCGACTCATGTGATGTAAACAAAATCGATTCATGTCCTTAATCGCATGTACGAAAATCGATGGAAAGTCATAAGCTAGTGACTTTTACAGAAAAAAATGGAAGAGAGTGTGTGGGGGAGGTAAGGGGGGGGGGAAGAGAAACAGATGGGAGAGAGCATTGGAATTGAAAAGGGAGAGAGCTCGAGATAGAGCAGATATCGAATGTAGGGGAGGCGAGGAGGGTTGGGAGAAGGAGACACTTAGGGAAGAGGAGGTTATATAGGTGGGGAGAGGGGTGCCCAGGTAAGAGGTATAGGTTGTGCATATATGTGCTTACCGGGGATAATAAACTAATTCGTAATGAAATCACCTCCATGCATCGTTTATGTTTCATACAAGCAAACAATAATATAGTATATGCAGTAAGCGCAGCCGCTACTCCAAGTGCATTTTGGGCATTCTGTGATTGATTGCACAACAAGAAACGAATAATTTTCAATAGTATAGTAGAAGACTAAGTTGCCAGTATAGTAGAAGACCAATTATTAAAAGAATTCGAATAAATATAAGTTTGACCCCTGTTTGACCTTAATTGCCCCAACCGAAAATGCCTGACATTTTGAAGAAGGCAGCCGAAGCCAAATTTGTCCAGTACCCTTCAGGCATGCCAAAAACAAGATTTGGTCACGGAACATTAGCATTGGTATTCTACCATGCAGTAATTAGTTGACCGTTTAAGGGGGTACTACACCCCTGGCCAATTTTGTGCCTATTTTTGCATTTTTCTCACAAATTATAAGGCATTGGTGACAAGTAAGATATGTATATTATAGGGGCAAAGACTACAACTACTGCACTGAAAATTCAGCAACTCAAGGCAAGTAGTTATTGATTTATTGATCAAATATTGGTTTCCCTCATTTTTGACTGTAACTCCACAACTGTTGTCTGTGCTGAAATAAAATTTCCAGTGCAGTAGTTGTAGTCCTTGCCCCTATAATATACATATCTTACTTGTCACCAATGCGCTATAATTTTTGAGAAAAATGCAAAAATATAGGCACAAAATTGGGCAGGGGTGTAGTACCCCCTTAATAGGTATAATACTCATTAACAGCTTGTAACACGTACATCAGATAATAAAGCTTATTTGCATTTCCAAATCCGCCCTCCATATTGGGCCAACAATAACCCCATAAGGCCGTTTATCATCTCACGCATGTACTGAAATAATATACAGCGATTCATCAGTTAAGCGATCGTATGCCTACGGCCGGAATATATTATGGGTGCTGCTCTTCATGCACGTTCTTTGAAACTTTCTATTTAACGTCTCAGTTAACGGATACATCAGAAAGTGGATACCAGCAACCGGTTTACTTTTTTTCGAAAGGGTAATATCGTCCTGGCGAAGGCTTGGCGAGGTGGAGTCGTAAGTTCGCCATAACATAGACCTAAACAGTACAGTGGCAGTACATGGTAATAGCACAAGTGTGATACTTTGACATTGTAAAAAAGTCTCCCCAAAAAGAAAGGAAATCAAACTTCAACATGTTCAAAATGGCAAGCATCCTTATGAAAACTTTGGTGACTTTCTACAGCCTGCTTCTCCTTTTTGTTATGATACACTCTCAACCCACAACCACAACTACGAAAAACTATTATGAAGTACCAGGTGGATCAACAGATAAAAATGACCCAGAGTATGACAATGTTGATATTACCGAAGCCATCAGCAGTGGCGGTAACTGTACCATTAAATATTCACCAGAAGCTGTCGAGCTACTTGATAAGTTAGAAGAAGCCATTTTTGTCTATTTCAAGCTGAATTTCAGTACGGAGTTCGAATCAGATATGGCTTATTTATCAGACAATACCACTGATGTTATTGACCCATTGACATGGGTATGGAGCAAAGGAGGAAGAGGAGAATTACTTTTGAGTTCTCCATTTGATTTTCTCCATCTATCCTTAGGAACTCTAAAACCAGGAGTATATACCGTGAGATTAGATCTTGAAGCAAGTAGTGCATGCTTCTCGGATGAAGTAAGCGATGATGAGAAGATGACTGCAATTGCAACAACTCTGTTGGAACTAACAAATAAAACTGCTGGAGAGGAAAAAGACGAAGATGAACCAACCAGTGTTTGTCTTGAAAAACAGTTAGGTCCGGATCAATTTGATGTCGTTGGAGTATACGCTTTTCCATCCGTATCGTATACGATTCTTCAAGGAAGCACAGTCTATGAATGTTGGACATCTGTTGGGGAAAGGGCTCCCAAGTCAACTCCTGTTACCACCCAATCCTGGTTGCATTGGTTATTTGGAGGAGGTATACTTCTTGCCCTATTCTCGCCTCTCGCTCTGGATTTCTTCATCCACAAACATCCCCCATTTACAGATCAACGAGGTAAAGAACGATTCACGCTGGTGACTGATCCGATTCCTGTCGGTTTCAAATACGTCTTATTCTTTTGGAAAGAGAACAATCCATGGTTTCATTTCATCAGATGGGTGTTTTTAATTCTTTTCTTTGGACTAAGTCAGTACATTCCATTAATTGTCGCGTTTTGTACTGATAGTGATGGTTTAGCGAAACGAATGACCGCAGTATATCGTGTTAGACTCGTAAGTCAGGCTTTAGTTGATTTCTGGCATGTTGCCATCAACCTGTCTTACTTAATTTCCGCGCTTGTATTGTTAGGTATCTACATAAGTGAGGAATATCATCAATTTTTGGTGACTTTTCTCCGAGAGCGTGATACACAACAATATTTTGTTATTTTAGAAACACCCAAAGAATTGTGGACACCAAACACTACCTTACCGGACGCTCGAGCCTTTCTTTTCATAATGGCATTTCGAGTCAAGATGATGTTTGATCCAAATCTATGGAAGTTCTGTGTAAAACAGCTTTGGGAACCGGTCGATGGATTTTGTCGTTTGCGTGCTCCAAATGGCGCACATCGTATTCTATGTGGTATATTATTTACAATAATTTTCCCATTCTATCTGCTCTGCTTCGTGTTTCTGCTGTGTTTTAATTCCTTGCCGTTACTTTATTGCCTTTTACGCGCCTTTCAAAGAGTCAGTAACGATGTACAGATCTCCGAAATTGTTATAGCTGTCAATATCCTTATCATATCGATCGCGTGGTTTTGCAAATTTGTCGGTATCTTCACCTACATAGCCGAGCTCATTGGATATACATTTGTGGGTTTTGTCGCAAATGCTGAAATTGTTGGACCAATCTGTCTAGTTGTAGTCGTCTTCATCGGGTACTTTGTAAGCACTGCTACGGATTTCTACGATGTGTATTGTAAACTATTTCGTGAAGTCGTGGAAGCTGCGGAAGATGTTGATAAAGAAATATCAAAGATGGTAAAAGATGTCAAAACAAAAGAAGGTATTACTGAAGATACAGTGGAACTGCTAAAACGGTTTCGCGAAGTTGTACAAGTTACTTGGGATGTTGATGAAGAAATATCAAAGCTGGTAAATGATATAAAAAGAGAAAGGGGTTTTACTGAAAATAAACTGAAAGAAGCTTTAAGTAGACAAATACGACAAGTAATAAGGGAAAACGAAAGAGATGAAAATGCAAATATATTAAATGGCTCTCCGAAATTCGATTCTCTAGTTACGTATAACAAGAAACGTACTCCTGCAATTGAATCAAAACTCTTCTGGATGGTAGTTGAGAAATACTGTCCTGTTCGCGGGAAAGCAGCCGCGGCGCTAGTACAACTCGCTACTCTCGCAGTCATCATAGCATTTGGCATGACTATCCTAACAATTGTAGATGGTTTTCGAGATCTCACAGCCATTGCGAGATACTTTGTACCTGTAATTGTTGCTGGAATTATACCAATTTTTTTAGTGGCAATGAGATCTACAGAATCACAGGAATGTTATGACGAAACGATGAAGAGACAGTTACGAGTAGATATGAGATCTTATGCCCTGTCGGGAGAATTAACAACTGTAGTGAAAGAAGTGCGTGAGTGGTCAGAAACCGTTGTATGAATAAACATGATAAATTGGTCCAATTATTTCTTATTTTCTCTGTCACAAACATTCATATTTTCAAACATCCTTGTGTGATTAAATGGTTGAAATGTTAATACCACAATCTTCAAACAAAAGATTCTGATGAGTGGTTTTTATTCGCGAATATGACCTACTTTATCTTAGAACAACATTTTTGCACTTTTCTTCCATGCACTATAATAATTAAAGACAGGGATAAAAAGAATTTATCGCGTCTGATGTCACTGTCAATTACGATCTTTGATTGGTTTACACAGGTTAATAGCGCGTAAAAGGAAGACCGATCTATCTGGTGCTGATCGGAGAAAAGGACTAGCAGCAAATGGCGAAAAATTACGTACTTTTACAAGGCAAAAATCCGGGACAAAAAGCAGCTTTTCTAGACATTGTTGACATGGTGCCTTCGCCAAAGAAAGTTTCCTACTATCAAGACGAACTTTTGAGATGGTTTGCATAGTGAAGGTGCAAAATTAACAATAAAGCGCCCGGTTGTATCGCCGCGTTCAGCAAGTCATCATCACGACACTTGTAAACAAACCGTGCTCGAATTTGATTGACAGATGACGTCAGACGCGATAAATTCTTTTTATCGCTGTCTTTAATTATACTATTCAATTGAAAGCCATGCCTGTGTTCGCGGGAAAGCAACCGTGGCGCCGCTAGGGCACCAATTATAATATCTTAAGCACATGCCATTGTCAGTTGCATTTTTTAAAAATATCAAAGTCATAAAAGGCTGTCACACACTATTCTGTAAACAAAAATCTGAGCAACCCTCTGGGTTTTCCTGATTGTACCAATATTTTTCTTAGATGTTCCATGGCATTCCTTTTCGATCATGTGGTATCCTCTTTGTGGATTACCAACCACTGCTTAATACAGCATCGGGAACAACACTTGGGCAAAAATCGTGACTTGTTTTTAAAACCCTTGTATTTCCAAACATGTTTTACCTTGACATTCCTGGTTGTGGATTTTTGATTTAATGCCAATTATTTGAGGTAGCTGAAATGCAAATACCAATTATTGGCTACGAACATGAAGAATCAATATCCTGTATTATGAAAAAGTTAATTATTATTTGATCAGTCTGTCTAACTAACACAAAGGATGCATTCATAGTTGTGACAATTCATGCTTAAAGTTAAGTAAACCCAACTACCACTACCCATATAACAATAGAACATTTCACAACTCCAAATCATCTTTAATAGCCACTTATCTTGTAATCCTGTATGAGGAAGTTTCAGGAATAGGAGTGGTGAATGTGTGTTCAGCATTAGTGTTTTCTGATAATACTGAATCACGAACCCCCGACAGGAACCTCAAGGAATAGCAATGAACAAAAGTCTTAAGGAACTACCATAAGCAGCCGCGGATCCAGAGAGAAAAAAATACGGGGGGCGCAAAATACATGAGATTTCTAGAGGGCGACGAACTATATGGCCGCGTAGTATGTCATGGCGTCAGCTTGCGCGACGTGGGGGGGTGTCTGAGGGGGATGTACCCCTTCAGAAGTGAGAAACTTTTGCAAAATTAAGACCAAATTGAAGCCATTTGGTGGACCATTTTGACACTATTATTGTGTAAAATTTGAGTTTGAAAGAGCGGAAAATTTGTGAAATGACCATAACGGCTATTTCCTATTCGTGGACAAGTTTTCAATATTATAATATAACGGCTCATTTCCTATTCGTGGACAAGTTTTCAATTATTATAATTGTATAAATTTAATTGCTTGCGCGACGCAGGGGGTGTCTGAGGGGGATGTGCCCCCTCAGAAGTGAGAAACTTTTGCAAAATGAAGACCTAATTGATGCCATTTGGTGGACCATTTTGACATTATTATTGTGTGAAATTTGAGTTTTAAAGAGCGGAAAATTTGTGGAACGACCATGCCGGCTCATTTCCTATTCGTGGACAAGTTTTCAATATTATAATTGTATTAATTTAATTGTTCGCGCGACCCAGGGGGTGTCTGAGGGGGATGTGGCCCCTCAGAAGTGAGAAACTTTTGCAAAATGAAGACCTAATTGATGCCATTTGGTGGACCATTTTGACATTATTATTGTGTGAAATTTGAGTTTTAAAGAGCGGAAAATTTGTGGAACGACCATGCCGGCTCATTTCCTTCGTGGACAAGTTTTCAATATTATAATTGTATAAATTTAATTGCTTGCGCGACGCAGGGGGTGTCTGAGGGGGATGTGCCCCCTGAGAAGTGAGAAACTTTTGCAAAATGAAGACCTAATTGAAGCCATTTGGTGGACCATTTTGACATTATTATTGTGTGAAATTTGAGTTTTAAAGAGCGGAAAATGTGTGAAATGACCATGCCGGCTCATTTCACATTCGTGGACAAGTTTTCAATATTATTGTATAAATTCAATTGCTTTAAACATAAAGTTCCGGGTATCCAAAGCATAAAGAAAAGGACAACTTCTTTATACATACGCAGGGGGTGTCTAAGTTGGAAAATTGTGCAAAAGAAGGTCCAGTTGAAGCCATTTGGTGGACGATTTTGACACTATTAAAGTATTATTGTGTAAAATTTTAGTTAGATAAAGTTCGGAAATGAAGGCCCAATCGAAGCCATTCGTGGAACATTATCATTATTCACTATTACGGTAGGCCTTATCATTATTATTTAGTTATTACTTAAAACAATATAGGCCTAAAGTGTACGGGTGTCCGAACAAAAGCAAAAACGGCCAGTTGTTTACGCATACGTAGGTGTGTCTGAGGGGGAAAATTTTGCAAAATGAAAGACTCAATTACGCGCAATTTAACCTTTCTCTTCTCTTTTCTCGCCTTTCTCTTCTCTTTTCTCCTTTTCTCTTTCTCTCCTTTCCCTTTTCTCGTTTTTACGGGGCGCGCGCCCCATCTTTCCTACTTTTGCTATTTTTACGGGGGGCGCGCGCCCCCTCCGCTCCCCCCCCCCTGGATCCGCACCTGATAAGGAACTACCATGACCTCCCAGGCAAAGAAATAATGATGTAAACAATGTTAATAATATTGCTGATGTTAAGGGTAGACGAGGTATTGTTGGTCGAAGCAACCTAAAAATCGATTTTCATTATCTAGATCAACATATTATTGAAAAGTAACACCTTGATGCTTTGCAAAAGTTCATTCTACAAATCGTATACTTTGCAAACTTGCTTAATGTATTGTTGTTAATGAGTTATGTACGTTTTACAAAAGTGTTGTTGTTTCAGACCTCTTTACAACGTAACTCAAGAACCGCAGCACCTATAAAAGTATATCTGTGATATTTTAATTCTTCTACACGCTCGCTATGAATTGAGCAATGCAGTTTTTGCCAAAGCTCACTACCATTCGTAAGATGCTGTGAACTACCAAATCACAACAGTTTAAAATAATTAATAACCTTAAGGGCTGGGGTATGAGCGACCTTGAAGTTCCGGTATCTGGAGAAGGGAAGCAATGAGTTACCCCAAATCACAGCGGCAGGTAGTGACTGGGCCGCCGAGTGCTAATATATATTTATTTTGGAAGGTTCGTGTTTGTTTTAAATTTTGGGGCGTTTTTCCAAAATTTGATATTTTGGTCATATTTCAAAAAGCGACATGCCAAAGACAACTCTTTGGGCACATAGTTTGTTATTGTTATTGCAGTTCTTTTCCACATACCTACGTTAACATTCGATTTCGTGATTTACTAATATTATATATTTTATGACTGCAATTTGGCGTTTTCAATGCGTTTTACACGTATCATGAAATTAACGCAAATATCTAGTCACGCTGCTTTTAGAATTTTTACCTGATCGTCGGCTTTTGCAGGCAACAGAATGCAGATTGGCTCACGATAGATGTCGTATTCCTCTATGTGGTTCACTCATTATAAAATGAGTTTGCCTTCCTTGTAACAACACACACATTGCCGTCTGGAAACCGGGTCTGGTACTGATTTTGGGACAGCCAATAGACTTCAGCGCCGTATCAAATCTCAGAAAAACCACACGACCGACGACTATGTGTTTATGTTTCCCGCACGAAAGCTTGTGTCTACATCTATTATTATACTTCTTTGGAAACGTTGACCTTTGACCATTCTTTGTATAACGCCCTGATATGACCTTGATATGTTCGCTTGATTGGGTACGTTATAGCATCCATTTCACTGGGCCGCCGAGTGCTAATATATATTTATTTTGGAAGGTTCGTGTTTGTTTTAAATTTTGGGGCGTTTTTCCAAAATTTGATATTTTTGGTCATATTTCAAAAAAGCGACATGCCAAAGACAACTCTTTGGGCACATAGTTTGTTATTGTTATTGCAGTTCTTTTCCACATACCTACGTTAACATTCGATTTCGTGATTTACTAATATTATATATTTTATGACTGCAATTTGGCGTTTTCAATGCGTTTTACACGTATCATGAAATTAACGCAAATATCTAGTCACGCTGCTTTTAGAATTTTTACCTGATCGTCGGCTTTTGCAGGCAACAGAATGCAGATTGGCTCACGATAGATGTCGTATTCCTCTATGTGGTTCACTCATTATAAAATGAGTTTGCCTTCCTTGTAACAACACACACATTGCCGTCTGGAAACCGGGTCTGGTACTGATTTTGGGACAGCCAATAGACTTCAGCGCCGTATCAAATCTCATAAAAACCACACGACCGACGACTATGTGTTTATGTTTCCCGCACGAAAGCTTGTGTCTACATCTATTATTATACTTCTTTGGAAACGTTGACCTTTGACCATTCTTTGTATAACGCCCTGATATGACCTTGATATGTTCGCTTGATTGGGTACGTTATAGCATCCATTTCATTGAGGTGTTAGGACTCAGTATATAATACTTGCAGGGATACAATAGTTTAACATGGTGTGTGAGCATGGTGAAAGACTCATTATTGATTAGGCGCGGACATATTAAAGGCACAGGTCCTTTGCGTGTATAGCAGACAATTATAATAGAATGTGTGAATAGAATGTTTTGAATTTTGCAACTAAAATACTAACTGCATTCTGCATTATGTATTTATTTATTTATTTAGGCCTATGCCTATTTATTTATTTACTGACTTATTTATTTATTTTATTTATTTGGAATATTACTATTAGTTAGTAGGCCTAGTTAGTAATATTCCATGATAGGCCTACGTCGGTTTATTATTGATTGTTGATAACTTGACAACTTGATTGATTGATCGATTGATAGTCATGTCACATTATATTCCAATTTATAGGCCAATTTGAATAGCATCGTACATTAGATAAATAGACCTATCAGTATTGATTTATTCTATTCAGCAATATCAAGGATTACTATCAAACTTCTCATAGCTGATTGTCAGTTGGCTCAGTGGTAACGCAGTAGGTTTTACAACACCGAGGTCCCGGGTTCGATTCCCACCTCTGCCTATTTTTTGCAAGGCTGAGAAAAAATGAAATTTGTGGACTGCAAACTTATTTGGCGCGCGATCTGAGCTGGTCCTTTTCTGGTGGCTGTGTCTGTTACAGGCACACTCCCTCTGCATCCAAACCAGGTTCACGCTCATTACACCTCCCTTAATGTGTTACATACATGCTAATTTCTTAAAGTTAAACCTGTTCTTAATATGCCATGTATTTCATATGATTTTGTTGACAGAGAAATTCGCTCCATGAGCATTAAAAAGGCTACAGGTCTGGATGGTGTCAGTTGTAAGATACTAAAAATGGCTCGCCCAGTCATTGTAAAAAGTTGAGTTTATATTATGAATCTTTCTTTGTCAAAGGGTATTTTTCCTACTTTGTGGAAAGAAGCCAAAGTAATCCCTTTGCATAAAAGAGGTGATCTTGATAACACTAATAATTACAGGCCTATTTCAATCCTGCCTGTAATAAGTAAGATCATTGAAAGGGCTATGCATAATCATGTTTACTCTTTTTTAAATCGAAATGGTATTTTCAATGTTCATCAATCAGCTTTCGTCTTGGTCATTCTACCGAAACTGCTCTTGTTGATATGGTTGACGATTGGCTTACGGGCATAAAATGACCGGTGTTGCCTTTATCGACCTTAGAAAAGCGTTCGACACCAGAAAGCTGCACGATATAGGAGCATCTGAAGATACAGTTAAATGGTTTTCTTCGTATTTGTCATGTAGAAAGCAAAGAGTTACTTTTAAAGGTATTATTTCTGATTCACTAGAAATGAAAGTTCGTGTTCCCCAAGGTAGTATATTGGGCCCATTATTATTTCTCATTTTTATCAATGATATGCCAAATGTAGTATCACATGGGAAAATATCCATGTACGCAGATGATACCACGCTGTCTGTAAATGGTACTGATACTGATATTATTTCTAAAAAGCTCACTGAAGATCTTTCTGCAATTAAGGCATGGTTAAATGTTAACAAGTTATTTCTTAATACTGAAAAGACAAACGTTATGCTCATTGGTAGTGAGCCTAAGTTACGTAATGATAAATGTTCTGCTTTTTCAGTTACCATTGATGATTGTCAACTTGAAAGAGTTCATAGTGCCAAATGTCTTGGTGTAAAGATTGATTCTAAATTACTCTGGCACAATCATGAACTCTGTTATACAGAAGCTTTTTTGTAAAATAGGACTCTTAAGACGTCTTAAAACATTTCTTGACGTACGCACTCTTAATGTTTTATACAAAGCTCTTATTCAACCGCAGTTCGACTATTGTAGTGTAGTGTGGTTTGGTCGCTTCAATGAAGATATGCGTAAATTAAGTGTGTTACAGAAGCGATGTGCAAGAATAAGATTACGTGCCAATTACCTTACGTCTTCTGATATAATGTTTCCTATATTAGGATGGGAATCACTTCCGAATCGTGCAATGTATTTCAAATCTCTGTTAATGTTTAAATGTCTAAACGATATGGCTCCACAGTACCTAATCAACAGGTTTTCTTATACACGAAAAGCATAATGTTAACACCAGACAAGTTGCGACAAATTTATTGGCTCTACCGCCTTGCCTGAATGGTTATGATACTGAATATTTTAAATCATCTTTTTCGTACAGTGGGGTTGAAGTTTGGAACAAGCTGAGTAATGAATTAAGAAGCTCAACAAATATGCAGACTTTCAAGCAAAGATTCAAGTCCTAAAATTTTGTGCATATACTTGTACATTATGTGTTTTTATTTACTTTGAAAATTGTATGTATTTTTGTATTTTAAATTTGTATCTAAGAGTTGTATACTATATAAATTGTATGTTGATAATTGTTGCTTTTAAATTATTGTATATATGTGTAGCAGGGCCCCATGTTAGACCAGCTATTTGGCTGAATTGGGCTACCCTGGATAAATATGATTAAAATAAATAAATAAATAAATAAATAAATAAAATAAATAAATCAAGGAATAAAATTGGTACAACCAGGAATCTACCTGTAGTAGTGTACGGTAATTGTTGTAAATATGAAATCACTGTGATATGAAATTGTGTTTTGGGGTGTTTTTTTCGGGAATGGGACGGGAGCAATATTAAAACCAGCGGGAGTGGGATAGAGCGGGTTTGAGGTCATTTTATCTGCCGGTATTTCACTCCCTCCAGCATATCCAGTTGACCCCCCACAAAATATTGGGCAATAGTACAGGTGTATAAACTATAGATAATCACAAATACTCAATGAAAGGGATTTCGATCAAATCATTCAGATTTATACTTGGCTATAAGCCAAATAGTAGATAAAATAAACTGTTGATGAAGTGAAACCACCCCTTCTAATCAAAAGACACAATTTGTGGAGTTCCTTGTGGATCCATTTTGGGACCGGTCCTTTAGATATTATGGTTAAAGATATTTAAGTATATAATATCAAACAATTTTGTCTCAAAATACTAAATCAGAATCCAAAGACATAATTTGTGGAGTTCCTCATGGATCCATTTTGGGACCGCTCCTTTATATATTATGTGTCAGTGATATTGAATGTTGTGCTATTTAATGACGACACCGTAATTCTGTATTTCAAATGAAGCAATGTTAATCAGAAAGCGGAGGGACAATGTTTATCAACCGCGATGAAGGAACAGAATACAGTACGCAATATACTGTGATGAAACTACAATTAAGGAACAGTACAATATGAGAGTAGGATGATTGTCAGAAGAAGTGTAACAGCTAAGTCGGCGCATTACTGCTGAAATCTTCCCCAGGAAGATGAAACGTTGAACTATATGCCAGCCATAGCTGGGTCCCCCCTCAGGTCTATCCCACCTAAAATGTGAAATGATGTGGCCTTGGCGGGGATATTAAACTGCATTCCATCACCCGTGTTACACGTAGACAAAAGAATGATGAAAGTTTACAACACAATACAATTCAACATCGATTTTTAAGCGGATTTAATCCACCCAATTGGGCAGTAACAACACCAGTTTGGTGCAGTCGGGACCCAGTAATGGCCGTCTGAATTCTGACCATCACTTAGCTGGTTGGATTCTTCTATAGGTACAATTCTGGACTTGTAAAACAAGATTTACCAATTTAATATCTGGATAAACTTATAAAACTTCAAAAATGGGAATTATATCGAATAGTCATTATTAGAATAACACCGGACCTTTATTTGCTAAGCACAATATTCATGTTCAATCAAACAACTGCCAAACAAGAAGTTCTTAAAGGGCATATATATATATATTGCTCGGACAACATCATATCATTGGCAAGCTAATATTATGAGGACAATGAAAATTACTCCTTTTTTGAGAAAATAAGACATTTAAAATTGATATTCCGCAAAAACCAACTTAAGCGGTGAGTTCCTTCGAACGAGACAGATTTGACCTAGAAAAAAGTTGACGTCATGAAATTAGATGTGCCCGCTTTGAGAGAAGGGGCTGTAAACATTCTCAATGCACAGAACGTATACTGTTGCTCAGAAAAAACTCTGAATTAAGTATTACAAATTTAATACAAAATCAGCCGCTTCTTTTTTATATATTAGTAAATTGTGATATTACAATTCATATGTATATCAATATCATGAGAAATATTTGGACTAAAAAATAAAAAATATTTTGAGCTTAGAATTTCAGCGTGATCAATCTGAGACTAGTATATTCAGATATGATCTATGCATGAATGAACATGAAAAGAGCTCTAGGCTCATTGTGTTATCGTGAACATAGGCATGATAGGGGCACGGCGGGTAATCCCACTCTTGATATTGGTATGGTGTATTCTATCTTACGTTGTTTTAATGTGTAGAAATGGGCTTAAATGAAAAGATGTTCGGGATAACCCCACGCTCCCCTATAGTGTCCACTTCATTTACTTACGTCATCAGCCCGCTGCCTTGAAAATTGATTTCGCTTCGAACGGGGAAAGGACACGTACGAGCCCGAACTTTACCAACACAATTTCTCTCTTTTCTGGAGAAATACGCATAAAAAATTGCGACGAGTGTCAACTTGTAATGCAATAATTATTCTCTTCGAATGGAGATAAACTTGTTTTTGCAATAGATATGCCATTTAACCTCTCTAAAAACAAAATGTATTTTATGGCAAGACTAGAAGAACAACAGGCCCTATTGGTTTGGAATGATTTAGAAAATTCCTTTTAAACGTCCAAAACTATTTCTTCGAAAGAATTTAAGTTGAAATTAGTTTCTACGGCTTGGTTGAATGAATTCCTTTTTTCAACTTCTTTCTTGTTGCCTTTGTGCACGTTTGGCAATGTTTGGTGTTTGTTTGTTTGTTTTGAATTAGGGGATGACCATATCTGGCCTTATTGGCCTTCCGATCATCATCATCATAATAATAATAATAAGCCGCACTTATCATCTGCACAATAACGTTTCGTTTGCTTTTTGATGTGTTTGTTGTTTTTGATGTGTATATTATGTTCCAAGTAATGATCCGATAAATTATTTCAAACATGACTTTGAACTGTTTGTCAATATAGTGTGTTATTCACATGTCTGGCATGCATCTACAACATAACTTTTCGTTTGCTTTTTGATGTGTTTGTTGTTTTTTGATATGTATATATTATATTCAAAGTTCAATGTAATGATCCAATAAAGTTGAACTCGTATTACAAACATGACTTTGAACTGTTTGTCAATATAGTGTGTTATTCACATGTTTGAAAATCATGAACTCTGTCCCGGACAAATGTAATCAAATGATTTTCATAGCGTCTGAGACCAATATTTCGTGCAAGATATTGAGAAGGAGGGGATAGAAAGAAAGAACTGGTGTTTCATTACGCTTTGTGTTGTAAAATGGAAATATGAAATTGACAAATCCAAAGTTAACTTGAGCCTTTATTTATGCTGGTTTCATACTTTCCTGCCGCTTGCCGCTTTGCCGCTCTGAAGATGATTTTACTTCACTGCGCAGCCGCACCAGAAACCATAGCGGTGACCAGCGGCGAGCCGGTATATCGATCACTCCATCGCTTTGCCGCGGCGGCAGCACCGCTGGGAGTTGAATTCAAATCAACTCGGAGCGGTGCCGCTATAATGAGAACAAAATACGATTTTTGAGCGGTGCTGAGCGACAAGAGTGGCTTTCAGAGTCATGCCGCTGCCGGTCAGCGATGTGCCGCTCCGCTTGCAGACAAGTGCAAGCGGCACGATGAAGCGTCACGCTGCTCAGCGGCAAGCGACAGAAAAGTATGAATCCGACATTATAGAGGTTAATAACTGCTCATCGGTTATTTGCAGGGCATTGTGAAAAATCTAAACATTTTGCCTTTGGAACCGAGGAATATCCGAGCAAAACAGGACGACCAAATAACAAAAGTGCGTATCACAATCTGTGCAAATCTTTCCAGAGGGGGCCAACCTGTATGGGACGGGGGCCCAAATCCCTACAAACAAAAATGGGGGTAGGTGTACCCTTATCGAAAGTGTACTTTCAGAGTAAAAATATTAAAGAAAAACAAATTTTGCAATCCAAAAGGAAAAATGACAAACTGAGTTATTACTTTTTCAAAGAAATTAAGCGCTCCGCGAGAAAAATTTGCTGTTTTATTACTAATTTGGTCTCAATAGAAATCAATTTTGGCCATAATTCTTACTAATTTCATGACTAAAGTGCACGCACAGTGCGTTAAAAATGTCCCATTTCTGACAATTTTAGCCCAAAATAAAGGTGTATTTTGCTTCGTAAAGGCCAGTGCGCACAAAGCGCGCATAATTTTGCAATGTTACCATATTTTGGTACAAAAACATGGTGTTTTGGGGCTAAAAGGGAACAATTACATTAGGCAATTTTGGGAGCCCTGGGCCCGTGCCCATCGAATCCAGCCCTGCGTTTGAAATATAGCTCAATGGTAAATGACTAAATCAGCCAATTTTGTGTCGCACACAGACCACCTTTTTCGACTTTTCTTTTTGGGTTGGTCATTTATTGTTTTATTTTTACTAGTCAAGTTACTTTATGCTTTTTATGTTTTTTGGTCAACAGAGATCCACATTTTGGGAATAAAAGGTCTTTTTCAAAATCCACACCTCCTCTAACAAAATCCTGTGCTAGTTTACCACCCATGAAAGTTTGGTAACCATAGCACCTCCTTGTGGTCTAAAATAATTCAAAACTGATTTTTTTTATTCAAAAATAAAGAAAAACATGATAATTCCTTCAAGACCCCTAAAATAGGTAGGACAGTACTTTTTGTTATTATGATTGTCGATTGAAATGAATAGACATGATTGATTTGACACAGGAGCTATATATTTTCCTGCAAGGGTGTAGTGTCCGAGTAACTTAAGAAATACACAATAAATTGATGAAATAAACATGCTTTTTTTTAAAGTGAAGAAGCCACATCCAGGTAAACAAAACAAAAGTGTGCGAAAAACACTCTTTTTTTCTCGGATCCACTTGGAACTCTCAGAGAATTTTATTGCGGTACACTCTACTATTGTGCTGAAATATCAGTAAGATCAAAGAATGTTTCGTCCAGTCAGTAGATTTTCACAAAATCCCTACTTATTTGCAATTTCTTACTGTATAATATAGAAATCAGTAGGAACAACCTGGGGAAAGTAGACATCCAGATGACATCATAGGCAATATTAAACCCGAGTAGTTTGTTTGGACCCTTCAAAACATCACAAAATAGCAAGTAGTCTCCAATTAATTACCATTATATTTCCTAAAGACCAGTATGTAGTTTTAGCTATTGATGATACATAATGATATTCACCAGTCAGTAGATTTTCACAAAATCCCTGCAATTTCTTACTGTATAACGCCATATCATCAAACATATTGATGATATATGTGTTGCTAAGTTAAGGGGCAGGGGTAGCATTATGGAGAGCATTTCCCCAGTTAAACTCAGTCAAGTGTCACAATTTTAGTGTTGTTGCATAGATATGAAATGCAGCATTGCCAAAAATAAATGATATATACTGCGCCAAGAAAGTATCCTTACACTTGGAAAAATAATCACAATCTAATCCTGAACATTATGACACCGCATTGAATCCAATGTGACATCCAGAAGTAAAGTTACAAGCAATTGAATAGACAAAGGTCCCGTTTTAAAAGTGACAAATTGGCCTATACAAGGCGCAAAAAGATTCCAACAAGCGCCTACACAGTTTCTTCAATGAAACTTTATTTAAAACAGTATTTATTTCAGTTTTTACTTCTCTGTACTTTTCATAACTTGCATTTTATTTGTCAGCTCTTTTGTTTCAGTATTCTTTTGTTCCTTTTGTTTTAAATTAAAGGCACACACAAATTAGACATTTACCACTCTCAAACCAAATGTTTAGTCCGTGGAGTTTTGAATAGGCCAGTGTGTCACTTTTAAAACTGGACCTTCGTCTAATCAAATGCTCGTAACTTTGCTTCTTGAAGTCACATTGGATTCAATGGGGTGTCAAAATGTACCGGATTAGATAGTGCATCTATTAAAAAAACAAATTTACCCCAATATGGTTGTTTTGAAATTGTGATTATTTTTCCAAGTGTAAGGATACTTTCTTGGCGCAGTATATGATTTTCGGGAAACCATGTTTTGACCGTTTTGATGGAAAATACTGCAAATCACAGGTAACTCATTTATTTTGTGTACTTTTGCAGTTCATATCGATGCAATTGACGGAGTAAAACCAGAGATATGTTTCATATCCCTGGTGAAACTGGGAAAATGCTCCATACTACCAGGGATATGCTACCTCTACCCCATAATTTAGCAGTTCTTAATACTAATATAATTATATTTACCTAAATACCTGTCTCTTCCGACCAATAATTGTAACACAGTTGAGATTATTTACTACCTGGTGATGTTTTGGAGGGCCCAATTAAACAAACTACCCAAAGTGTTTAATATTGGCCATGATGTCATCTGAATGCCTACTTCCCCCAGGTTGTTCTACTGATTTCTCTATACAGAGTTATACAGTAAGAAATAGCAAATAAGTAGGGATTTTGTGAAAATCTACTGAAAATCGAAGCATGCTCCGATCTTACTGATATTTCAGCAGAATAGTAGTATGTGCCCTGATAAAATTCTCCGAGAGTTCGAAGTCGATCCGAGGAAGTGTTTTTCGCACACTGTGCCTTCTCCACGGAAAAGAAACATGTAAATAATAATAGTACTATACATTAATAACACCTTTATTTTCCTCCTATATGAGTATATATTAAAGACTTGTTAAATTTAATTCAAATTATTACTGTACATACCTAAAGACACTAATATATAAGAAGCGTAACATGCACCAACTATGTTCCAACAAATTTAACAGGCCATTGAGCCATGATTGGGACATGGATACACTTCATCCCATTTATACCTAAAATGATTATGAATAAACCCATAACAATACACAAAATATTTTTAAGTTTCTATGACCCTCGGCACTTCTGTTACTAGTATATTGATTCTCGTCTCAAGTTGAGAGTAACGCCATGTTAGATTTCACAGTGGCAGATTCGAATCAGTACGTTCACGTGGTTGAGTTGCTAGTGTACCAACAAATCGCCTTTCTACGGGTGTGTACACGCTCTGCGGGATTATAATGAAAGACAGAGATAAAAAGATTTTATCGCGTCTGACGTCATCTGTCTAGCACGGTTTGTTTACTAGTATCGTGACGCCTTATTATTGTTAATTTTGCACCTTCAAACATACAAACCATCTCAAAGTTAGGTCTTTATACTAGGAAACTTTCTTTCGCGAATGCACCATGTCAACATTGCCTTGAAAAAGTATGTAATTTTTCGCCATTTTCTGCTATTCCTTTTCTCCGATCGGCACCAGATAAATCGGCCTCCTTTTACGCGCTATTAAGTTGTATTAACCAATCAAGGATCGTAATTGATAGAGACGTCAGACGCGATAAAATCTTTTTATCTCTGTCTTTCATTATAGGTTGGCGTCTTAACGAGCGTAAATCGAATCTGCAATTGCAAAATCCAACATGGCATTACTCTCAAAGCAATCCTGGCAAAAGGTTGCCAGACCAAAGCGTTAATTGACCAACATCCTTCCCCGCTCCCCTATTGCAATGTTGATTTGGACAACATAGTCATCATCTCTACATTAGGCTATAGTCTCCCAACATTGAAAAATGGGGGTGGGGAAGGAGAGAATGTAAGCTGAATGTCCATTTTCAACTATTGTACAAATATTATGCAGAAATATCACATACTTAATTCTGACGAGTGTATGCTTTTAACAACAATGCTGGTGTGGCAACGAATTTCCACCATGATTGCAGCTATATAACTATTTTCCCATAGACCTAGGCACATGAAACTGATACCACATATGAAGGGTCATATAAAAACAATAACAACAACAAAAATGAAATTGGAAGAATTACCTTTGACCTAGAACAAAATCATTATTTCCGCGAAAGTTGAGTTGTACATTTTAGTTCTCTGTTTGTTTAAGATTAAGTTCTGAACGGAAATAGCTATCGGTATCTGTTCTATAGTCTGTATAGCTTCCTCGAGTCAGCAAAGTAAAATCTAATTTGAAGATTTTCTCAAAAATTGTTAATTTTTGCAGAAATCTGTTATGCCAGTTGGATTCCTGCCATAATTTCCTTTCTGAAAATATATACTTTTATATACTTCTCATTATTACATTAAGAGATGCAATAAAAAACAATATCTAAATTACTGACTCGAGGAAGGTATATCAGACTATAATACACCTCATAATTGTTTGCTCACGTGGAATGCTTTCGCCACATCGACTAGCGTCTTCAGCAGATGGTCCTTACACTACAGACGCTTTACACAATCTTTCATATGTTACCAAACGTTTAGTGACTCATTCAACCATACTCTGGCCAAAAATATTTTTAGCATGACACATGTTACCATGTACTAACTATATAAAAACATTTGATAACTAATTACCTCAGCTGAAGTAAACAAGGTCATGATTTGCAACTGATTAGGGGAGAGCGGGGAGAGTTCGCCCTAGGGGCAGGTTCGCCCACCCCTTGTTTCTCAGCACTACGGCTATAGGGGAATTTGGGGATGGCAAAATTAGGTGACATAGGTCATTATAAACTTCTCATATTCGCTACGCGACATATAGGGACGTGTTCATCGAACTGTAGCCAAAACAAAAAAATTACACCAAAACGTAATTTTTTCTTGCATTCATGATGTTGTATTATCATTGATACATAAATACAGATGGTTTGAATGGAAATCTGTATTGGGAACATATGGGATTTGTCAAAGATTTAATGCAGTTATAAACTTCTTATTCGATTTGTATTTTGCATACCCTGAAGAAAACACAAAAATGTGCTCAAGGGGCACGTTCGCCCTTTTGAGGATGGGGCATGTTCGCCCTAGATCTTCCCCGGGCGGACTTACCCCAAACTGGAGGGCGGACCTGCCCCATCAGCGTATTATGCAAAATATTGATAATTATACCATTAAACAAGGTAAAACTACTGAAAAGCATGTTTTTTAAAGTTATGTGGTATCAGTATTATACATACCACCATTTATGTCCTAATCCATAATCTCCCCGAAGTTGTACACATGATACGTTTAAGCTATTTTTGGACCCCTACATTTTACCCTGACCCAACCCCTGCAACAAATTATAGGGACTCCCCAGAAGAGAATGAATGCCCTGTATACTCTTGCTAAATGTTTGCATTGAATATATGTTATTGTTATGCAATGTTTAAACCTTTTTTGTGATTAGGGTGAACTTACCCCACCATATGGGCGAACCTGCCCCAATATGGGGCAAGTTCGCCACTTTGCAAAACTTTTTTGTTTGCTTCATCCTGTTGTTATTGTAAGGCCTATAGTTCTGGGATTGTGGTCGTATATAGCTAAGACATAGGGCCTTCACATGGGCTAATCAGGTCATCCCTAACCTTAAAATTAACATCGCTAGGCTGGTCAGAAAAAAATAGGGCGAACACTCCCCGCTCTCCCCTACCCATATGCACGTGTCATAAGTGTCCCTAAACATAATGATAAAACTGGTGACTGGTCAACTTAGCACTTGTTCAGTGCCTGTATGTGACCATGACAACCCGTCTCTGACATTACAAAATCCACAAGCGCCTCGTTGGCCGCTTCGCGGCCATGCGCACTTCGCGCACTCCCCCCCCCCCCTCGAGGAACTAGAACTAGTTCGAGGTCAACCCAGCAACAGGGAAACCCCACCTTTGGGTTGGCAACTAAAGCTGGCTAGAAGTCTGGCTTGTAAGTGGGCCCTGCAACAAATGTGGCTTTTTGTCTATCAACCAGGATAGTCCATTTAAATATCTAGCGAAGACAGTAGTGTTGAGTTTAGCGTTGATTGTGTAGTGTTGAGGTTAACTCTTCATATAAATATTTGTGACCGTCCACCACAAACCAGTCGGCTGCAGCCGAGTTACAGTATTAAATGTGCATGAAGGTCGTATTCATAGGTACCTCAAGTTGGTGCTACATGTATCTTATTTTGCTAGTGCCAGTCAAACACATTTTAAACCAATCAATAATCCTAATGTTTAAGAGATAATATAAAGCTTCTACCTTTATCTATAGAATTCTAACAGCTCTAGTCTTTGTTTGCTTTGGCTAAATCCTGTTCAAGTGGTGGGTTACAGAGCATTGTATTTTATCTATATAGGTATATATAAGCAACAAGTAACAATGAGAGGACATTCCTGAACCTCGTTGACTTATGTATTTTGTAAATAACACAAAACGTAATTTCTGCAGGACCCAGTATTGGCATGGTCAGTAGTGTCTAAAATTTGTATTTTGTAGTTGGTATTTCGAGCATACGTCGTCAACCTATCAAGAAGAGAAAGCAGACAGATTACACAAAATATTAAATGCGCTTTCACAATACGATGTTTTATTGTCTTTCTAAATCTATTATTTCGCGTGGCAAATTTCAGAGGCATGTAATAAACAAGAGAAATACCCAATTTTTTTTTTAAAGCACAGGCTCTGTAACACATAGACCCCATATTTTACTTAAAGATCGTATGTGTCACCTAAAGACCTTATATTTTCAACTCGAATGGTAACTTCCATTCATTATTAATACTTGGACCACTTTCAAATACAAACTGAAGCCATTTAGAGCTAGCAATTAAATACGCTTCTGTGGCTGTGGGACTACTCTGACTATCATCCAAAAACCCATGTCTTGTAACAATCCTGTTCTCACCAAATGACCGTCTGAAAACCCCATCTCTCAACCAAATATCCCATTACATTATAGCGTTTTGCTCACCTGCTCACCGAATGCCCTTAACTTTAAAAGTCCCGGCAGTACACCTGTATTAATTTCATAATGAAGAGCCCCAGGTTTTGTTGATTCATTTTTTGAAATCTAAATGCCAAAGAAATGGGCTTACCTTGTCCGCAGTCTATGGCGATTACCCTAAATCTGAGGGCACACAGAGAAGTGGCACAAATTGCATCTAGATTAATTTGCAGGTACCTAGCGGAAAGAGGTGGGTTGATATCAACAGCCTCTATTGAAGTAGAATCCGTGTTTGCAGGAAAATCCTGTTGAATGATAAATAGATGAATCAATTAACATTAAACAAGGAAAACTGGCTTCTGTTTATGATAAACTGGCGAATAAATGAACATTAAACAAGTAGATTAGTAAATTACACGGTGCTTTAAATGTGTCCCGACGGGTTCTCCGGGTTCATCATGTTCATGGTTCGAAAAAAAAACCCCAAAAAAACCTCACACTTTCATGGCTCGTACGAAAGTTAACGTATTTCCCAAATTAACTAAATCGACCCCTAGATTACCTAACCTTTGACCTCACACATGTTGTCATCACAAAATGTTTATATACCCAAGAGTCACTGTGTCCAAATCCCATTGAAATTCATCAAAGCATGTGGGATAAATCAACAATTAAAAGAAGCACAGGGTGAACTTTTACTCACGTTTTCAGTGACGTTTCTAGTCTATCATCTTCATCAGACTGACAACCCATACCACTGCTCACTGTCCTTTTGGCGAACGCCATAGGAGGCGTGGTGATGAGTTGGTCAAAGATGTTATGTAACTTGTAGGTTCCCTCGTCTTTAATGAGAATATTGTCTCGTCTCCTAATCCAGATAGCTTCCTTAAACCATCTGGTAGTTTTGTCCGACTCTCTGTCTATAACTTTGGCCTAATTCCATTCAATGTGGTTTGTGCCCACAGCATGATCAGTAATAGCAGATTTGTGTTGATCCGTGATGGATGATTTGCGAGTTGTTCTTGTGTATTGCTTAAGTTCAAACTTTTGCACCTCCTTTTGATGTTCTTGAAGTCTTACACCAAAAGAGCGACCGGTTTCACCAATGTATGTTTTTTTGGCAATCCGCGCATGGAATTTCATAAACTGCTTCTGCTTTTTGAAGGGGATCTATTAACTTGTCCTTTGGGTGGACTAACATATTGCGCAAGGTTCTATGTGGTTTGCAGGCTATTGAGAAATCGTATTTCCGAAAACCCGCAACATAAGGGACCACAACAAGGCCTTTCGGCGTGTTAGCTTCGTTAGTCTTACTCTTGGTGGTTTTCTTAGGTTTTGGATTGTTTTTGTCATGTTTGACTTTTTTCACAGCCCAGTCGGGGTAGCCACACATTGACAAGGCTTTGTGGATATGTTGTTCTTCTTGCTCCTTGTCATCCTCCTCTGTCACAATGGAATCACTTCTTCTATCTAATAAGGTCCTGAGAACACCAAGTTTCTGGTGGAGCGGGTGATGGGAAGAGAACTGCAGATACTGGTCAGTATGGGTATTTTTCTGTAAATGCAGAGTTTGACCGAGCCATCAGGTTTCCTTATTATGAGAGGGTCAAGAATTGACAAGAAAGAGTATTTTCCCTTCTTGGTCTTGTTCATATGTGAATTTAATGCTGGCGGAGGGATCGGTCTTATTAAGGTCATCGACGTATATCTTCCACATGTGGGGACGGCAGGTTATGGGAGCTGTAGAAATAGCCTTTCTTCAAGCCATTCCATAAAGATGTTGCATCCTATTCGACTCAAATGGCTCCCCGTAGCCATTCCAGAACATTGGTGAAAGATCGGACCTCCATAGCTGAAATATGCGACAGAAACCAGACTAAACTCTGTTAGTTCTATAATATCATCGACGGTAAGCAAAGTTTTTTAGGTCTTTGTCCCGATCAAGTCTCTCACGAATAATTTGGAGGGTAAGGTGAATTGGGGTGTTGGTGAATAGAGCAACATCATGAGATTTAAGAATCTCATCCTCCTCGATGCTGATATCTTAAAGATCATCGGCTAAGCTTTTGGAGTTAAGAACATGATGTTCCAACTAGAGGGGTGAGAATGTCAGCAAGCGACTTGGCAACGTTGTAACCGATCAACCCAGTGAAGTCAACAATAGGACGCAGAGGAATCCCTTCTTTATGTATCTTGGGACTACCGTACATGCGAGGCACATTTTCTGTAGTTGGATACAAGAACTTTTTTTGTTTTCCTTCCTGATCTTACTTTCCTTCTCAAGTCAGGCCAAAGTTATAGACAGAGAGTCGAACAAAACTACCAGATGGCTTTATCAAGCTATCTGGATTAGGAGGAGACAAGACAATTTTCTCAATAAAGACGAGGGGACCTACAAGTTACATAACATCTTTGACCAACTCATCACCACGCCTCCTATGGCGTTCGCCAAAAGGACAGTGAGCAGTGGTATGGGTTGCCAGTCTGACGAAGATAATAGATTATCATAGAAACGTCACTGAAAACGTGAGTAAATATACCATCTTTTAATTACTACTGGATTTGATATAATGAACTTTCATAATAAAAAAGTTGATATACAGCCTGTCTCAAAAAAAGTTGTGCAAGTGAAAATCGCCCTCTTTGGCAGTTAGAAAGCACCGTTGTGACATGATGCTTACATAAACGTCACGGGTGCAGTCTTAGCTCTCAAATGCAGTTTGTCCTGTTCTATTTGCTTGTTTTAATCTCGAGATATGTTTATTTAACAACGAAAGGGTAAAATCACAATTGTGCCACTTTTACTAGGGAAGAGAGCTGTACATGTAAATCAATGATAGCGTCAAATGCACTCCCCCTTCGGGGCTCGTGCATTAGACGCATCAACATTGTCAGCGCGCGTGCATTATTTTGTCTAACTTCTCTCCCAATAAGTAATACGCGTTCATTAACCTATAACATGTATAAGTGTGCAATATTTGTTTGTATTTTAACATACATGTCTTAAGTGACAAAGAGAACATAATTTACCATGATAAAATCATTGACATGCACAAGTAATTTTACAGCAGAATGTGTAATATTTATTTATCTTTTGATCTTTTTTTAGTGGAAGAAGAGAATCATTATTCCTGTATCATGATAAAACAGTGAAAAGAGTAAAACAATCTTTGTATTGTGTAATTGGTGCATTCATTTGATTTCACGAAGGAACTCTTGATAAACTTGATACTATCACTGATTAACATGCAAAACCCTCTTCCCTAGTAAAAGTGGCACAATTGTGATTTTACCCTTTCGTCGTTAACTAAACATATCTCGAGATTAAAACAAGCAAATTGAACAGAACAAACGGCATTTGAGAGCTAAGACTACGCCCTTGACGTTGATGTAAGCATCATTCCACAGCGGTATTTTCTAATTGCCAACGAGGGCGCTTTTTAGTTGCACAATTTTTTTTGAGACAGGCTGTATTCTGCACATTAGGTGGAGGCGGCCTATTTAGAGTGAGCTTTGGATATTTAATTATTTTATTTATTTTCCACCCGACTTACCCGGGTGAAAAATCAACACAATAATTAAATGTCCAAAGCTAATGCACACAACCAACCACATATGGAATTCCAGGACCTTAAGGTCTGAGCAATTTGCATAAGCCTTATCAGCTCCCAAGTTATGCGAGTTTCAGCACGGAACAACCGTTTAAATGAATACATCTGTATATAGGACGTACAAAGCGAGACAGTATATACCTGAAAATGTCTCTTCGCGAATGCTGCTTTGTAACTAGACAATCACACTACACGTCACTCATTTTGCTGGATGGAGGAGAATCTGGCGGCATCAGGATGTTTTTCCGAGGGATGGTGTTATAGTAATATCGGAGGAGGGTCTGCAAATTTCCCCAATTTTTTTACCATTATTGAAACCAAAATAAAAAGCAAAACAACAACAACAAAACAAAAACAAAACAACAAAACTGGAATTTGGGACAAATTAATTGTTTTAACGCCAATTAAAAAAAAATGAAACAAAACAAATGAACTGAATAGGTGAAGAAATCTTTATAAAAAGGAAAGAAGAGCACCAAACATACCACACCATTCATGGCAGTCTGCAAATTATCCATTTCAGTACCGTACTCTATGTTTATTGTCGGTGTAAAACAACAGTTACTGCCAATGTTAGGATCAAACAGCGATAGATCACCAGCGTCTGTCCCTTGCACTTCTAATCCGTAAACAGAAATAACCAATCCAAAGTCAACCTGTAGCAAAATATTATACAAATAATTATTGTACTTCGTGAAGGACCGTGCAACAATCATGAAGGGAGTTGAAAACCGTCTCATCGCACTGCCAAAAATATATTTTACAACCACAAAAATAAGTCAAAAATATCTTGTTAATACACGTGGTATGGTTTATGGTGAATGAAGAATGGGGTAGACGGACGTTTCGCATATTATAAAGTATAGTGTTGCATTCTACATGTTCCAAGAACTTCGCAGGACCTTTTAACAAAAGAGGTACAACGCAGACATATTTACCAAAAATATGACGTTCTAAAAACAAGTCACTATACTTTGATCAGCTCGTAATCGGCGGTGATTGTTAGGCTTTAACCACTACGCCGAAAAGTAGTACCAACGTTAAGAGTGATATAGTTGACCCGTATGATCGATATTAAATATACTTTGTGTGTTAAAGAAAGTAGACAAAGTATAGAATTTCAATGAATAACTTGTTATGCTTCTGGCGAGATGTCTCCAGACAATTATCAAAATAAATATATTGATATTAATCCGCGATGTTATAAGACCCGCCGATTATTAGCTGATCAAACTATAAACTCTTCCCCAAGTCCTTTAGTTTTCAAATAAATACACGAAATTAGAAACTTCATCAGCGTAGAATATGGTCAAAGGTCATTCAAATAAGTTAGAAAGAGCACTTGATTAAAATGGGTCATCCCGTCTGTATTAATATTTTATATTATAAATATACAAACCATAATATTAGGTGCTGGATCCCCGATATTTGGCCCCCAAGCCGGAGGTATGAATATATTCGAGCCATCAGGGTCTAGATCAGTATCGACGTATTGGGCGTCATGTGCATCTAACTTCACAGAAATACCCGGAATGGGTGATAATTCAAACTCTGATGATGCTGAAAATGTCGCAATTTCCAACGGGAAATCTTGTGAAGCCACAAACATGACAAAGCAGTAAGGGAATGATGTCAAGAAGGAAAAAAAAGAAGAAGAAAACAACAATGATAGAAAAGCAGAACCATACAAACAACAAGGAATATAAAGAGTTGTCGAGCTTGTATATACCTCGGTGATAATATAGGAAGCAACTGAGCATGTCTTTAAAGAGAAGCAATTTGGGAAAATAATGCACACATTGTACTGATAGTAAAGAGATTCATTGGGTACGATTGTTGAAAAGGTTAATTTGTTGTCGGCTAAATCCAGTAAAATGAGCTTTCGCCATCTTGACTGACGGCTTGATCACAGATGATCTGGTACACTGCTTCAGCTTCTGATGACGCATCCTCGTTACCAGGAAGAGATAATGGTTTCAGCAGTGGATCATATACATGATCTAGAAAGTAAGTCCCCTCATCACAGTCGACTGAGAGGCGGTCAAATTACTGGATAGACACTCAAATGCAGGGAGGGATCCTAATTCAAAAGGCAAGAAATCACTTAACCATGACGAGGGGCTTACGTTCTAGATCATGATATGACCCACTGTTAAAAAATCAGTATCACCTCCGGGTAATAAGGATGAGCCATCAACAACCACGTTTTGCGGGAGAAGCAGTGGACCAGATCGTCTGGGATCAAGCTGTCAGCCAAGATAATAGTTAGGGGAAAAAGTTCACTTTGGTGACCACTCTCTGGCTAGTAAGGTTTGACGATTGATTCGACTTCTATGGACCATTTAGAAAAAAAATAGCCACCATGTCCCTCGCGAAAATCCGGCATTTTTCGCTAGAGGCCAAAATCAAAATGGCCGCCACCACCATTTTGAAAATTTAAGTTTTGAACCAGAGCACCTATAATCATGCACAAAGACACTTTTTCGGATATGTCGAGTACAAGGATTCCGATTCTGACATTAGTTTGACATTACGGCATCATTTTCACCCAGAAATCCAAGATGGTGGCCGGCACCATCTTGAAAAATTTAGTTTTGAACAAGAGGACCTTAAATCGTGTACAAAGACACTTTTTGGATAAGTCGACCACAAGGATTTCAAATTTGACATTACTTTGACATTACGAACTCATATTTACCCAGAAATCCAAGATGGTGGCCGCCGGCGCCATCTTGAAAAAAATAAGTTTTGAACCAGATTACCTAAAATCGTGTACAAAGACACTTTTTCCGGTAAGTCGACCCCAAGAAATCTGAATCTGACATTAATTTGACGTTACAAAATAATATTTGCCCAGAAATCCAAGATGGCCCCCATTTGGTAGAGCGTAAATGTGATTTTTGAATGAGAGCAGAAGCATAAGTGTGTCATTTTCGCCTTATCTGGGGTTCATGTCTCTTATATGGGGTTTCAACTGCCTTATCGTGGGTTATCTAGGGATAAGGCGCCTTATCTGTGGTTTAGACGGCCTTATCCTGGGTTTACGTTCCTTACCTGGGGCTAAGATGCCTTAACCTTAGCATATCGCAGTCTAAACCCAGATAAGGCATATAAACCCCAGATGATGCGCCGTAACCCCAGATAAGCGACGTAGACCCCAGATAAAGCAGTCTAAACCCCAAATAAGGCGCCTTAACCCTAAATAAGGAACATAAACCCCAGAAAAGGCATCTAAACCCCACATAAGGTGCCTTAACTCTAGAGATAAGGGTTGTTAACCCCAGATAAAGGTCGTAAACCTCAGATAAGGCATCTAAACCCACGATAAGGCACCTTAACCCCAGATAAGAGACATAAACTCAGATATGGCAGTCTAAACCCCAGATAAGGCGCCGTCTGGGGTTTACTTCTCTTATATTAGGTTTATGTTCCTTATTTATGGTTAAGGCGCCTTATTTGGGGTTGTGACTGGTTTATCTGAGGTGTACGTCCCTTATCTGGGGTTACGGCGCCTTATCGGGGGTTTAAACTGTCATATCTGAGTTTACGTCTCTTATCTGGGGTTAAGGCGCCTTATCTTGGGTTTAGATGTCTTATCTGAGTTTTACGACCCTTATCTGGGATTAACGACCCGTATCTAGAGTTTGGGCACCTTATGTGGGGTTAAGATGCCTTATCTTAGGTTTATGTTCCTCATTTAGGGTTAAAGCGCCTTATTTGGGGGTTGGACTGCTTTATCGACGGTCTACGTCTCTTATCTGGGGTTACGGCGCATTATCTGGGGTTTAGATGCCTTATCTGGGTTTAGACTGCGATATGCTAAGGTTAAGGCATCTTAGCCACAGGTAAGGAACGTAAACCCAGGATAAGGCCGTCTAAACCACAGGTAAGGCGCCTTATCCCTAGATAAGGGATGTAAACCCAAGATAAGGCAGTTTAAACCCATATAAGGGACATGAACCCCAGATAAGGCGGAAATGACACATTTATGCTTCTGCTTTCATTCAAAAATCACATTTACGCTCTACCAAATGGGGCCATCTTGGATTTCTGGGCAAAAATTATTTTGTAACGTCAAGTTAATGTCAGATTCGGATTTCTTGGGGTCGACTTACCGGAAAAAGTGTCTTTGTACACGATTTTAGGTAATCTGGTTCAAAACTCATTTTTTTCAAGATGGCGCCGGCGGCCACCATCTTGGATTTCTGGGTAAATATGAGTTCGTAATGTCAAAGCAATGTCAAATTTGAAATCCTTGTGGTCGACTTACCCAAAAAAGTGTCTTTGTACACGATTTAAGGTCCTCTTGTTCAAAACTAAATTTTTCAAGATGGTGCCGGCCACCATCTTGGATTTCTGGGTGAAAATGATGCCGTAATGTCAAACTAATGTCAGAATCGGAATCCTTGTACTCGACATATCCGAAAAAGTGTCTTTGTGCATGATTATAGGTGCTCTGGTTCAAAACTTAAATTTTCAAAATGGTGGTGGCCGCCATTTTGGATTTTGGCCTCTAGCGAAAAATGCCGGGATTTTCGCGAGGGACATGGTGGCTATTTTTTTTCTAAATGGTCCATAGAAGTCGAATCAATCGTCAAACCTTACTAGCCAGAGAGTGGTCACCAAAGTGAACTTTTTCCCCTAACTATAACAAAAGCTCAGATTCCTGAGTAACAATTGATTGAATGTGGCTAACAAAAACATTTACATTTGATTTTGTACTGACCAAAACGGTCTCCTTCTCTACTAATAATTTTAAGTTCTTCAGTTCGTGTAATTAAAAGTATTCGTTTATGGTCTCCATGTAAAAGGTAGCTCATAAGAATATTCCAATAGCCCACCTTTACAGCAAACCGCATAACTGCGTAAAGACGCAATAATGAGCCTGTAGCCAAGCTGATCCATTGGACACCTAACCCAGCAAACACAAAACGTTTTCGACATCATTCGCAAAAGGTTATAAAAGGTTGTCAGAAAACGTTTAAATGTCGGGTTATATAAAGGGTATATTAAGGGTATAAAACGTTTTCATAACATTTTCTTTTTTGATAATCTACTGCTCAACAAACAAAAAATGTTTTAGAGAAAACGTTTAAATATCGGGTTATATAAAGGGTATAAAACGTTTTAATAACATTCCTAAAACATTTTTGAAAACTTGATACAAACATTCTAAACAGAATGTTATTTTGGGGTTGAAAAAATATTTTGCGAAAAATATTTGCCCCAAATATTTGCAATAACGTTTTAATAACGTTTTCATGACCTTTATATAACCCGAGATTTAAATGTTATTAAAACGTTTTGAAAAACATTTTAAGAACATTTCTGTGTTTGCTGAGTGCAAATATTTTAACATAATGTTATTTAAGTGTTGATAAAATATTTGGCAAAAAATGTTTGCAAAAATAGTTTACAATAACATTTTTGAAAACATTTAAAAAATATTGTTGTATTGTGTTTTCATACAAAACGTTTTAAAACGTTTTCATGACCTTTATATAACCCGACATTTTAATGTTATTAAAACGTTTTTATGTAAACCAAAAGCCAAAATATAACTTATTACAAACGTTTTTAAAACGTTTTTATGTTTGCTGGGAAGCATTAAAACAGAAAACCTGGTAGACCCCCTCTAACATACGTGGATGTATTGAAACATGACACTGGACTGGATGTTACGGATTTGGGAATGGCCATGCAAGACAGAAGGATTTAGCGTGCTGTTGTAGTTCGAGGACACAACTCATCTTAAGCAAGCAAAGTAAGTAAGCAACAACACTTGACTTACAAACATTGGCATTGATCGTGACTGTGACAGAATTGATAGTTCCCGCATTAGCTCCTGATATAGTCACTTGAAATTCTTCAGCACACTCTGCCTCGTTGTCATCAGCAATAGTAATGTCAACATTAGATTGGCCGCCAGATGGTACTTCTATAACGGTGTCAACTAAGGGGGTGTAGTCACCTTCAGATGTTGATATATCTGATGTATGAATAGCTGAAACGGGAAAATATTTTAAAAGAAACGTATATTCTGGTGATCCGTAACGTTGTGTTTATGAACAATAAACCTAAATGCGAAAGCGCTCTCTATTATTCTCAAAGATAAAATGAATAAACTAATAAATGTTGACATATAAATAGAAATATAGAATTTCTTCAAAGCGCTTTACATTGCCACTATAAAATATTACACCATGTGGCTGCCAACAACAACGGCGCTGGTATGACGACCCCACTACCCCTAATAGCTCCCCGGGTGAGTGGGACAAGCAAGAAGGGGTGTGTTGCCCAAGGACACGACACATTGGCCCTGACGGGGTTCGAACCCAAAACTTTGCGATCATAAGTCGAACGCCCTAACCGTGCTCCCAGTATAACTAACCCGAGTACTAAACTCATTAAGTTTGCTATAAATGAATACCTGAATACAAAACCCACCCAAGTTCATACTTTGGCCAAATTGAGTTAATCATGGAAGATTATTGCTTATACCTGTATACAGCGTGTCCCTGAAAGATATGTATCGTCAGAAACTGTTTGGGTATTTTAACGTCACAACTAAACATAACTAAATAACTGGCGTGGTTTAGGAAGAAATATTCTTTTTTAATTTTGACTTTTGACCACATCGTTCTTGAAATTTAAGTATTTTACGAAATTCAATCATTTGTAAACCTTTCCACGGATTCAAATATCAATCGATTATCTGTATTCGGAGTGATTATTACTGCGCATCATCAGCGCATGAGGCGTCTATTGCCATTGATATTTGACTCTGTGGAACGGATTCAAAATGAGGTAGTTTCGCAAAATTCTTTTATTCCAAAAACAGAGCAATCAATTGTCAAAAAAAAAAAAAGTATGTGATAGCTGATATAATCCTCAACCACGTCGGTTATTTAGTTATGTTTGGTTTACAAAAATACCAAACATCAGTTCCCGACGATACAATTCTTTCATGGATACCCTCTACATGCGTCTTTTGAGCATGTGAAAGAACAACCCACGTCCAGGACTTGAGACTTATAACACATTCATTGAAATCCAGTATGTATAAAAGAACAACCCAAGTCCAGGACTTGTAACACATTCATTGCTGGCGAGTGAATTTTGAAAATAAAGGGTTTAATCAAGGAAAGTGTGTGGTTTATATTACATGTCAGTGTGCTTATCAACATACATACATGTGTGCTTTATTTTGTATATATTATCTTACTAGTGGTACTCCCATTCCAACATTGTTGTCTTTGTATGTGATTAAAAAAACAAGTCCGGCATATAAAATGACCCTCACGAAGTCCCTGAAATGCTAATCCTCATACCTAATACTAGTCCTGTTGACCAGGTAAATCTAACAGAAGGAATTAAAATGATACACAGCTTTTAGGTTTTCTCAAAATCACTTTCCATGGACTTGGGTGGGTTTTGAATATTTCAAACCATGTTCGATTTGTATTCGACTTTACTTACTGACAGTTCCGGTTGATGTCCCGCTGTTTTCGAGCATTAAGCTTATCATGCCATCGCCTTCATTTGTTGTTGCTATAGCTCCGGTAAACTGGATAACAGCTGGAAATTTAATGCCATTGTATATATTTACACACTACATGCTTAGAAAAAAGATGACGCTATATTGGTCCCCAGTGTCGGGTTAAAAAAAATTACTACCAATGCTGCACTCATGAAATCAAAAACATTGATTCGGTATATTTTATTCATGTATGACAAGATTATTATTGCGATTATTGTCAATAAAACTGACAGTCTTGAATACAGGCTCAAACACCAGGGAGCGGTTTAAATGCGTCCATTTACTATAGGAAGAATATTGAGGCATTTTTCATGGTTGTCCATTATGTAGGATGATGATGTAGGGAATATAACATTGATATCTGGTGCTATACATCGAAACATTCTTTTCGGGTACCCAGGTGTAGGAAAAACAGCATTGATATCCGGTACTACATATCGAAGCCTTCGTTATAGCTACCCAGATGCAGGAAAAACAACATTGATATCCGGTACTACATATCGAAGCATTTTTCATGGCTACCCAGCTGTAGGAAAAACAACACTAGAGAGATTGCGAAATTTACGTGAAACGTGATACAGGAACGCCAACGGCAAGCTACATTAGTCGAAAACCAGTTAGTATGCCCTCTAGAAGGTGAAATCTATTGTGGATTGGTCAATCGTGGAATTACCGTAAGGCGATTACGTTGCGGTTGGTAGCAAAAAATGACGTTCCAAAATGACAAAAAAAAACGCATTATAAAATGCAGAAAAATGTTATGTTTGTCGTGTTATGAAGCGAATCAAAGTATCCAAATAGAACAAGTAGCGTCCGACATGTAATATAATCCATTTTGGGGGTTACAATTTGACCTAGTATAGACAAGAAGAAGTGAATAAATTTAGATATTTTTCGGCGCGAATTCGAACGGGTAGATTGCCTATTCATTTGTGTGTGGAAAATGCCGTTCAAAAATCAGCTTGCGAAGAGGCGTTTTAGCAAGATCGTGACGTCTTACGACATAATGCGGTAGAATTGTCTGTTTTGGACGGGCGACAGCAGTTCGTGCAACGTCATTTTTCGCCATTGCTATTTCGTTGCATTAAACAGCTGTCAAAGTGTTTGTTTATGGATACTATTCAGCAAACCCCAAAATGTTTTTAAAAACATGATAATGCATGTGTTTTTGGTTTTAGTTTAAACATTTTGATAACATATCAATACCGGTTTATATAAAAATCATGAAAACTCTCTTTTAAAACGTGTTATACTGAAAAAAAGATAATGCAACATTTTAAACCAAAATTCGAAATGCTAGAGTAAAATATCATTTGCTAAACATTGTGTGTACTTAAGTCTATTATGTTAGAATGTTTTGCAGCAAGTTTTGAACAAAATGTTTTTTGAATGTTATTAAAACCTTTTATTTTATATACCCTTGACCCTCACATACCCTTTAACCGGACATTTCCCGTTTTCTGTAATATATTTGTGTTTCGTGGGAGCTATGCATGTTAAATTATCTATTTTATAATAAGTAAACAGGGTACTATTTATATGATAATGGGGTTTGTTTCTTGTTGTTCGAATAATATACACCATGGCGACTTCCTAGGCATCCAACATCAAACTCTGTTTAGTTTATTTAGACAAATAGCATACACGTGTGAACATAGGCCTACTTATTTTCCAATGAGCCCGCAAAACTCAAATATCGCTAATCTGGACTGAATGCTTAGAGCAATAGATACAGCCAACGCTCTGCAGGGTATTTTGTTCTATTGTTTCCGATTAGAGCGCTGACATATTGGAAAATGTTGCCAATCAATATTCATGAGAATGTACATTCAACGTCCATTTTTCGAAATTGGGTGACTTGTGTTTGGCAGGTGTGAAATACATCTGACTGGGTGTTTTAATTACGTAACGCATAAAGGTTTTGGCTTCATTGAATGGCTGCCTAGTGATGTTATATGCTTAATTTCTATAATAATAATTATTTTCTTTATTCATCACTTTCTTTTCCTTTCTCTGCACTTATTCTTTCTTATTCCTACACTTTAGCAGTGGCGCGCGAAAAATGTTACCACAGGCCTATTGAAACTAAACTGTTGAAATATGGGACAAAAGTGGAATAAATTCGCGCGAAGCACTAAAAAATTGGCATTTTGTGGCTAACATGGCCAAATATGAGGTTGATTTCGAAAGAAACACACACACAGGCGTCAACATGGGGTGGGGGGTGGGGGGGGGGGGTGAATGTATGGACAATCCCCCTGGCAAAATATTTTGGGATTTACCCCCCGGATCTATACGCCATCGCTCTCCGTCTCCCTCTCTCTCTCCTTCTCCCCTCTTCCTTTCTTTTTTCTTTTGTCTTCCTCCCTCCCTACAATCACGATCACACATCCGCTTCTCCACTTTTCACCCCTCGACTCCTCCTTCACTCCTCAATTGCCTCTACTGGCCTTTAAAATGGATATTCGTGATATTAAGAAACCCATTTGACTTCATTGAACAGGCCTATAACCATGGTAACAACATAATATAGGCCTACTGCGAAGGAGTTAATTATAGATAGTGACACAGATAGACCTATATACATAGCAGCTATGGCACGTTGTTACGGCAATCGATCAATAACTCTATTGAATTGATTTAAATGAGGCGCCTAAATAAAGATGGGTCGTAAATAATTGTACTTCGACGGTATAGTGTGATTTTGTGTGCTGGCGAACACTCAGTCACACCCTTGGGTTTAATCAGGACAATCGGTACCTCTCAGTCAAGAGGGCGCTTTCACATGACATTCTTTTGATCACTTATTGACAGTAGCCTGCCTGGTAAAGCGTTAATACGCTGTCAGGTTAGTTACCGATTTAATGGCGGAACTCTTTTGTCTTGAACAAAAGGTACCTCTCGATGAATAGCTTGGCGGATTTTCAAATCGGCACAAAGTTACAATGCGTTATATAATCTATTGCGCCTCCACGAATGTGATACCTCCGTGGATACAGCCAGTCGTATTTGCATATCAATACCGAGGAAAGTGGGTTCAAAGAAAGAAGAAAATAATCTATTCTCATCTTCTCTGGTTCGATGCACCCAAGGTGAATCAATGGGTGCTTCCTATATCTTTGTTTAGATATATTTGTCTCAGCATAGCGCCACCATGAGCTTATTGCAATTGTGTTTAGGTACAGTCTCCGGTCAGACTTTATGAAGCTATCACGAACATATTAGGAACGACGAGCGTTAGGACCGACACAAACTGGCTGTGTAGGAGGCTAGTTTGGATGTGAACGGCACTATGACGTTCTACCGCACAATGTCGTAATACGTAACCCGTATGGCGTTAACAGTGAACGCCTCTTCGCAATCTCTCTATAGATTTCGGTACTACATATCGAAGCATTCTTCATGGCTACTCAGGTGTAGGAAAAACAACATTTTTATCCGGTACGAAACATTCTTCATGGCTACCCAGGTGTAGGAAAAACAACGTTGATATCCGGTACTACATATCGAAGCATTATTTATGGCTACCCAGGTGTAGGGGAAAAACATTGATATCTGGTTCTACATATCGAAGCATTCTTTATGGCTACCCAGGTGTAGGAAAACAACATTGATATCCGGTAATGCATAAAGAAGCATTCTTCAGGTGTAAGAAAAACAACATTGGTATCGGGTGCTACATATCGAAGCCTTCTTCATGGCTACCCAGATGTAGGGAAAAAAATGATATCTGGTACTGCATATCGAAGCATTCTTCATAGCTACCCAGGTGAAGGAAAAACAACATTGACATTCGGTACTACATATCGAAGCATTCTTCATGGCTACCCAGGTGAAGGAAAAACAACATTGACATTCGGTACTACATATCGAAGCATTCTTCATGGCTACCCGGGTGAAGGAAAAACAACATTGACATTCGGTACTACATATCAAAGCATTCTTCATGGCTACCCAGGTGAAGGAAAAACAACATTGACATTCGGTACTACATATCAAAGCATTCTTCATGGCTACCCAGGAGGAAAAAGGAAAAAAACAACATTGACATTCGGTACTACATATCGAAGCATTCTTCATGGCTACCCAGGTGAAGGAAAAACATCATTGACATTCGGTACTACAGACTTGACATTTAGTATGGAATATTTTTTGCAAAATTCCAAGATTGGTCTGCAAGGGGTCTGCATAAACCGCACGGGCTAAATATTAATTGGGGTGTGTCGGGTGATGATGTAAAATAATTGTTTGACAGAAAATGTGCTTTTCATGAGTTCACATTATGGTGCTCCCAATTTAACGAATTTGCCTAAAATGGCGGATTAAGGGAGGCTGAATTTGAGCTATGTGGGGGACACAATTTCTGACTTTATGCACCATTATTCTGTTATTATCAAATTTATAGGGGTTTGAGGTGACATTTCCTAAACTTCGTTAGCAATTGGCATTCATCACATCTGAAATACACTTGCAATGTATCAATATTTTGAACATGGGAGGAGCTTAAAATATGGCTTTTAAAAGTGGTACGTACTCAAAAAGTTTGAATGGTCCACCTGAGGTCAAATTTACGGTACAAAGCAACTGCGCGGATTCTTGGTTGTCCAATGAACTCATGCTGTTTCTTTGTGTACAGTAAATTTATAACATTTGGCCCCAGGGGACCATTCAAACTCTCTGAGTGCGTACCCCTTTTCAGAGCCATATTTTGTAAAGCTCCTCCCACTTTCAAAACTGTTAGATTTCAAGTGCATTCCAGTTCTGACGAACACTTATTGGTATTTAGGTTCAGCAAAATCACCTCAACCTCAATAAATTTTATAATATCAGAATAATGTTGCTCAAATTCAGAAATTTTACCCCCAAAAAAATCAAATTCAGTCTCCTTAAATCCGCCATTTTAGGCTAATTCACTACATTATGAGCGCCATAATGTAAGCTAATGGAAAGCCCATTTTCTATCAAACCATTACTTTACACCATCTCCCAACACATCCCAATTAATATTTACCCCGTGCGGTTTATGCAGACCCATTCCAGACCAGTCTTGGCATTCTGCGAAAAAATATTCCATACTAAATGTCAAGTCTGTACATATCGAAGCATTCTTCATGGCTACCCAGGTGTAGGAAAAACAACATTGACATTCGGTACTACATATCGAAGCATTCTTCATGGCTACCCAGGTGAAGGAAAAACAACATTGACATTCGGTACTACATATCGAAGCCGGGATCGAAGCATTCTTCATGGCTACCCAGGTGTAGGAAAAACAACATTGACATTCGGTACTACATATCGAAGCATTCTTCATGGCTACCCAGGAGGAAAAAAAAAACCAACATTGACATTCGGTACTACATATCGAAGCATTCTTCATGGCTACCCAGCTGAAGGAAAAACAACATTGATATCGAAACCGTCTTTATGGTTACAAAAATGTAGGAAAAGCAACATTGCTATCCAAAGCATATGAGGTGATACACATCGAAATATTCTTCTTTTTACACATATGAAGCAAAAACAACATTATCTTCCGGTACTACATAGAGCATTCTTTATAGTTACCCCGGTGTAGGAAAAAGAACGCCTATAATTGTTTGTAAATGTAACTCTTTCCGGTATTCTCCCTGGAATACATAACATTAACATCTGATTGACACAATAAAAAAATGTAGGGGACTACGTGTGGTTACCCATGCGATGAGGTATTTTTGTTATTTAATCTGGGCATGCTGTTATTGGAAAAATAGCAAGTACTTAATCGTCCTTGTTGCTGTGAACAAAGACAAGGGGGCTTAGTTTGTAAGCCCCCTGGTCTTTGGTAAGATAAGCCCATACAGTGTTGCCGTTTCTACAAACATCTAGAGTTATCTAGATTCCTAATAGGAATTGAAATATATTTGTGTGAGTATCAGTTTTTTGATAAAGAACATTTACAACTTTAAATGAAAAATTCGGATTATTTGTCTTACCTGTTGCAGGCTCAGTCGTAGGAATAGTTGTTGTTGGTGCTTTAAAAATAAAAACAGAATAAGCATCAAATATATTTACCTCACTAAAATGATCATATCAATCATTTTACAACTGGTCTTAAAATGGTCATAGCAATCATTTAGGGCCATATGTTGTTATTAAGTTAATGCCGTATATAAAACGTTTTGAAGCTATATTTAACACCATAGAATACATAGCATACAAAACTTGCAATTACTTACATAATAAGTAAGGTTATAAAGCAATACTGTCGATAACTTAAGGTTACGCAAGATTATTTTTGAAATTATAATCCAATTTTTGTAGGGTTACTTGAATTTAAAAAACCAACATCAGTGATAGTTAAGTTTACGAATTCAAGGATATTGTCAAGTTAAGCTGGGGGCCAATATCAACAAAAACCATCATAGTCGCAAGTCTGGTAGGGTTGAGGCCGGAAACTACCAAAGTGAGGACTTATAATGAATGGAGTTCCAATGTATAATGCCCCGCAGGATAACAAAGCAAGGCGTAACCTTAAGTTATCGATTTTTTAAAAATATTTTTACCCATTAGTTTCCCTTATTCTTCAGGCCCTGCCCTCTATCGGGGGCTAATTTATAGTTTAACTTACATCTATATTGTTTGGGAGCAATATTGTTTCTCTGTAATCCTGCGGGGCAGCCTTGGAAAATATTGTTTTTGGGCGCTTTTATTTTTAACGTCCTATACCTCCAGAAACTTCCCCATACCTCATTTTTAATTTATCATCCATATACTAGTTTGGAGCACTTTGTAATGTGTATGTCTGTCCAATGAGGTCATCGCTCAGAATAGAGAAAATGATTGCTTTGAGCCAAGAAAATATTCTCGTTTGGACCCGTCTACTGTATCAAGTTACTGCATAGGCAGTTCTATACATATATTTCCCAGATTGCACAACAAGTTGAAACGATATACAAATTCATATAAAGTTTTTACTGTTGAATAAATTGGTGCATCGTGGTTGGTGTATTGTGGTATGATATTAGGCCTATACATGCAGCACAGATTCAAGAATCCAGAATTTGCATTTTGTTAGGTTAACTAATGTCAAATTTCAGGTGAAATTTAAATTTGCTCTGATCAGGCTGTAACTCGGGGAAACAATCCCCGGCACTTGGGGAGTATGGGAGATGGGATAATCGGAAAATCTTATAACACGGGCAACTTTTTGAAAATAAGCAAGCAAACTTACAGCGTGTTGTAGGAGCACGTGTAGTAGGAGCAAGTGTAGTAGTAGGAGCAAGTGTAGTAGTAGGAACATTTGTAGTAGTTGGAGCAGACGTAGTAGTTGCAGCAGACGTGGTAGTAAGAGCACTTGTAGTAGTAGGAGCAGTTGTGATAGTAGTGGTAGGAGCAGGTGTGGTAGTAGGGGCCATTGTTGTAGTAGGTGCAGACGTGGTAGTAAGTACGGAAGTAGTAGTAGGTGCGGACGTAGTCGTCGCGGTAGTGGTAGTTTTAACGGGTGTTGTAACAATGGTGGTAGCCGGAGATGTCGTAGTTTTGACGGGCGTTGTAACAATAGTTGTTGTCGGCGGTTTTGTAGTTTTGACAGGTGTTGTAACTGTAGTTGTAGTTGGAAGTGTCGTTGTCAAGACTGCAGTAATACCAAGAAACCGATTAAAGGCATTATTTGGTTAATTAAAACCTCAATATATTCGGTGGGCGATTACAGCCATAATATATACAAAATGATAATAAATATATAACATATTAACAGTAGATGTACCCCAAAATGACTATTTTTAATTGTTATTTAATCACGTGTGCTGTTATAGAGCGATGATAATAGGGTAATAATACAAAAATGCATTACGATCGTGTAAAAAATAGAATTTTGAAAAATATAGAGGGCGTCCTCCTCAGCAAATGTAACAATAGTGCAATATTGCTTTTAAATGATCTAATCTCGTCTTACCTGTTGGTTCTGGTTGAATTCCTAACACTGTATTAGAGCTCTCCAGTATGGTAATGAGGTCTCTGGTAGTAATAGGAGGCTTGTTATGATAAATGACGGTGAAATCTACGATGATGCTATCAAGTAGTCCAGGTCTGATGTTATGTATAATGGTTTCCATGTATAAGGGATGATCACCGTAAGCATTTTCAAACTGGAATGAAGATAATGCAAGTACATAACAATCGTGACGAATTAAAAAATATGAATACGTTTATTTATTGAGATTGCAGTAAACAAAATTATGTGCAGAAAATTACTTTCTCCTGTTGCATGTTTTAATCACTTATGGCATGCCTAAATTTCACCCGATGTGTAATTAAAACAATAGGAGTTGGTAGACTTCAAATCATTTATGGTAATGCCAAATGAGAATAATATTCCTCTGTACAAACGCTACATAGTGTATGTGTGTTTGGGCGGAGGGAGGGGGTCCTGTGCATAGGGGTGGGGTGGGTAGTTGTGGTGTGGTGCTGGGGTGTATGTATGGTGTGTCTGGGTAAATTTCCTGTATCATAGCATTATAAGTATTATTCCTTTGTCTTGATACATTTTGGAGGAAATGCTAGGACTTTGGGCTTGTTGGTTTCTTTTTTCTTCAGGTAATTACGATACAAGATTACTAGGTATACCTCTGTTAATAGCCTCCCTTCCCATAATATGTAAGCGTCGGAACTTTTGTTATTAAGGTTGTCGTTAAGAAGAATAGGCTGTCCCATGTAGGTATCAAATGCCAATAAGACATTTACTTCTGTAGATAAATAATAACAAAGATAGCTACGATTTTGTTTGTGTTGCTTTAATTAAATTCCTATAACAGGGCATCCGACGGATGGGGAGTCCACATTAAACACTTGTGGTTCAATGGGAATACCACGGTGTCGCACAGTAAACAGTATCACCCGTTCATCTCTTTTCCTAATCAGAGATTGACATGATGAAAAACCATCCGTCTCTATGGAAGACATGACCTTAATCTCCCACACAGGACATGTATATATATTTCAAATGGAGTCCCTCAGTGCATTTGAAATTCACACTCCCTGTGTCGTCCATAGGGGTGGATTGGTTTTCATTATGTTAATCTCTGATTGGGAAAAGAGATGAATTTGTGATACTGTTTACTGTATACTACTGTAGTATTCCTTGTGAACTACAAGTGTTTAAGGTGGACTCCCCACCCGTCGGATGCCCTGTGTATGGATTGCAACTGGAATAGCCCAATGTGACCCGCTGAAGCAAATCGAGGACAATGTTACCAAAATTGTTGTGAGCTGATATAGAATTTAAATACTTCGTTTCTATTTGTTAAAATAACCAATGATTTCAAATGTAAATTTGCTTTTTATGTGACATGTTCATGATGTTGATAGCGTTTAAATCAACACAAATAACGAGTGGAATATTTATTCAAAGTAAAGCTCAATCAGAGTTCTTGAAAATAGATTGACTTTTCATGACATTGTCCCTATTTTGCTTTATTGGGCCACACATTGAATATACGTTGCATTTACTCATTTTTGCAAAACATAAAAGTTACTAAACGCTGTCATAATAGCTGATATAATAATAACAACGTGATTTATTTTGTAATTACTAAGATCACCGTTGAAATTACGATACGTAACCGATTTTATGCATTCATCAATTTCGTATTACGTAAATCGCGTATATACCAAAAAGGACGGATTCTCTTCAGCATATGATTACAAAAAGTAACAGCAGCTAACATTATCTAACAGCTAACATTACCTTTGATACATATGTCCTCATTACAATTCGACGCTTCTCGATCTGTACCCATACAACCAATATCAACATTACAGTATCGATATCGGCCTCTTGTACCGCCACCACATTCCACGTCGCACTGGCTCCATGGACTCCAATCACTCCATTTAGGGGTTAGGGCTGAGGGAAAAACAACGATGTCAATACGCGGATTTAGGGTTTCTCTACCGGAAGTCAATTTGTGCCGAAAATTATTTCCTCCCTACAATACAACACGCGTATTGCATGATCTCCTTTATTTTCAATACGCATATTACCTTGTGGAATGGAATTTCAGAACAAAATTACTTTCGGTAGAGAAACCCTAAATGCGCGTATCGCTTTAGATAGATCAAATCGCCACAGAAGATATAAGTAGCACCAACGTATAAAGTAATGAAGAAAATGGAAAAGAACTTACGTATGTAACAATCTCCAAAGTTACATGGCTCTATCTGAGAGCAAATACTGCCACTGCAACTTTTTGTCCTAGCTCTCTCTCCATGACCACAAGAGGTTGAACATGAACTCCATTCTGTCCATTCTTTTACTGAAGGATCTACAAACAAAATGCGGTTATAATAATACGATTATAGCCTGTAAATTCTATTCTTATATTGCTGTTGTTGTTTCTGCTCAAGTGAAACATAGTTATAGAAATATTAAATTGTAAAGCGGCAATAGAAAGACTCAAGTGTGCCGCACAGAATCACTGCTTAAAGTAAAAACCAGTATCAAGATTCCAGTTTTGAGTCCTGCATGCACGGCATTGATTGGTTTGCAATATTATCAAATATCAATTGTTAGATAATGTTCTAGGTTAGCTCTTTCTGTCTCCCAATATAAATCCACATGTAACCTGATCTAAATCAAAGTAAAGTTGTTATACCTGTGGGACATGCAACCGTTGTTTCACAGTCAATGATTTCTGAATCAGGACCATCACATTCAAATATCCCATCACAATATCGAGTTCGTGACGTTAATCCAACACCACAGGATACGGAACAGTCTTCCCATGTCGTCCATTCTGACCATACAGGAACTTGCAAAAACAGATTAATACACGAGTATTAATGAATGAAAGACTTTTTCATATCACTTATGAAGAAGAGGGTTCCAAAAGTATTGAAAACACAATAATTTAACAACAAACGCCTTTATGTGATGCAGTATTCAAGTACATAATTTTACTTTGAACAGAGACTTTAGAAAAATCAGAGACTAGCTAAAGCAAGTACCAAACCAGAAAAATGGGCGAAACTCTAGACATTGCCCAGGTTGGATACCTCTCTCAAGCTCATTGGAGATTATTTAGTTCTTCTAGAGGCTATAATTCTCTGTGCATCTTTTACTGCTGTTACCTTGGATATTTTAATACTGAAAAGTAAACTTTAAAGAAAATTCAAACAGGTTTGCTTACCACATGGGTAGGTATTACAAGCTCCGTTTTGGTACTCTATTCCACCAAAACAAACGCTGCAAAATCGTTGCCTGTGACGCTCTCCTCGTTCACAAGATTTGCTGCATTCAGTCCATGGTTCCCACTCACCAAGTACCAGACCTGTCAAATACTTTATAATCAATCTTGGATATTTACCTCCATTGTATATGTCAATATTTGTTTAGACTTGCAACAACTACTACTTTTCTTAACAAAAGTAACGAGTTAAACATAAGTTGATATTCACACCGCGATTAACAAAACTAAAACCCGGGAACTAAAATTACCACAAATAAATATAAACCGTCCCTTTGTATTATACTGACCCCAGAGGGAGATGTTTGATTGATACACGATTTTGCATGTACGAAATGAACGCGCGAAACATCAAAAGAAAATAATGTCCGTTATACGGTACATATCGAGGGTTGAGAGCCAGAAAGCCTCAACTCACAATCACCTGCTCCCACAAAATGAGCATAAAGTCGCCAGGGCTTTAATCATGACAAAATTCAATAAAAAACATAAGACATTGCGACGGAAATATTGATTTTTGAAGACCAAAGCAAAGAGCCAACTTTATGCTCATTTTGTGAGAACTGGTCATAGTGAATAACGGCTTTCTGATTCTGAACCCTCGATATAGTTGTCCACTATCGAGTTTAGGAAGTGGTATGGTACGAATGGATGTTCAAATCATACGGCAGCATGTCTGTTCGTAAGGCCCAATGCGTAATATTATCATAGGGACGGATTATTGTAATCTGTATTCATCAGTATGTGCAAATCACGACAATTTATTACAAACCATCTATACAATCGAAGTTATTGCAATCCCTGTATTGGACATCAATATCGTCTTCATCACAGTTATTCCCAGGAATGCATACTCTGGTTCGCTCACTCATGCCTGCATCGCACGTTGTTGAACAGCTGCTCCATTCTTCCCATTCGCTCCACATAGGAATGTCTTACATGGACACAGAGATTGAAAAGACGATAATAAGAAGTATGTGTAGCAGTGTATAGGTTTATAAGGTACTTTTTATGTTGACATAAAAGCAAATCTAGTTAGTGGGTTACGTTGTAAACAATGAATGAATCATGAACAAATGCAAAAACATATTACAATAAGAATTACAATATTTAAAAAAGTTCCTCATTTTGCTTGAAAATGGAGGTCTGGCAATAAAAATTCTCTACTCTCAGTATCTTACCGATATTGCAGGCAAACAAATTGCAACCTTCCGTCTCCATCTCATCCCCCACACATTCCCGAGGATCGCCGGTGCTACAGTGTCTTATTCTATGTCTAGTACCACCTCCACATGTTAGTGAGCAGAGAGTCCAGGACTCCCATGACTGCCAAGGGACATCTTAAAAAGACAATTTCATATTAAAATTATGTGGCTGTTTATTAGAAAGCATTATACTATGTATACATTTATTAATTGCTTACATTTGTAGTTCTCCATGACCACAATACGTAATGTTAAAATAATTTTGCGGCCTTCGAGACCAATTTATTTTGCCCTCGGAGTTAAGTATTCTTTCCATACGTCTTATTTTCACGGAAAGTTGTAACGCCATTAAAGTTTGAACAGTCAAAATATGATTATGATATGAATAACGCAAAAGTGTGTTACATTATTGAAGATTATTTTACCAATTGTCCAAAAAGTATGCCACAACAATTATGCTGATATTACATGTTTAAAAGAACAGCTTGGTTAAGGTCATCTCAACCTTGCACATTGATGTCCTTTTTAATTCTGCTACACCTTTTTCACGGTTGTTTGGTGTGATCATTTATTAGTTTTTCAAACAAATATCATGTACTACATAATTTTAGGCTTGAACAGCTAAAAGCGGTATTATGCTAATGTATACAGATGCCTTTGGGTCATTTTCAACTTTCATTTCCCGTTATTTACAACATTATTCACTTTCAGAGAATTTTGTAAAGCTTTTTCGGATATAAAATGTATCTATTCATGACAAGATTGGTGGCGCTATTTAGTTACTGGAAATTACTCTTTCAAGCTTTTAATACAAATAATTCCTATCATTTTTTGATGAAATATGTTTATAAAATTTCTTTGTTACTTGTTTCACCTATTCCATCTGTTTTAATGGCAAATTACGAAATATGATTTAGGATAAATAGCGCCACCTATAGTTTGCATTTGCTTAATAATGAAGTCAATTCTATATACATCAAACAACCGTGTTTTAAAGATGATGATATAACATACCTCCACATGAATGTCTGTTACATTCTTCTGCTTGAGAAACGCTCCCAATACAATCTTCATTTGTCCCAGTGTTACATGTGCGTAATCTGCTACGAAAACCTGTGCCACATACACGGGAACAGACACCCCAATGTTCCCAAGCACCCCAGGATGGACCTTAAAAACAATCTGAATTAAATTTTCTCTCGATTTTGATCTTTTGAGATCTTTTGAATTTCATGAAAGAGTCACATGACTTGAAATACAATACCGATGTGAATTGTCATTGTTCTGATCCAGTATCGATACTCTATCAATGCCGGCAGAAGACTAACATCAATCAAGTTAAGGTGAGATAGGGGATTGTTCCGTTTTATTATAATAAGAATATAATTACAATCCTTGAAGTAATTTCATTTTTGCGAGTTTTGAACGAGTACTTAAAGAGAAATATGTTTCCCTCTATTTTTAAAATATAACGAAAATGGTTTGTTATAAATATATGGTATGGAATTACATTATGGAACTAATCATAATATTGCTATGCATATACCTGTAAACACTGTAGGGCAGGCTGCTAAGAAGCACTGTTGAGAATCAGTATGATCCCCTTGACAGTCCGATGCGATTCCAGTACTACAGGAACGCCCACGGTATCGGTGCCCCCCAGTCACATGGTGTGTTACATTCTCCCCAAGACTGCCAATCACTCCAATCTATAAGCAAATGACAAACATACCGTTTTGCATAAAATGGTGATTACACCAGCAATGTAGAAAACAGTTTTACTCTTTAGATAAGTAGTCCTAGCACTTTCTACAAATCCGTACTCTTATCTATTTCACTCTTTCTCCCTCTTTCCATTGGGTATTCTTTTGACCTGTGTGCCTTCTAGTTTTCCGTAGAAAAATAAAACTGTAATAGTCAAAAAGCTCAAATGATCTACGTTTGCTTACATGCACAATTTTCAATCACGCAGATCTCAAATTCTCGCGAATTCCCAAGGCAGTCTTGATCTTGACATGTGCGACTTCGATACCTCTGTCCCGTACCGCACACAACGGAACATGCTCCCCATTGTTGCCATTCATTCCATCTTCCTCCTGCAATACATTTAAAAAAGAATATGTGACTAAATCTAGAAATCAAAAAGATCAAAAGTTGTAAAAACACTGGTTTCCAAACCTTGAGGAGTGTTTAAAGACATTTTCTAAAAATTATGGGTGGTAGAAATATTGTTTCAACAAGAAAAACAAGAGGGTGTACCAAAGATCTGCTTTAATATCAGTTATCCCTCGAAGGTTACGGACTCAAAAGCTGGATGATGATTGGCTTTGTCACTGCCTGTTATTTATGTTACATAGTTTGAAATGGTCTTATAAAGTACGTACGCACCTGACATATTAGGCTGCAAAACTCCCAATTTGCTACCGGTCACAACTCCATTTTCATCAACGAAAGTAAAAAAATAATCATAAAGCTGGTCAGATGTCAAGGCATTCGTTTCACTAAATGTACACGTGAATCCCACAGTGATACTTCCAGGTATCATGTAGTTAATACGCATTGCTTCAAAATACGGCAAATTACCGTAAATCCTGTGAAGCTATATTGAAGAATATAGAAAATAGAATGCAAGAATTTAACGTTATCATTAATTGTTTTGTATTTATTTGCGTTAACCTGATTGTGCGTACATTTGGTCGGTTTAATTTTTATTTATTTATAACATTTGGCACAAGCCCAGGCAGATCCAATATTGATTACACAATAAATTGAAGGATTGCCCTTACATTAAAATCAAAACATTACTAGAAAATACATATAATCAAGACAGAATAAAATAAAACAAAAAATAAATTATGTGAACTGGTTAGAGGAGGTGGGACTGGATGGTCAATTTGAAGGCCTGGAGGGAAGAAGCATTGACAATAGCCTCAGGGAGATAATTCCAGATGGAGGGGGCAAACGGATAAAATGATCTCTGGGACAATGTAAGCCGGCGGAAAGGAACTTGAACAGCGCGGGAATTGAGGTTTCGTAGACCGGGTCTGGAATGAGGCTGGAAAGGGTTGGGAGAAGAACAAATATTGGCAAAGATCTTAAATAAGTGACACAGAGAAGCAACATCACGACGCTTACTAAGAAGAGGCAGGTCGGAATCCAAGAGAAGGTCCTCATGGGAGAGGTTCCAAGACTGAAGAATGACACGACAGGCGAATCTTTGAGTAGACTCAAGACGGTTGGTAAGGGTTATGTTCAGAGGATGCCAAGTAGTACAACCATACTCCAGAATGGACCGAACCAAGGCCAAGTACAAAGAACGACGGATGCTGAAGGGGGCTGATTGGAAAGATCTATGAATGAAGCCGATGATTTTGCGAGCTTTTCTACATATGTGATCAATGTGAAGATTCCAGGAAAGCTTGACCTGGCAGCAAACTCATGTCTTGCATAGCGTGCGGCAAATAGGTGACATACGAGAAATTATGGACTGTCTATGCCTTTTTCATAAGCCATGCCTTATAAAATGCAAACTGTAAATGTACGCTCGTACCTACTTGTATGAATCATTAATATAAGTCAATTCTTAGAAAGAATCGATAAAATAGGTGGCAGGTAAGTTAATTGTACATCGCTTGTAAGAAATATAAAGAATTTTCTGGTTCTTTGGTGTTTTAACCAAAAGTCTATATCAGTATGAAATGCTAGGAGTGTTTAAGGTTAGGAACTATATATTTTAAGCTGTTGCGATTTTGTACTTCACATCATTTTGTGAATGGTAGTGAGCTTTGGTAAAAATTGCATTGACATATCGAGTGTGTAGAAGAATTCAAATATCACAGATATACTTTTGTAGGTCCTGTGGTTCTTAAGTTATTTGTAAAGAGGGCTGAAACAACACCACTTTTGTAAAACGTACATAACTCATTAACAGCAATAAATCAAGTGAAGTTTTCAAAGTATATGATTTGTAAAATGAACTTTTGCAAAGCATCAAAGTGTTATTCTTAAATAATATATTGATTTAGAAAACAATATATCCTGTACCCTTGATACATGTTGACAATATCTCAAATATAATACTTACCACCGGCAGGATAACATTTTCCCACCACGCATACTCATTGGAGTTTTTGTCACTAATAGTAGGCTCATACGCAATCGGATCGCCATCATAAGATTCAAAAGTTATCTCGCAGTCGACTTCAAAAAGATCTGACAAAGAGAAATGTATTATTAAAACATATTTAATCAGCTGCCTTTTATGTGTTTATTAACAGATTAATTAAAATGCATTATGTGGAAGACAGTCGTTATTAAATTTTAATTGAGTAACCACGGTGCCAAATTTACTATTACATTTCAGTCAGAAACAATAATAGTTAACTTCTTACTCTACGACACAAGGGAGGTTGAAATGGCACTAACAAATTCATGTTGACAAAATATGGAAATCATAAATGACAAGGAAATCATATACTATATATATTTCATTATATTTCATGCCTTCATTTAATTGCAAATAATATTGATATACTGATTGGATTTGGTGTTGTCCACATATTCAACATACTTTTAGTTGTGACCGATACCATTTGAGTAGTAGCAGGAGGCCTATTACCATTTACGGGTGATTGAGTCTCAGTTTCGTCGTCATTGTGGTAGCCAACTGTTAGTATGATTGGTAAAAACATCAAATTATATCATAATTGTGACTATGTACCGTGAATACAACCATAGATTTCATATACAACCAACTGTTTTCACCTAATCTGAAATGATTTTAATCGTTGTCTGTACCTGTAATTCCTTAATTCGTACACATAACAATGCTTAACGACCATACTTGAACAGTCAATATTCTTTTCACATTTCTCGTATTCATTGACAAATTCTTCAATATTATGGTATTTCTAACATCAAGTCATGTTTTAAATAATGCATAAATAAATGACAGTATGTCATCTTAACTTAATAAATAACACATAAATAAGATCATGAAATATTATTTATACCATAAGTCGTAAAAGTTTCAGTTGTCAGCTACCTTTGACTATATTTATAATTACGTGTTACGCACGTGACCCATGGGCACGACATACCAAGACCCAGCAAGCGTGACCAAATCCTCATGCCATTGAAAAGGATAGGACTTCGTTAGTTATAAACATCATCAAATTTATGTATTAATTGAATAGCTAAATTATTGCACATGGGGGACGTTATCAAAAAACAACATTTTGAATGTATTTGCCGAAAGAAAAAATATTTCTCGACGGAAACGTTTACAAAAAAATATAATCACAAAGTTGAACAGAATACACAGATTTTGCTGCACAGTCTCACCTTGTTTACAGGAAGAGCACACGCTATGTAGGTCACTTCAAGACTTACTGTGTCTAAAAAAAAGCGCAGTGATTTATAGTGCGCTACGCATAGTCACAACGCCTTGACGTTGATTCACAGGCCTCAGCACACTTTACAGGTTGTCGTTGGCCACTACGGCCCACATCATTCCATAAACCATTTAACAACAATTCAGGGACTTTGCTGCTTCAAGAAGGCACACCCTAGACATTCCACAAATAATCTTCGCTACCAGGATCAGCTCCCCGAGTTTCGTACGGGTTACAACAAGTTGTTATGGCAGCGCGGAGGTGGTCACGTGCGTATTTATAAATACGTATTTATAAATATAGTCGAGGCATACTGATTGCCCTTACCTGCCAGAAATATTCCAGCTACGACGAGCAACGCTACAATGACGATCACCAACACTGATACAAGTATTACCATCCATGTTTTCTTCCGTCGGCGTGATTTAAATGTAGGACTTGAACGTACATCCGGGTGTTCCAAAATCCCGGTACCCCAACCTGGTCTTTGATACGGTGGCTGTGGTTGAAGTCGATTTAACCCGATTTGTTTAGGTTGGTTAAATCGCCGGGCGCCTGTATCTCCAGAAGGAGTACGATAATTGTATATCGGGTCTTCTCCCGGTATAGGGTTCTCTCCAAATAACGGTGCATTTGGAGCATCGAAGTTTGGATCTTCTTTGAACAATGGTGGTAGTTTCTTGTCTTTGTTGCTTAGCTTGTTTTCTGATGCAACCTTAATCTCAGATTCATCCTGTTTTGTAAAATTCAAGAGACACATTTATTGTTTCTGTTTTCTCTCGCCTCCCAACCACGATGCAAAATAATTACCAAAAAGAGCTAACATGTCATCTTTGACGTGCAAAGTCGTTGATTATTATATGTGACAGGTCACAAAATCGGCATGGTACGAACACATTACAACAGCAAATATTTGTTCTCACAAAACAGATGTTATTTTAAGAGTAATAATGTCTTGAAGATGAATCTTTTAATGTTTCTTTCACATGTGAAAGCTCGTGAAATGTGCGTAATTTACTGACAAAACGGATGTTTTACATTGATCTCTATAATGAACTAAAAATAATTAAACTTACATTGCTATCGTTGTCCGACATGATACTACGTTCAAATAAGTTGCATATATCCGACACAGAGTTGTCGTGTTCAATTATACACAATTCACGAAATGAGTAAACCTTCTCTCTTTAGGAAGCTGCCTAATTATGAATGCTTAATTTATCAAATCAAAATAAAATGTTTAGATCGGAATCGTATAAACAAATTAGCGAGTTCGCTAGACCGTGAATTATTCGTTTTGTAAAAAGCACCCATGCAGAGTTCGTTCTCTCAAACACTAATGGGCGGATTCGTTACACCAATACTTTGGTAACCTCAGTCAGGTCAAACTAAAAATTGTATAATTCAGTCGGACATCAAGCCAACTTAAAAATCGTGATTCAAAACTTATTCACACTGAGGTAAATTATGAATAAAATACGGGACTGGCTTATTAAATGTTGCAAATTTTGATCCAATCCCATTGACTTTATCTGGCATCTGTAAAGATCCTCTGGAATGGATCGTAATCGCAAAATACGGTATATTGATTATTAATGAATCCCATTCATGTCAAAGTTGAAATCTCAGGCCCTCTCGTTTGTTCATCATTAATTTGATCTCGTGCCTTAGTTTGTAATGTTTGAATGTTACATACATACATATACATAGCGCGAGTCAAACAGCATTTAAATCAATCAATAATCCTATAATTGCTGAACAGGATAATAGTCTTTTACCTATTTCTATAGAATCCTTAAATATATAGCTCTAGTCTTTGTTTGCTTTGGCAAAATCCTGTTCTAGTGGTGAATTACAAAGCATTGTATTTTGTCTAGGTATGTATAACCAACGATTAACAATGAGAGGACATTCATGAACCTCGGTGACTTGGGGATGATCTGAAATGGCCGCCAATTATGACTGTTTGATATTTATTACCAGCAATGTGGAAAAAGAGACACACGTAGAACCGAAAAAGGTACCATTTTGTTGAAGGAGCAGACTTCAACAAACCATAACCCTGCTTCTGGATATCAAATGATATACCATTTTAAAGCTTATGATATATAGGCTATTTTCTAAACACGAAATAAAACAAAATTGACTGTTTACCCTGACTGCTCATATTCATAAGTACCAGACTTGTTGTTTATCAGGGACAGTCTGTGTAGCTCAGTGGTTAGAGCGCTCGCCCGACAAGCGAGAGGTCTAGGGTTCAAGTCCCCGCACAGGTATGTCCGGATTTTTTACTCTGGTATATCTGCATGCATGTCATATTTCCATATGTAAATTCATGTTTAATTGTGCTAGTTTGACCTTCTTACGGCGTATTGTTCTCGAGCCCCTACAAAGGTAAAAAACTGACATAGGGCCTATTATTGCTCCAATTGCAATGCAACAGGCCTCAAATTGCTTGTCATGTAGCCAGAAAAAGAATAGTTTGCACTGTTGATAATGCTTTCTTACTGCTTTAGGTATCTCGATATCTTAACCCTAGAACTACGATGGACCACCCCCTAAGATTTTTATCCATCATAAAAAACGCCCAAACGACCTAAGCTAATCGTAGATCCTTTGCACTCATTCATACTGCAGTTACTGTCCGTTTTCCTATACACAATACACAGTGCCCTCACCATTGACGCGTGACCTCTACAAATGATGTATGTTGGAAGAATGGACACTTGCCTAGTTAACATCACTGTGTGAAAAATAACCAGCCAATATTTAATTTATTCTCCAAACTTCTAGCAAATATGTTTCTCTAACATGACCTAAAATTACAGCTAGGTTAGATGTTCAGAAATGGTCGCACTTTTGTAAAATATGAGTGAGGGCAAAGCATAGCTAGCTCATAGCTAGCCAACTCCCCGTGTTAATTGAATGGAGATTTGACCGAAAATATTGAGCTATATTGGTAACGGACCGCTCCGTTCTGAAGGATGCCACAAAAAAAACGGTACAAGCTACATTTAAACTATTCTAAATAGGTTCTAGAAAATATAGTTTTGTAACATGTCCTAAATTTTTAGCTAATTTAGATGTTTGGAGAGGGTCGCACTTTTGTGTTTTAGGAAGGATATGTAAACGACAGATAACACCAAAAATATGAAGAAATTATTTCCAAACCGTGTTAAGGGGGTACTACACCCTTGTGGTAAATTTGTGACTAATTTTGCATTTTTCTCAAAAATAATAACACACTGGTAACAAAAGTTATGTATATTATTGGGGCAAGGAATCCAATTACTACACTGAAATTTCAGTGACTCAAGACAAGCGGTTCAGTATATACGATAGGTAATGAGGTACATCCTAGCGGTACCTTATTTCTTATCATAAATAACGAACCGCTTGTCTTGGGTCACTGAAATTCCAGTGTAGTAATTGGATTCCTTGCCCCAATAATATACATAACTTTTGTTACCACTGTGTTATTAGTTTTGAGAAAAATGCAAAAGTAGACACAAATCTATCGAGGGGTGTAGTACCCCCTTAAGTCAACAATCATTATGTTGCTCATTTTGAAGAATGCTGGTTAACAAAAAGCAGGTCTTTGTCTCATTTCGTGAACAAAGGTACACATACCATTGTTTCCTTTCGTTTCCTTTATAATCGGTTACCCAACTGAAGCTATAATACCAGCTTTATTGCGATGTCGCACATGTAAAACAGACACTTGTGCACAACCAGAGAAGATCTGATTTAATCAGTTGAGCTACTTCAATGAGTGTTATCTTGGTTTAATAGCTTTTAATGGGGTTTAAGTCCTGCAAAGGTCGAGATGAATTCTACTGTAGACATGACTGCATCATGTTTGGTGATACAATTTTCACCCCAGCACCTTATCCAGGTGTAGGACCGGCCATCAAAGCTGACCGGGGGGTGAAGCCCCAATGATTTTCATTTCGCTCTTGTGAAATTATTTCAAGAGATACTGACATTTTACTTGTTAGTTTGGTGAAAATAGTCATTTCCTTTCATATTTAGCAGAAAATTCGGTGAAAATCGCATTTTTGTATAATTTTTAGCCGAAAATCAATTTTGCCTATACTTTTGTACATAGCCAGATTTTCCCAAATTTGCATGGGCGCTCTCACATTATGACGTCACAACGACATTATGTGGCGAATGTTTGTACTTATTTTGGTATCACTGGATAGAGGAGACCCATTGCTATACATTAGTACGAAATATAACGGTATATGACGTTTATACTTAAAAATTAAGGGGGTCGCAACAACCTCCTCTTCGTAGTTCGTGTTACAAAAAATGGCACAGTAGTTCTAGGGTTAACATCTATATGAATTACTCTTATTCGTTTTTCAAACAAAAATTTACACTTACAAGTAAAAATATCCCTTCTTCGTTTTATTTCTAAAATGTTACTATATTATAACACAATCTAACACAATAAAAATTTCAAACTTTGATACAAATTTTATTGGTTATTAAAATTACAATAAATGACAAGCTTATTTCCAAACCGTGTTAAGTCCACAACCACAAGTTTATCATTTACTTATGTGATACAATTACAATTTATACTTTGAAAGATTTGACATTAACAACAATACGTTGTACCATCAACAGTATCTACGAAGTCTAATACAAAGTAAAGTCCCGTCAGCTGTAGAGTAACCAGTGGGGTTGGATCTGTATATCCCCAGTCAACATCCGGGGTCAGCTTGGTCCTACGTTACATCATAGGTCGTTGGTACTCAATGGTCCCGGGCTGTGATTACCGGTAGTCCATACTAACATCAATATTTGCAATGTACTTCTTCCTTCTGACCTGTTTCAGCCCAAAATGAACCTAATATTGTTGGCCCATTTAACCATTTGTCCCAATAAAGTCATTCTAAAGTCATCGGTGCATTTTCTGATGGTACACTTGAGTTCCCATATTCCGAACACCTACTACTCGCTACTATTCGCTACTGGGCCCGTCACAGACAACTTGAAGGATACACGAGCCCACATTAAGTTATCCCGAGGGGCCACTCTAGTATAATGATGTACACATGTGTGACCTAAAACGCGTGAAAAGGGCGTTTTTTTGATGTTGGACGTGTTACGCGCGCGAGTGACGAGTTAAGGGGTCAAAAGACGATGATACAAATACGTTTAGAGTATAGATCTGGTTCAGGAATTAATGTTAATATAGAAGTCAAGTTTTTCGCCCTCTTCACGGTACTATAAACTTTAAGCTGTCACCAAAAGGTGTCGCATTCACTATACTTCAAGAAATATTTCCCAACCCCATCCCCCATTTCAAAGCGAAATCGACGCCACTGGTTAACTTGAATTTGAGAGTAAGTACGCTAAAAACTTGCACATGCGGTAAATTTGCTCAGAAAGGAAAACTTGTTTTATTTGGGTGGTGTTTTGAAAACAACTGGTCACGCATGTGTACACTGTCATATCTAAGGCCCCAGAGCTTTATTATGTATTGTTTAAAAACATACAGTATTATTCAACTGCGTGGTACAAAAAGGGAATAAGTTTTTGGTGCTCCAAACAGCCTACGCAGATTTTTGTGCTACAATGAGTCGACATGCACATTGTAATTTCTTGAGAAATTAAAAATTAAAAAATATTTCATACATAAAATAAAATTCTTTAACCCATTCAACTGGAATCAGGTGTTTTTTTTACTCTGCAATGTATACACACCTTCGACAACAAAGACGTTGTAATTTTAGACAGGAAGCGCACGTGGTACGAAAGGGGAGTCAAGGAAGCGATCGTTGTCAAGAAAGAACAGCCTTCACTCAACAGGGGAAGCGGTCTGTGTCACAATTTGGCTCTAAATTACGACTTCTGACAACACCATCTCGCCACTGGTCAGTGACCAATTGCCGCAGATCAACAGACGGCCTGAAGATGAAACCGTGGCCTCTCAAAAAACGTGAGTCCAGTTGAGAATGGTTTATAGAATTGAATTTTATATTTGATTACATCTGGATGAATGACAACCTTCACAAACTATTTCATACAGCCCTCTTTTCCATTTTTTTTGGCTGCCCCAATTTTTTGTAATTTGATGAAAAACCGCGGGTCTATTCAGGGTTTTTTTTTTATCAACGCTATTGTTTATATAATGTTTATCTTGCGTACATGTTTTTCTTTCATTAATTTTTCAATCAATCAATCACAAGCGAAATTGGCGAAATAATTTAAAGAAAATGTGGTAGCAGTAACATTTTATAAGTCAAGACGTAATTTCTTCAGACTGTGCATCCTTTGACTCGGAATCTAACAGCACACAGCTCGGTCTGGCATGCTGAAGGCAGATTAAGTTTAAGGTATCTTGTTGACAAATGCGGATCAAAATTTATAGACTTGACGGATGCGGAATCCACGTTCGCTTCTATATTATCCTGTAGAATTATGGAAAATAAAAGGATAGGAACCGAGATTGTGTTAGTATAGCTATCAAATGCGTCACTTTCTGAGTTACATAGATCAATAGTTAAAAGTTAAAATAACTTAAATCATTGTCTGACTTTCTAATGTGTCCATTGCATTACTTTTACCATAATAAATTTAGGTAGAATTGTGTAATTCAGAATTAAACATAGAATATGGAACCAGGAACAAGTGTATATTGACAATACTAGATGAACACATCCAACCCAACTCACCAAGAATAAGTGTAAATCGTCAATTCTAGACGAACACATCCAACCCATCTCACCAAGAACAAGTGTACATTGACAATACTAGATGAACACATCCAACCCAACTCACCAAGAACAAGTGTACATTGACAATACTAGATGAACACATCCAACCCAACTCACCAAGAACAAGTGTACATTGACAATACTAGATGAACACATCCAACCCAACTCACCAAGAACAAGTGTACATTGACAATGCTAGATGAACACATCCAACCCATCTCACCAAGAACAAGTGTACATTGACAATACAAGATGAACACATCCAGCCCAACTCACCAAGAACAAGTGTACATTGACAATACAAGATGAACACATCCAACCCAACTCACCAAGAACAAGTGTACATTGACAATACTAGATGCACACAGCCAACCCAACTCACCAAGAACAAGTGTACATTGACAATACTAGATGAACACATCCAACCCATCTCACCAAGAACAAGTGTACATTGACAATACTAGATGCACACAGCCAACCCAACTCACCAAGAACAAGTGTACATTGACAATACTAGATGAACACATCCAACCCAACTCACCAAGAACAAGTGTAAATCGTCAATACTAGATGAACACGTCCGACCCAACTCACCAAGAACAAGTGTACATTGACAATACTAGATGAACACATCCAACCCAACTCACCAAGAACAAGTGTACATTGACAATGCTAGATGAACACAACCAACCCAACTCACCAAGAACAAGTGTACATTGACAATACTAGATGCACACAGCCAACCCAACTCACCAAGAACAAGTGTACATTGACAATACAAGATGAACACATCCAACACAACTCACCAAGAACAAGTGTACATTGACAATGCTAGATGAACACATCCAACCCAACTCACCAAGAACAAGTGTACATTGACAATACTAGATGCACACAGCCAACCCAACTCACCAAGAACAAGTGTACATTGACAATGCTAGATGAACACAACTAACCCAACTCACCAAGAACAAGTGTACATTGACAATACTAGATGCACACAGCCAACCCAACTCACCAAGAACAAGTGTACATTGACAATACTAGATGAACACATCCAACCCAACTCACCAAGAACAAGTGTACATTGACAATACTAGATGCACACAGCCAACCCAACTCACCAAGAACAAGTGTACATTGACAATACTAGATGAACACATCCAACCCAACTCACCAAGAACAAGTGTAAATCGTCAATACTAGATGAACACATCCAACCCAACTCACCAAGAACAAGTGTACATTGACAATACTAGATGAACACATCCAACCCAACTCACCAAGAACAAGTGTACATTGACAATGCTAGATGAACACAACCAACCCAACTCACCAAGAACAAGCGTACATTGACAATACTAGATGAACACATCCAACCCAACTCACCAAGAACAAGTGTACATTATACTAGATGAACACATCCAACCCAACTCACCAAGAACAAGTGTACATTGACAATGCTAGATGAACACATCCAACCCAACTCACCAAGAACAAGTGCCCATCGACAATGCTAAATGAACACATCCAACCCAACTCACCAAGAACAAGTGTACATTAACAATGCTAGATGAACACATCCAGCCCAACTCACCAAGAACAAGTGTCCATCGACAATACTAGATGAACACATCCAACCCAACTCACCAAGAACAAGTGTACATTGACAATACTAGATGAACACATCCAACCTAACTCACCAAGAACAAGTGTACATTGACAATACTAGATGCACACAGCCAACCCAACTCACCAAGAACAAGTGTACATTGACAATGCTAGATGAACACAACTAACCCAACTCACCAAGAACAAGTGTACATTGACAATACAAGATGAACACATCCAACCCAACTCACCAAGAACAAGTGTACATTGACAATACTAGATGCACACAGCCAACCCAACTCACCAAGAACAAGTGTACATTGACAATACTAGATGAACACATCCATCCCAACTCACCAAGAACAAGTGTAAATCGTCAATACTAGATGAACACATCCAACCCAACTCACCAAGAACAAGTGTACATTGACAATACTAGATGAACACATCCAACCCAACTCACCAAGAACAAGTGTACATTGACAATACTAGATGCACACAGCCAACCCAACTCACCAAGAACAAGTGTACATTGACAATGCTAGATGAACACAACCAACCCAACTCACCAAGAACAAGCGTACATTGACAATACTAGATGAACACATCCAACCCAACTCACCAAGAACAAGTGTACATTATACTAGATGAACACATCCAACCCAACTCACCAAGAACAAGTGTACATTGACAATGCTAGATGAACACATCCAACCCAACTCACCAAGAACAAGCGCCCATCGACAATGCTAAATGAACACATCCAACCCAACTCACCAAGAACAAGTGTACATTAACAATGCTAGATGAACACATCCAGCCCAACTCACCAAGAACAAGTGTCCATCGACAATACTAGATGAACACATCCAACCCAACTCACCAAGAACAAGTGTACATTATACTAGATGAACACATCCAACCCAACTCACCAAGAACAAGTGTACATTATACTAGATGAACACATCCAACCCAACTCACCAAGAACAAGTGTACATTGACAATGCTAGATGAACACATCCAACCCAACTCACCAAGAACAAGTGTACATCGACAATGCTAAATGAACACATCCAACCCAACTCACCAAGAACAAGTGTACATTAACAATGCTAGATGAACACATCCAACCCAACTCACCAAGAACAAGTGTACATTGACAATGCTAGATGAACACATCCAACCCAACTCACCAAGAACAAGTGTACATTGACAATACTAGATGAACACATCCAACCCAACTCACCAAGAACAAGTGTACATTGACAATACTAGATGTATATTAAATCTGTACCAACACAACAACAAGCCCAGCAAACACAAAGGTGTTTTCAAATTGTTCGTGTTATAAACGTGTCTTGGTTTTAGCTATAAACCGTTTAACAACATTTTAAAAAGGTCATAAAGACGTTTTTAAAATGTTTCATTTGGAAAAAATCCAACATCAACATTCTTAAAGTACTGCCACAATGTCATTGTAAAATATGTTTTTCCCACAATTTTTGAAAAATATTTTGTCAATCATTAAATAACATTTCGTTGAAATGTTTTGCAGGAAGTTTTCAAAAAGGTTTTCGAATGTTATTACAACGTTTTATACCTTATATAGCCGTTAATAAATAACCCGACATTTAAACGTTTTCTGTCAAATGTTTGTAGGGAACAATACCAAAAACTCAACATACAGCAGACAAACAAATAAAAGCATCGGCCTACCAGTGTATTCAATAAATCGGTGCCGTATGCAATATCTACTGATGGAACAAAGCAACATCCAGCGCTAATACCGGGAATACCGTAGGGGACTAAGGTAGAAGCATCCCCTCCTTGAATATCTATTACGTAGACATTCGTTAGAGCTCCTAAGTCAACCTGTATATAAATCAACAATACCTTAGTTATGAATGTGTCTACACGTGTGTAAGCACTTGTTTACATCTTTTTCCCGTGTAAATTTAGGTGTAATTTATCCTGGGTCCAATCTCTACCATGGAAAGTTTGCTATATCTTTATAAATATAATGAGTGTTCTAGATTTGGTTTTAGCATTTCATATTTGAAAGAACTAATGTTTAATTGCAATATTTCGAAACCACAAACCAAAACTGGCTGCTATGATGTACGAATATGTATTTTACCAAGTTGGCAATAGGAATTTACTTCATTTTGCATATGCATGACTTTCTTGTGATGACCTTCAAAATGTGGCTATTTTCAGAAAAAGGATGAGGTTGTTCATCAAGAGTTTAGGTAGATATGAAATGTGCTGGATAGGTGTTTTTGTTTATGGATGAAATTTGCTGTAATGAACGATATCTGGTGAATTGACACCCAACATATTCAAATTGGTTAAATTTGGACCAAAATAGTATATTTTCTTTTGAGTTAACACTTGTCCAATTGTGTTTCCCATATTAACCAAATGGCAATGAAATTCCCAGTGGCCAAAGTTCACTAAATAATAGTTAGTTATACCACATACGTCCATCCGTGTATCTTAGTTTTTCATATTATACTCAGAAACGGATTTTATAATAAGAAAATTATCTAGTGCACATAGTCTCCTTCACAGGCAGTTTTTGTCGTGTATATGTTTGGGATTGAACCACGTGCAGGCAGGGCCGTACTGTTAAAAGTATATGTTTTTGACTATAACCTATGAGCAAGGTCACAACACAATGTTTTTGTCCGGATAATATCTGTGGTCCTAGGCACCCTACCGGTTTACTGATAACTGTGCAGACTGATCATAGATAGACTAATTGAATTTGAACACCAAACGCTTATTTTGTAAAGAGATAATACTCTGTGATTATTTATGGATGAAAATTAGGAAAAATGCTATAAATGAAATAATTAATAAATTATATAAAACATACAATCCGTTAACAAATAAAGTCTTTAGGTAAAAGTCATCCGAGGTGAATTAAGTATAGATTGTCAGATTGTCGATCACATTTCTGCGCCAAAATTGTTAAAGGTCATCTGAGGTCGACTAAGTATATATTGTTAGATTGTCAGAATGTTCAAAGCCGTGTCATAAAACGTGATCACAATTAAGCATCAAAACCATCAAAAAAAAGGTCATATCAAAGTTAACAGTTACTGATAATAGATATTTGGATTATCATGAATTGGTTATGATCACCCTTGGGCATCAAACTTTCTTAAGGTCATCTGAATATAGACTGTTGGATTGTTGTGAAACTCGGTGGATGTGATTTCCATTGATCCCTTTGTTACAAGTATGAATTAAATGTAGACCTATTTAGCACACATTTCTCAATTTAGCTTTCAACATGAAAATTATTGAGAATTTCTTGTCATTGGTGGTAACGATATTTCCCACCCAGTTAGTTGTGTACGTGCTTCACACAAAAAGTTACTAGCATTCCAAGTACTTGTCTATGTAAAATTATGAAACATGAACTTCTTCCATGGCGTTGTCTTTTTAAAAAAAATTCTTGTTTTCGTATGCCACATATCTGGAATACATGGAGTTTTGTTGTTCCGATAATCATCACAATTCTGATGAAGTCCCACGGATGTGGTGATGAAATATTAAAGTAAGTCACTATTTTGTTGAGAGAATTGTTTAAAACATTCATTCTAACATCGATAATCATCGATGTATATTTTAGTTGTCATGATAACTGGACAGCGAAACACCCAATTTACTCCACAATAAAGATATAAACATGGTAACCAGCAACTATTGTTTTGTAATCGTTGTGTCTGTTATTTTTTTTCAGTAATGTACTGAGTCACATAATGCCAAGTAAAAACACACTATTTAAAGCCTTAATGTACAATCTTTTTAAATTTTTAGATTTTTCTTTTTTTCTTCCAAAATGATAATGCAATCATTATGAAAGTTCCCAATACATTTTGACGCGAAAAACATTGGAAATTTGCAAAGAAACAACATCATAAACTTCACCTCTGTCACTCGAAATATCTCGCACCTTTTGGATTACGACGGGGAGTGCGGCCTCAGAGTTAGTCTCCTACGCAGCCAGTTTGGATATGCTCCCTCCACATGTGTGGCGGGAGCGTAAGATTAAGATTTGCGATCGTTCTGACATATTATCATAATCTGAAAAATTATGATAATATGTCGGACCAACAGAAAATCATCCCGTTTTACTACAAATAGGGCGAATTTGACAGTTTGCTCATAGATATAAGTTGGAACATTTTGTGTAAGAACATGTATTACAAATATGCCAAAAAATCGGTTTTGAAAAAAATAAAGACATATTCTGAAAAAAGATCGTACATTAAGGTTTTAATTGTCCGGGCTGTTTTGAGGCGCATTCTTCATGTGAAATCGGCATCGTTAGCTTTGAACATAAAAGAGACGGTCCTTGTAAAGTGTTTTTACTTGACGATTCTGAGGTGGTGATTAGCACAAAACTGCGTTAAATGTTGATTACCAAAACCTACCATGATATGGGGTTCCGGGTCTCCGGTATTAGGTGCCCATACGGGTGAAAAGATTGGGTTAGAACCATCAGCATCTGTATCTTCGTTGAGGTTGTTAGCATCGCGGGCTTCTAATGACACTGTTATGAGACCGAAGTAATCGAAGTAAAACTCTGTCGAGGCATTGAAAGCGTCGTTTGTAATTGGCAAGTCTGGGTAGTAAGACAAAAAAGCGATGGTTCAAGTGGTAACATTACATTATCAACCTTATTGTCAATATAGACGATACATAAATTTACAGGCTGCTACATTTAATTAATTGATATGCATTTTATTATTAATATAAAAATAAGTCAGAGGAGGGACACTACGCCAAATATATGGAAGATGATGGGTTATGCAATATCCGCAAGTGTAAAATAAATAACATTGTTTATAAATTGCTTAAAAGGGAAGGATAAGTCATTCAAATTGTTATATGGTATTTTTGAAATGAAAAAATTGGTCAAAAAAGAGAAGAAAACAGCAGTATTAATGAAGATGAAGCCCCATTCAAATACATGTAGCCAATTTATATACTGTAAGATGCTTTATTTTGTCTTAAATACACGGCTTTCGGCTGAATCACTAGCAAGCTATGTTAGCACATCTATGGCAATGACAAAGGTACCAAAATCTGAATTTTGATGATTTTTATGATCATCCGGAGGATAAAAGTATGGTAAAAAAATGGTATAAGTAACTTTTACACCCGTCGTGCAATATTTTAAGTATTTTAAACCTTGCATGGTTTCTGAAAATAATATTATTGTCAATGCAATTCTGAGAAATACAGCAATAATTTTTTTCAACTTGTTAACTTACATTCATTTGGATTTATGTTAATAGTGACCATTACAGAATTAATCATTCCTACATCGGATCCTGATATGGTCACTTGAAATTCCTCAAGGCATTGTGTATCATCATCTGCAGCAATGGTTATGTCCACATTCACTTGACCACCAGATGGTACTTGGATATCCATATCGGTAACCGTGGTGTAATCAGTACCTGCAGTGGTTGATATATCGGATGTCTGAAGAGCTGTAGAGGTATAGGATCAATTGTATTTTACATACGAAATCAATATTCCAAAAATTAAATTGGTATCTATTGCACATTATTCACTACATTGATACAATGGACATCACAATTACACGACGGTACATTTGCTACCGGATTAATCCCGTTTAGCAGAATATTCCTTCCAAAAGAATTGGTAAAATATTATAGTAGAAGTGGAAATTTTGAAAGTTGAATAGCACATAATCTAACTTATTACAACTGAAGCATATGGTGTGTTGTTTTTTGAACATGCTCGAAGGTCAGTTTTGTGGCGATAATGACACATTTTGAAGTTAGCATATCTATTGACAACAAAGGCGGAGTTAAATGGGTTTATCAAACTGTCAAACTTTTAGGCAGAACTTCCGCCAGAATAGCTGCCGCAAAGTGTACTTACTGACAGTTCCTGTTGCTGTTCCACTGTTCTCTAGCATTAACTGGACCATTCCATCCCCTTCAGTTACACTGGCAGTACTTGCAGTAAATTGAATATCAGCTGTTAATGGAACGAGTCATTAAATATATTAATACCGTTATATAGAGCATTTATGAGAGATCACATCCCTTTGTATTCAAAATACATGATAACCATCAAACAATAAAGGAATACAATAAGCCCAGAACAGATCGTGTAAAATCTCAAGAATAAAATACGCCCATTATTTACCCCCACCCCCATGATAGAGTATATAAATTCTTGTCATATAAAAATGCAATCTTACCAGTGGCAGGTGCAGTCGTAGGGTTAATTGTCGTTGGTACTGTGAAACGTTATGAAATTTGAAAAAAGCAAGCCTTTGTTTAAACCTAATTTGGAAACTGATTTCGGTATTTTTGTTAAAAGAAGTCAATACTTTATAAGTTGAATAACGCATAACATATTTGTCTATAATTTAAAGACAGTACAAATTGAATTCATTTTAACTTACATTGGGTCGTAGGATCAGGAGGAGCAGCAGTAGTGTCGACATGTGTAGTTGGTACAGGAGCAGCAGTAGTGTCGACATGTGTAGTAGGCACAGGTGCAGCAGTAGTGTCAACAGGTGCAGTAGTAGGTACAGGAGCAGCAGTAGTGTCGACATGTGTAGTAGGCACAGGTGCAGCAGTAGTGTCAACAGGTGTAGTAGGCACAGGAGCAGCAGTAGTGTCGACAAGTGTAGTAGGTACAAGAGCAGCAGTAGTGTCGACACGTGTAGTAGTAGGTACAGGAGCAGTAGTCGTGTAGACATGTGTAGTAGGCACAGGAGCAGCAGTAGTTTGAACAAGTGTAGTAGGTGCAGGAGTAGCAGTCGCGTCGACAAGTGTTGTAGGTACAGGAGCAGCGGTAGTGTCGACTCGTGTAATAGGTACTGGAATAGCTGTAGTGCCGACTTGTATAGTAGGAGCTACAGCAGTAGCAGTGGTGTCGACTTGGGTAGTAGAAGCAGCAGTAGTGTCGGTATCTGCATGTGTAGTAATATCAGTTGCAGCAGTCGTGTCGGCATTTGTATTTGTAGCAGTGTCGGCAGTGATAGTGTTAGCACCAGTTGTAATTCTAGTGATACTCGTCGTCTTGTCGGTACCAACTGTGTTCTGGGTTGTGACTTGTGTTACGGTTGAGACAATAGTGGTGGCTGTAAATCAGATGATTATAAAAGATTAATTTTTTTATGAGGTGTCTAACAGGATGAGCCATCGTACAAAGCTATGGGAAGCCCAGTAAGTGGTATTATCGCCAACATTTATATTGAGTGGTTATAAGAACAGGCCATTGCCAGCGCACCGCTAGATTGCAAACCAAAGTTGTGGCGTCATTATGTTGACGATGTCCTTGAAATCATTCAAAAGGGCACCACCGAACAACTGACTGAACACCTCAATACCATAGACCCCACCAGGAACATAAAATTCATCACGACGATGACGAGAAGATATGATTCATTGAATCATTGATGCCTTAATCGTCCGCAAACAAGATGGAACCATCAAATTATTGATCTACCGTAAAAAGAGGCATACAGAGCAATAATAATATGATTTTACTCGCAGCATTCCTCCATCCGTTATACCAAATAGGACAGAGGGAGAAAGAATAAGAACACGAAGAAGGGCCCTTGCAAACTGTGGCTACCCAAAATGGACAATTATTGAAAAGGTCAAACAACAAATCGAGGGCTTAGAGCAAGAACTAGCTATGTCCACAAATACATGTTATTCATTTCGGCAACAAATGGACGGTTAATTTTGCAAAACAAAACATAAATGCAAGACTACACAAAGACAGACTCGAAAATAAAAAAAAATCAGACAGCGATCCATCTAATGATCGTCATTCCATACATAGAAGGACTTTCAGAGAAACTTCAACACGTCTTTTGAAAACACAGAATTGCTACCGCCATGAAACCCACAACACTTCAAATGCCAAAATAAAAGGGATCCCAACGAGACTTGTGAAGTAGTATACAGAGTTGATTGCAAAGGATGTGACAAAATGTATGAGGGCGAAACAGGTAAAGCGTTTGAAACAAGACTCACAGAACATCAAAAAGATGACGTGAAGATAAGAATCAACAGCAGAAATTACATCAAAGCAGAGAGGAAAGAATCAATGACAAAACAAAATAAGTCCGCCATCACTGACCACATTTCTCAAGAAAACCATGTTATCAAAACACACTAGGAAGATCCGCGAAGCAATATGGAATCGCAGGGGAGTCCACAAAACTACAAACAAAGACATTTGAATGTATTCTCTCGGCCACGTATATGACCCACTGATTAAGCACACAGTTTCCGCGGGTCTAAAAACCACCTGTGGTCAAGATGGCATACCATGCTTTCGAACGCTATAAAACGTGAGTTTTAAATCTCTGGTTATGTCTATCAAAATTTAATAATTTCGCGAACAATCCTACAAACATTAGAGAGATTGCGATTTCCAAACTTACGTATCGACCGTACGTGGAATCTATTCAAAATCACTCTCCTGTGACGGGATTTTAAATAGAATCCACGTACGTTCGATGCTATGTTTGGAAATCGCAATCTCTCTCTAGTATGCTTATAATTACGCACGTGACCACCTTGTTGTTTTTTAATTTATTTATTTAAACTTTCTTTAGGCAGGGTAGTGCCTTCTAAGCACCTATCTACTAACTTAAATAACTTTTAAGAGTAAACAACCCAAACAATATTATTAGATTGTGTGAACAGAATCACTTGTTAACCTTTTACATTTACAACAAACTCTCACTTTATTTACCCAAAACTGGGGGAATGTAAAAGCTGAGATTGAAAGATAACGTCACGTAACTTTTGTTTCTTACCCCTTGTACAGGTTTCTAGATCACAAGTTTGTGTTATACGATCGGAACCTACACAGCCAATAGGAACGTTGCAAACACGCGTGCGCTCTCGCCTACCACTACTGCAAGTGCCCTCACATTCACTCCATGAACTCCAATCATTCCATGTAGGTTCGAACTCTGCGTGAAATAAATTGAGAACCATGGTATTAAAGTATCATCCAAACGGCTGGTAATATTTAATTGCACATTCAGGGAAAAATACGAAATTTGATATAATTCATTTTCAAGATACATCTACAACTTTGTTGACAGTTTTCGCTCATCCAGGACGGTACTCTATTGTAGAGAATCGCTCTTAGATGGGAATGGGCGGGGGTTACAACCACATCTCATAGGTGGCGGAAGCTGTGACACGTTTCCCTAAATTTTTTTCAAGGGGATCGTTCCCCCTATAATCATAATAGAAAAATATAAATCAATAATTGCCCTGTGCATTTTCTATTTTAGTATGAAGAAACCTGTACCTGTTCTTGAACAAATTCATCAGGACTGTTCATAGAAGTATTGTTAGTTGTGATTTCATGCGACTAGTCCAATAAATATCCACTTAATTGCAGACGTTGCGGAAACTGTCAGTTTCCTTTTTCGGTGCTATTGTTGTAATGACGATCTGTGTACAGCTGATGTTGACTGCAACCGAATCAAATCAACTGCCAACTTGGTTGCAAAGCAGCAGTCAATATCAGCTGTACACAAATCGTCATTACAACAATAGCATCGAAAAAGGAAACTGACAGTTTCCGAAACGGATATTTTATTAGACTAGTCGTATGAAATCACAACTAACAATTCTGAAGAAACCCGTGTTTTTGGCCCAAATAGGGTTCAATTGCACCTACCAAATAGCAAAATACACCTTCATTTTGGGAGTAAAATAGTCTGAAATTGATTTTTTCGCGCGCGCAAAAAATGTCCCAGTAAAACAGGAACAAAATAATATGCTCGTCCCCGACCCCTCTCCCTTAATTTTAATGCTTCAGCCGCCACTGCCACATCTCCTACCAAACTAAATACAGGGTGTTATAAATTGACAATCCTTGTAGCAGGTTCCATGTATTTTGAATTGTTTGACATTACATGATTACGCGAAATTGTACTTTATCCGGCCAATACTGTATGTCCAAAATACTAGTAGTCCTCGTATATACCACAACATTCCCAAAGTTTGTATTAGTATAATGTTAAAACTGAATGCTTATTTTGCAATCTACAGAGGTCTACATACCTGTAGAGCAAGTATTATTGGTATCACAATCCCTGACTTCTCCATCGGGTCCGTCGCAATCAAATACACCGTGACATTCTCGCGTTCTGATGGTCCATCCAATATCACATGTTTCAGAGCATGTACCCCAAGCTGACCAGTCTGTCCAGACAGGAACTAGAGGAGAAATCGATAAAACGACGCATTGCCGTCTTGACATCAAAAATGTTATAGTTGGTTCAATATGGGAACACTAACCAATTGACCCAGCAAGTTGCACATTTAAAAAAAGGCATGTATACGTTTATTATCAGATATTATTATCAGATATTATACTTATGAATGTGCAATGATCGGCTGAAAGAAAACTCGTGCTCGGTTTATGAGCTGGGAAAGTTTCAAGATAACACATCGTACATAAGAATCTGTTGGAATGAATTGGAAGAGAGACACGCACGCGAGGGCACTCTTAAAGGGGCACTTCGTGATCCACAGCCTCATCCCCCCACTTTTCTCAAAAAAGTTGAGATTTTTATATCACTGGAAACCTCTGGCTACATAATATTTATGTACAAAATATTTCTTGCAGATTAATTCGTTTTGCAAAGATATCGTGAAATTTGAATTTCGTTCTGGTGCACCAGAACGAAATTACAACGCATTGTCTATGGAGCAGTGTAATACACATAATCATGCATAACTCGCAAACGCAAAATCGGAATCAACTGAAATTTTGGGAATAGGTTTTTTCGTGGATATGTACTGAAAATGTCATAAAAAGAGGATGCTAGGATCACGAAATACTCCTTTAAATGCGGTGCAGTATTTCTGTACTTATTTTTATCATATTTATAGTAATTATCTGCTGTATCTGTGAGTCAATAATGACTTTGCAGATACTTTGAGTTGATTTTCATGATATCTTTCACATCTTTGGATGAAACAAAAAGATTGCTATTCATATTTCAGATGGTAGGCAAACATAATTGTGTCGAGTATTAAACTCTATCAAAATCGTCTGCAATCAGACTGAATTAAAGAAACTACTTTACGTATGATCAGCTCCGGAGCTCCCCACAATCATGGTTAAGAGCGGGTAAAAAGAAGGGTGATTAACCTGGTGCCTTCATCGGAAAAAGGAATCGCAGAAAATAGCGACAAATGAGTGAAATGACGGTACTTAAAAAAGCAACAAATTTTGTATGCCTTGTAGACATGGTGCCTTCGGGAAAGAAAATTTCCAATAATTGAGACCTAACTTTTGAGGCGCACAATTAAAGATACCTGTTTTACCGAGTTTTATTTACAGGTGACCTCAGACGCAAACTAGTATTTTTTAATTTATCCAATATCCGATTTTAACTTAAAGGAAGAAATAACTGTTAAATTCAAAAGGAACGGTTGTTTTCAATACTTACCGCAGGGTAAAGTATTGCATTCTTCATTTTGATTCTCCATTGCACCAGGACACACTCTACAAAACCGTCTCCGTTGTCGAAGGCCTCCGTCACATGATTGAGTGCAATCTGTCCAGCGCTCCCAGTTGCCGTATTCTACATTTTATCGCAAAGCATCATTTAACATTATTGTACAAAATAATGTTTCGATGCCAGTGTAACATTGTTGATGGATAAATAGAATGAGATAAGTTTAAGGGAAATCATAAGGTACTCTTTGCCAAGACCAACGATTTTTTTACTAGATATTTTTGTCAAATTCACCTTAGCTTGGTGCGACCGCGTAGTGTTTGTGATCGATATTTAACAATAACGCTACTAAGTTAGCAACATATCTAACCTTGAAGGAAATTAAAACAGTTTAAACATAATTTTCGGATAGAAGGCTTGTTTCTAATGAGGCCCATACACATTCAATCTTATTGATCAATATCAAAGACCCTAGATAAAAGAGTGGATACAAAATCTACCATTGAACACGCACAATGGTAGATTTTGTATCCACTCCTGCATCTAGGGTCCCCAATATTGATCAATATTTTGATCGTGTATGGGCCGCATAAAAAAGCTGCACCATCAATATTAAACAGATAATTTTATAAAGCGTATCACATCTTGTGCGTGTTATAAATGCTTATCTTGAGTAGCCAAATGGTTCTAGGCAAAGAAGTAATTTGGACCCAATATATTTTACATTTATGAGAATTTTAATGATAATTACGAACCTTCGGGAACGGTGCATTCTTGAATATTGCATTCCCTGGAATGGACCTCATCCCCATAGCAGTTATCACCTCTTATACAAACTCGTAATCGTTCCATAACTCCAGCACCACAAGTCTTTGAACATTGGCTCCAATTGTCCCAATTACTCCAAGATGGATGAACTAAGATATACATTTACATATACAAAATAAATGGCAAACACAATATATAAAATGTAACTTTCTCACAGTACAATACTTATATAAACTTCAGCCTAACTATATATTATAGCAGTCTTTCCCTAGAGAAGTCCTTCTCAGAGGGCTGAGCTTTAGGAACTCTAGTTAGTGCCATCTTCAGACCAACTAAATAAACAAGATGATGCACCTTATATAACACAAGGGAACTGTCAATAGGACATGTCAAAGTGATTGACATGAACAACAAGTGGTCTGAAAGGAGTTCATGGCATATCCATTCCACTCCAGGCCATTTCAATAGGGATAAAGGAGTGGACATTCCTCCTGAATGGAATAAATAGCCTGATTGTTCTCCACACAGAAGGTGTCTTGACACTTTATATCAATTCCTATTGACAGTTCCCTTAGTGTATATAAAATGCGTCATCTTGTTTATTTAGTTCCTCCGAATATGGCACTCGCTAGAGTTCCGAAAGCCCAGCCCTCTGAAAAGGACTCTTATACGGAAAGACTAAATCATACTCATACTACTAAATTTGTTTATAATGAAGTTGATAAGATTAATAAACTTTCAGGCTTCGGAGGGAGCAGAATCAATCTAGAGACACTGAAATGGTTGATTTGGGACCCACCTAAGACGGTGCTTAGGGCACATGGCCTCCATTGCCTCCTAGCTAAGCCACGGATCTCAAGCTTACAGCGTTTGTAATCTCGAGCTCTGAGTCATCGTAGTCTTAAGTATACTATGAAAATGGCGACAATCTCAAGCTTACAGCAAAGTTGGATCTTGTGAAAACTATGGTCAAATGACACAAACTCGTGTCAAAATAAGACAATACATATAATCATAAGTACGAAACATCCTGTACCAGGCGGACAAACAAAGTCGTTGCAATTTTCTGTCATTGTCTCTTCCCCGCTACATTCCCGTGGATCACCACTGCTACATGGTCTCGTTCTACTTCTGGTACCGCCTCCACAAGTGTTTGTGCAAACTGTCCACGGACCCCATTCATACCAAGGTACATCTTAAAAGTAAATTGTCAATAGAAAAACAATAATAGGAAGAATAGGCAAAATATAATGAAACAATCATTAACTCAAATTTAGTTTTATTTTTAGTGGACAAAAAGCAATGAAAATCTTTACCAAAAACAAAGTATTTTCCATAACCGACATTATAACCCTAAACTATTCATTTCGAAAACCACAACTATGTGAATTCGCTGTAGAAATGACGTAATAATCAGATTAGCTACCATAGCAATATATGACTACAATTTTTGACTATATCGCTCTGCACTAAAACGATCACGCGGTACCTATGCATTAAACCATAATGTCATACTGATCACTCGCACCTGTATGATTAGTATCTTTGAAAAGAGCGGTACTGTATTCAATTTACGATTGCAGACATACACAGGTGACGAGTGCAATCTGCTTGTAGTGCAGGGCGATATAGTCGAAATTATATTCATCTATTGTTATGGTTAATCCTATTTATTACGTCACTTCTACAGCGAATATGTCTTATAACATATTCTCAATTATGGTTTAATATTCATCATAACGAACAAACCTGCACACGAATGTGTGTTACATTCCTCCGTTTCAAATATCCTCCCAACGCACTCTTCCATTGCTTCCGGGTCACATACCCGTGATCTGTATCGCACGCCTACATCGCATGCACTTGAACAAATACTCCATTGTTCCCAGCTGTCCCATGATGAACCTTGTTGTAACAGAAATGTAATAGGTAAAACGTGATAAATGTAAAGATTAATGTAATTTTGAGGTTAGAGAGACCAGTAGTTAAATTCATCAAAAATCCAGAGGAGACTAACACTTCAATTTCGAAAGCATGGCATTAACAATTTTGGTTTCACGACCCCAGTAAATTAATGTATTTTATTTCATTGTTGTCTTTTCACAAACAGACAAACAAAACAACAAAAAAGAGTTGATACATTATACCAACCTTACCTATATTTGGAACGATTAATTCAAAGGGACGCTGTTGAAATATTCAAGTGAATGAATGTACGTACAGTACGTATTTGACTAATATTAGACACAAGATTTGCATACTTCCCATACTTCCTACATTCTAGATTCAAACTATACAATTCTTATATTCTACAAAGGCAGTAGATGTATCTCATACACCATGTTACCATTTCTAGTTTTATCTAGACAATTACCATTTCCTTATGTTCCAAAGAGCTTCTTATATACCTCATATATAGATTCCTGTCATCTGATTGGTTGAATGTGCAACCATTGAATTCGCTATGATCGCAAAATTAACTATGGACCGGTCATGGAAATGAACTATGGACCGGTCACGTGCGTCCCGATCAAACTGCGCAGTCGCAACATCCACGTATCCATTCGGTATATAAAACAAATATTGACTGCTTTATACTCGGGACATGGTTAAGATTATAGGCCAGCGGTGATCTGCGCCTCGGGTCAATATCAGTATAGCAGTCAATATTTGTATAATAGCAGCAAACCTTCATACGTTAACTGGGAGTAGCGCTATGTATAATATGGTTCGCAATGGGTTACCAGAAACACATTGTTTAAACATAGACATACCTGTGGCAACCGTAACACAAGCCGTCAAGTAGCACTGTTGAGTGTCAGTCACATCCCCATCACAATCTGACATTATTCCAGTACTACAAGAACGCTTACGTAATCGTTCTCCCCATCCGCAGGAAACGTCACAATCTCCCCAACTCGCCCAAGTATTCCAATCTTTGAAATATCAAGAGGCAGAAATATATTTGTATAAATTATAGAGGAATATATTATCATATGCTCCTCCTCCTCCGCTCCTCCTCCTCCTAATCTTCCCCTTCTTCTTCTTTGCCTTTTTCTTCCGTTCTTTTACCTCTTCATTTTCATTCTTCTTTTTCTTTCACTTGTCTACTGCAAATATGATACATGGTTACAGGATTGCTATGGAGACGACTTACAAGGACAGTTTTCAATCTCACATATGTCAATTTCTTGGGAATTTCCTATACAATGCTCGTCTTGACATGTTCGACTTCGATACCTCTGGCCCGTACCGCATACAACGGAACATGCTCCCCATTGTTGCCATTCATTCCATCTTCCTCCTTCAATAAAAAAATATATATAAACTGCGGTTTACAAAAAGATGATAAACTTGACTAAACTTGCGCCTTATTCAGTTAGTTTCTGAAACTTATGTAGTCAATTGACCAATCCTGCTATTTTGACGGTAAGGCGATGAAAAAAGAAACCCTGTTCTACGGGCGGACGGACCTGTCAAGTAGGGTCTGTCGGTTGGCCCCTTTTTAAATGACCCAAAAAAAAACAAAAATCTGCAAATAATTTGCAATTTGAGAAAATACAAAAAACAAATGTGTTCCAGAAATGTCCGAAATTTGGGTCGGCATTAATTTGTTCAAACTCTCGGTCGGTCGGGCCCGTAGAACAGGGTTTTCTTTTTTCGTCGCCTAAGAGCCGGATATGCAATTTTTTCAAGACCTTCAGAATTAACCATTCTGTTGACTGACTCTGCTGAAAGTTAATGATGGCGATAGGATTATTCTGTGCGTTTAATTCACCAAAACAGACTCATAAATATTGAAGTTTCTGGCTTCATTCCTTCTTCATTTTATGGGCACATTTTGGGTGTTTTAGAGGACGGTAGCGATTTTTAAGAATTTAAAATGTGGACTACATTGTATACATTAAACATTCCTGTACATGGGCATGATTAATGATTACAAAAGGGTGCATCGACACAACGAAATCAGGCTTGATCAATGAGTGCGAAAGTGTCATCCACATTGCGTAACCTCGGTCTTGGGATCTACGTACGGCCTTGAATCCAACGGAACAAATAAAAGTGTACGTCACAGAAACTGTCATCTTCACTATCTTACTATTTTGTATTCCCCGAATTTTTATCACAATGTTTGCACATAGTTTACATTTAAAAAGTAAAATGACACGTACCTGATATTCCATTGTCCTTTGGTAACAGACCTAATTTACTGCCACTCACTACTCCATTTTCATCAACAAATGTCAAGACATATGCATCAAGACTGTCAGGTGTTAAGTCATTAACTGCTCTAAATACACACGTAAATCGCACCGTGAGACTACCTGGTTTCATATAGTTTATATCCACGGTTTCAAAATGAGGTAAATTGGCGAAAACCCGTTGGAGCTATTAGTGATGCAAATAAAGAAGCGTGAAAAAATATATATGATGTATGACGATTCCATGCGTCATCCAATCATATTACGACTGTTGCATGGCTCCTAGGAAGAAATATGATTATACACGAGTGGTGGGTGTATGAATACTTCTCATGTGTCTGGTTCTTATTTAGGTCTACAATCATTCAAAAGTCGTCCATCTTTTATGATATTTTATAGTACCGTTTTAAACATTTTATTTGACGTCAAATATTTGATGCAACAAGCACTCGTTATTCAATCTTCCAGTTAGTAGTGTTCTAGTCATTTTTGTCTTCTAAGGAAGTACAACCGATAATATATTTCCATCAGATATACAATGTCAAATATATTTAATTGCCGTCAAGAAACATTCGTTAGAAAATAAAAAATTAACTGAAACAGATTGAATACTTCATACACTCTTAGATAGCGAAAACCAATCAGAGCAAGCGTTAGAAAAATGGAAACCATGCATTGATTGTGTCTAAATGCACGGGGGCGCACTCCGCATACTTCGGACGCGTTCATTTTCTTGCGGGTTGATGTATTTATATTTTCTTGTATTTTCCAACACTTAAGTGACAATTTTGTTATAAAAATACCAAAAATCATGGAATTTTTTTTTCTCGTGTATGAGACGCATCAACATTTCAGCACGCGTGCATTATTTTGTACAATTTCACTCTCAACAAGTGAAACGCATTCATTAACTTATTGTTAGATGAAATATTCGACATCGAATACAATAAAGAAGAACTGACATGCTTATTGTCTCACTTATTTGGGTATCATTCCGCTTTAAAACCAAACCGTTGTCACTTAGGTATTTATCTGCATATATATATTTGCCAATTTACATAAATTTCATTTTTTATTTTGAATACCTGCTTTACTCACCACAGGCAGGATCTCATTCTCCCACCAAAGATATTCATCTGAGTTTTTGTCTCTGACAGCTGGTTCATATTCTATTGGATCGCCATCATAGAATTCGAATGTTATCTCGCTACTGACTTCGTGTAAACCTGGTAAAGAGGAAATGTAATACTTTTCTTTGGGGTTAATATTAATGTAACTGTTAATTTGTTTACAAGATAGAATGAAGTCATTGACCTCATATTAAGGTCAACTTTTTGTTTGTGTTTTGGATGAATTGTTTTTGGGTTTTTTGCAAATGAATATTCCTATTGTATATGACTTCAAAAGGTCATTATTGTTTGTGAAAATAAAAAAACAAAAAGCAGAATTGTCACCCTTTCGTGTTAAAATACAGCTTATTTAGCCAAAGTCAATATGTGGTCATCAGGTAAAATATTGTTCTACCATATTGAACTAACACCAAAGCTATAGGTTTTTCACAATATAACTGTAATGGGAAGAAAAGTTCGAATGTTAATTTCGTCATTTTTGGCACAAATAATTTTGAAAACGTCATATCAACATGAATCTCCTAATTAACATATAGACGTCATTCATCCAGCCAGCACGCCCGAATCCATGGTGGTCCGTGATTCTCTAGTGGTCCGTGGTCTCTAGGCATTTATATGTGATGTCTATGGAACAGCTGAACGTCTAGTGCAGGGCAATACATTCAAAATAGCACAAAACGGTTGTTATGGTCATTACTTCTGTTACATCACTAGTTTTACAGCGAATTGTAACTGATGCATTATATAGACGATAAAATCAAATGGTTTGATATGTATTGTGTAATAATTAATAGTTATTTCCCATTAATGTAACCCCAAAATTCATGCAAACAAACGCAAATCATATCAAAGTATAATCGAGGTACAGATAAAATTGTATTTATCCACTAAACACAATTGGAAGCTCAATTAAAGTCAATTATAAAGAGTTTAAGATCATACTGGGTTTGTGTTTTTTACTCTTTGTAAGATTTCTTAATGAACTTCAACCTGGTGTTAGGTTTAAATCAACATATGAGAGAACCTGCATAATAAAGCCACTATACTCTAACCTCGCCTATACAGGTATTGTTTAAACCAGCATGATCAGATCTATATTTACGGATGAATTGAGTATTCAGTTACTATCAAACTCTGTACCGAATGCTGGGCGTTTTAAATTACATGCACTCAATATCTTGGAATGAACGAATGTGTTGCTGTGCATCAAAAATTGTCTTTATACCAAATACAAAACAACACCAAAAACCAACAACCCGAAAACACTGATTGTGGTTTAAAAAAATACGTAAGACAATACACACACATAAAATAAACAACAAAAATTCTACGAATATATAAAAGAATATCCTTTTCCAAACTATGTATTTCAATCAATTTTTAGCAGTTGGAAGTGTATCCATGTACACCATTTATCAAGTGTTTTGTCGGTATATTGTTATTTTATGAGTATTGTTTTTTTATTTTTTATAACAAAGTACACCAGCTACAAAATGTCCAAAGGTATAACAAAAAATTTTAAAAATCTCAAAAAAATGCATCTGATCTTTTTGTGCTCAAATGAGTCGTTATATACCTTCCGTCGTAGTAATCGATGAAGTTGTAGTAGGTGGCCTATTACCATTTACGGGTGGTTGGGTTTCAGTACTTCTTCCATTGTCTTTCTGATAACCAACTGTTAGTAAAAATAGTTGACATCAATTTAATCATTTTCTCCCAAGTACGATACAAATTAAGATGTATTTACATTTGTATAATTAAAATTCGATTGTTCAGTATTCTTTGCATTGTCATTTCATATGAACACGGAGTTAAAAAATCAAAACAAAATACTTCATCTTTTTATAAGGAGCTTTTCTTTTACCCCAGAATAGCTCCTGATTGAATTCCTCGCCAGTTCCCTAGACTAAGAGAACGTTGTTATAAAAATCATGTTTGAGTTCGCCATAGAGCTCCATTAAATGAAAAATAGGTCTCACTTCAAAATGAAAAATCATCTCTAAAGATACTATTATTATTTAAGACTTTCAAGTAAATTACAGCCTGTCTCAAAAAAAATTGTGCAAGTGAAAAGCGCCCCCTATGGGAATTAGAAAATACTGTTATGACATAATGCTTACTTCAACGTCAAGGGCACAGTCTTAGCTCTCAAATGCTGTTTGTTCTATTCAATTTGCTTGTTTTAATCTCGAGATATGCTTGCTTAACAACGAAAGGGTAAAATCACAATTGTGCCACTTTTATTAGGGAAGAGGGTTGTACATGTAAAACAAATGACAGCATCAAGTTTATCAAGAGTTCCTCCGTAAAATCAAAAGAATGCACACAACAATGCAACATTGTTTTTACTGTTTTATCATGATACAGGTATAATGATTCTCTTTTCTCACTTACGACAAATTAAAAGATAAATGAATATTTCACATTCTGCTGTAAAATCAAATACATGGGCATGTCAATGATTTTATCATGGTAAATACTGTTCTTTTTGACACTCAATGCATGTAGGCTAAAAGACAAACAAATATTGCACACTTATAGGTTAATGAACACAGACAAGTTCATGAAATTTGACAAATTAATGAAATTAGACAAAATAATGCACGCGGGCTGATGTAGATGCATCTAATGCACGAGCCCCGAGGGGGAGTGCATTAGACGCATCAACACCAGCTATCATTGAATTACATGTACAGCCCTATTCCTAGTAAAAGTGGCACAATTGTGATTTTACCCTTTCGTTGTTAACTAAACATATCTCGAGATTTAAAAAAGCAAATTGAACAGAATAAACGGTATTTGAGAGCTAAGACTGTGCCCATGACGTTGATATAAGCAATATGTCACAGCGGTATTTTCTAATTGCCACAGAGGGCGCTTTTCACTTGCACAATTTTTTTTGAGACAGGCTGTAGATAAATCTTGTTGACTTTAAATCCACTACAACGTAGTACCCGTATACTTAACGCTGCCACTGAGACACCAGAATCATTTCGCTCTAATATTAAAGCGCAGTTTCTCAGCACAAAAAGTAATTACACCCCCCCCCCCCTTTAATGAATGACCATTATTCCAAAACAGTTAATTGTATGCCTAATGTGGGATATGCATTGGAAGCAGAATTTATTTCTCCGCATTATGACACCTCATAACGCGCAGAAATAAATTCTGCTTTTAATGCATATCCCACATTTTGCATACGATCAACCTTTTGGAATAATGGTCATTATTAAAGGGGTAATTACCCACTCACCAGTGGAGTGAATCGCTTTGCCACATTGGCGTTGCAAGGATTCGAACCCGCTAACACTAGCTACTTCATGATTATTTACAGCACCTTGTGTCTTCATGGTGGTTCTCGTTAGTGGAAGGATGCGGAATATGTACAAGTCGATCTGTTTGTGGTGACGAATTTGCTCATTACCTGATAGTAATACTCCAGTCACGAACAAGAGTGCAACGATAGCCAACACCAAACATGTAATGATCACTACCAACCACGTTTTCTTCCGTTGACGCGGTTTGAACATGGGACTAGTGGAGAAATGAACATCAGGATGTTCCGTGAGCCCCATCCGGCTGAATGATATCGGGTATGTTCTGGCTTTACTTTTTAGATTTCAGCCCGCTCAACTCTATTTGTCTGAGTTGATTAAATGATCGAGCACCGGTATCCCCAGCTGGAGTACGGTAATGATAAATCGGATCTTCTTCTCCTGGTATAGGACTCTGACCGAATACCGGTGGTGATGGAGCATCGATAGCTTGATCTTCCGTTTCAGTTGGTGTGTCCACATCGTTCCCAGGCAGGCCCTCACTGTCAGGTATTGTCCACTTGTGTTTATCAAATATGTGAGCAAAAAGATACTTATAAGTTAGTTATACACACACTACACAAATGTATTGCAACATTGCTGAAATATGGGATATATTGCAAACTGTAAATTGACCATTGATACAATATCCTGTCGATTTCACACGACGCACTCATCGCATTGGATAGAAGTGTTCTTTGCTGAAATAAGTAAGATTAGGCTAATATCCCTTGAATGCAGAGATGAAGAAACTTAAACCACAAAAGGTTCCGATGTTCCGACAGTACACAAGTACACTGGAGCAAATATACAAATCCAAATAGACAAAAAACCGACGTTACGAGCAGATAAACTGCTCTTCTTTGTACTGTTTTGCTAACGCTTCTGTGGACTCTGAAATTGATACTTTTGCCATCGAACTTTGCCTGTTTTTTGGGCCTACATTGGTTGTTTGGTTTACCGAGTCTGTTTATGTGCACTGTACAGAGATTTTCATCACTTGCTCTAGTGTATCATGGTATTCCCATTGATCCTTGCTGTTTTTGCAGGTTTAGCACTTTTGTGAGCCTTGGAACTGGTAATTTTTGGCTTTCAAACTTGACCTACTTCTAATGCCTACATTTGCTGTTTTTGCCCCCCCCCCTGCATATTGTCTATTCTGGGGTTTTTTTTACTTGTTTCCCCACATCAAGTTGGCGTACCTTGCTTGTTTTCTTTACTGTTTTGTGTGTTTTAACCATTATGCCATTATGTCTTTTATGGAGTAACCATGTGACCTTATTATTGCAATTAAATTGAGTCCTCCAACCCTTACACTACGTCAACCATCGTTGACTGTTATTTTCGTCCAATCACAACTTCCGTGCAATCTTCTTCCGTAACCATTTTCCTGATACCTTGTGGACATTTTGTGGACTAAACTTTCTTTCTTTGTGCATTCAAACGGATTCCCGTTTTCCTGCCATTGCAATTACCGGAATTGGCGCATGATAGCTTCCATCCCATATATTAATCTTACCTATTTTGAACAATGTACATTTCTATGCAGTACTTCATGTGAAATCGACAGGATATTGGATCAATGTTTGACTACAGTTTGCAATACTTTTAGCTGCTTTTGTGTAGTGTGTGTAGATATGGGGGCACGTTGGCGCAGCGGTACGGGCTCTACCTCGCAATCGGAGGGTTGCGAGTTCGAGCCGGCGGTGCCATCGTGTTGTGCACTTAGGCAAGGCACTTTACCTCACTTGCCTCTCTCTACCCAGGGTTGAAATGGTGAGCTGTTAGGGATATTGTCCATTGAGCGCCGCCCAAGGGTATGAGCATGCCTTGGGCATTGTATGGCAGCTGATAAATTCTAACGACGGCGAAATAAATGTATAGCGCTTTGATACATGTGAAAGGCGCTTTATAAATGTCAACATTTGTTGTTTTTATTTTTTATAAAAGGATGATGATATGGCATACGATTCAACATGCTTTGGCATGATCAAGCAAATTTCTGAGCTTCTAACAGTGGAAGCAGCTTTTTATGAGACTCAAAACAGCTTTACGAGAGTTAGGTAGTTAGAAACATTTATTTTTTGGCAGTTTTGTGGATTTTATTGTATTAAACTGTTTTATAAACCTTTAGTTTTAGCTTGAGCAGCCTTTTAGTGGTTTAATTCACATTTAGCCATCCATTATGGGCCTTACATGTAAACTTGAACTAGTATTACGGTCTAGAGGGTCCTCTAAGCAGTTTCATAGGCTTTTATACATTTTGGCATCCATATAGGCGGTTTAATTGATTTTTTAGCAGTTTTAGTTAAAAAGTTTAAAGTTTAAAAGCAGCCCGAGTATAAAGATCACCTATTTGAGTCACCTGTTTTTAAAGCTGTAACCCAAAATACCATTTTGTTTTGTACTATTAAAGGGGCATTTCGTGATCCACAGCCTCATCCCCCCACTTTTCCCAAAAAAAGGTGAGATTTTTACACCACTGGATACCTCTGGCTACATAATGTTTATGTACCAAATATTTCTTGCAGATTAATTCGTTTAGCAAAAATATCGTTTAAATTTGAATTTCGTTCTGGTGCACCAGAACGAAATTACAACACATTGTCTATGGAGCAGTGTAATACACATAATCATGCATAACTCGCAAAATCAAAATCGGAATTAACTGAAATTTTGGAAATAAGCTTTTTTCGTGGATATCTACTGCAAAATGTCATAAAAAGAGGATGCTAGGATCACGAAATCCTCCTTTAAGTAGTATTGTATGTTGTGAAGATTATTTTTGTCTTATACTCACATTTTCAGCTGTTCTTGGCTTAATGTGATCAATCTTAGCCAAGAACTACATGTATATACACGACGTTTTGATATAAAAGATCAGGATACGTTACTTGGAATCCGCAGTATATGGTTTATGAAGGACATTAATAAATAATTTTAAAAACAAAATGACAACAACAACAACAACAACAACAACAAGTCGGATAATATATATAACAAAACAACGCAAACCTGCTTCAAAAACAAACGAATTAAAAAAAATATTATATCCTCTAATAAAATGGGTATAGATTTTAATTAATTCTGTAATGTCGCAATTACAATCAAACTATACTAACAAAGAATTCGAGTATATTTTTCGCGTCACTGAAAGTTATCGAGGTTCAATAAGTTTTTAAAAAATATATTTTTTGAAATATGCTATCAACTACTTAATCCAAAGTCAAGATTAAACTTACTTTGCTTCCAGATTCCGACATGATAATGTCTTCAATGACCACCAAAAATCATGAATGTTTGTTGTACGTTGCAACACAGGTTCAGATCACACAATGATAGGAATATTGTTATTTTCATAAGCTGTTTCATTATGGATGCTTAATTAGGCAATAAAAACGTTTGCACGGGAAACGTATAAACAAATTAGTATGTCTGCTCGAGTGAGATTAATCTATCTTGGAAACAAAACTCTAGTAGCAAAATTTTGACATTTTCTTTTTTTCGAAAAAAAATGACAGTTTTAATTTGAAAGTTCATGGTGAATATCAGTTATATATTTTAAATATTTATAAATGTTTAAAAGAGGCACATTAATATACGCGAGGAACTATCAAGTTTGAAAAGAGTGAAGAACATTAACTTTGGCGCTTCTTTAACGTTTTTTAAATCTTGACAATATAACAAGGGTGGTTCTTGACCCACATGCTGGGATTGAACAGGTCTTCCCGGTTCGTAAAATTGCCATAATAGCCTAAATAGTCAAAATAGGGAATTGCCAAAATAGTGAATATCATTTAAGATAATACCCCTTTACTTAAATTAGGGAATGCCCTTTTTAAATGAGGGAATGCCACTTAAATTTATATAACAAAATCGAAGAATACTCGCTTAAGGTGTATTGTTGCTTAATAGTTTGTGGAATGATTTTGGGCCGTAGTGGTCAGCGACAAACAGTAAAGTGTGCTGATGCTTGTGGATGAACATGTAGGTGTGTGCATGTGCGTAGCGCACTATAAATCACTGCGCTTTTTTTTCTTTTTTGTTGTTGTTTTTAGTTCTAACCCGTCTGGCACCTTTGTCCAAAACTGTTGTTGTTGCATGGGACCGTTATTACTCTCTACATCTCTACTATAACCTGTGACTATGACCTTTTGGTCCGCTTGTGACAATGTTGGTGTGTCTACTAAATGCAAGAATTCCTTTATTACTAAACAGTCGAGGTACATGGGAGGGGAGCCCTTCCCCCTCATTACTGAACAGTCGAGGCACAGGAAAATCCTTTCTCCTCATTACTGGACAGTCGAGCTACAGGAGTATCCTTCCCCCTCATTACTGGACAGTCGAGGTACAAGAGAATCCTTCTCTTTTATTACTACAGAGTTGAAGTACAGGGGAATCCTTCCCTTTCATTACTAAACAGGAACAGTCGACTTACAGGGAATCCTTCCCCCTCATTACTGGACTGACGTACAGGGGAATCCTTCCCCTCATTACTGAACAGTTGGGACACAGGGGATCCTTCCCCCTCATTACTAAACAGTCGAGGTACAGTAGAATCCTTCACCTTCGTTACTGAACAGTCGAGGTACAGGGGAATCCTTCCCTTTTATTACTGAATAGTCGAAGTACATGGGAATCCTTCCCCTCATTACTGAACAGTCGACGTACAGGGGAATCCTTCCCCTCATTACTGAACAGTCAAGGCACAGGAGAATCCGTCCCTTTCATTACGGGTGACTGAACAGTCGAGGTACAGAGGAATCCTTCCCCCTCATTGCTGAACAGTCGAGATTACAGGGGAATGTTCCTCCTAACAGTCGAGTACAGGATGAACCCCCCCCCCTCATTACTGAACAGTCGAGATTACAGGGGAATCCTCCTCCTAACAGTCGAGGTACAGGGGAACCCCCTCATTACTGAACAGTCGAGGTACAGGGAAATCCTTCCCTTTTATTACTGAATAGTCGAAGTACAGGAGAATCTTTTCCCTCATTACTGAACAGTCGACGTACAGGGGAATCCCCCCTCTCATTACTGAACAGTTAAGGCACAGGAGAATCCATCCCTTTCATTACTGAGCAGTCGAGGTAGATAGGAATCCTTCCCCTCATTACTGAACAGTCGACGTACAGGGGAATCCTTCCCCTCATTACTGAACAGTCGAGATTACAGTGGAATCCTTCCCCTCATTACTGAACAGCCGACGTACAGGGGAATCCTTCCCTCTCATTACTGAACAGTCAAGGCACAGGGGAATCCTTACTGGGCCGTCGAGGTACAGGGGAATCATTCTTCCTTATTACTGAACAATCAAGGTACTGGGGAATCCTTGAACTACACCATTGTCATCGCTGTGGCATGCTCTTTGTAAACATGGTTATGGGGGCGAAAAGGTCATTCAGACTCCAAATTCGACGTAGAATATTAGTTCAACAAGCATTCGTTTTTTAATCTTATTTTAATCCATCTTTATCGTCTAACGAATGCTTCTAATATTCTACGTCTAATAAAAATCTGTATAACGGACTGAATAATTTTGAAGGAACTGAGTGGAGCCTTAATAGACTGGTTCTATTATGGAAATATGTGCTTTAATTTAAGCATCAAGGGATTCAAGCGGCAAGTTCGCGTAAAAGCTGGCAACCAAATTATTTTGGTGAATTCAAGTATTCTGTAAAAGACCACCAAACCCCAACATGATCATACATGGGGCAATGATTAAACATGCTCCAAATTCCTAAAGAGCATGTCAAATTATTTATCTAGGAAAAAAAAAAAAAAAAATGTAGCATACCGTATTTGCGCAGAGGCAATACAGTTGCCAAGTTACCATGGGGCTCCATAAGTCCAAGGTCAATTTGCATGTTGTACAGGGCTGAGAACTTAAAGTTGCACGTTTTCGTAAAAATGCATGCAAACTGTTCCTCAAGTACAAGGGATTCAGGAAAAGAATAGTTTTTACTATCTGCGATGTGAAGTTCAGAAGACAACGCATATAGTGCAAACTCATGTATTTATTTTCTGAAAACTTTGACTTTTGACCCATACACAACAACAAGCAACTGGACCTTAGACCTTTTGTGCCCCATAACTACTTAACTAATGGGGCGTACACGCACATACATTACATTTCTGGGATCCGTGGGACCAAGACTCATAATTTGACATGTTTTAAAGTGCTATTGGAATAAAATTAATTTTTGCCCCATATACGATCCTATGAGGTCATTTGGGGATCTTTTTGAGGGTCACGGTCTCAAAATACTACCTGGTAGACAACTGATTTGACTTCAGCATACCCAAATTAACAAAAATAAACTGGTTGCCAACATCTATGCAAACTTGCCGGTTAGAATAAAACGCGATTTTTCCCATTGTAGAGAATGGGCAGAAGTTTGTGAGGATGGAGCTTACCTGTTTTAATTAACACTGATTGAGCAGAATAAGTGAGCACATCGGTTCACAGGAGTTGTGATTTTCGAGTTCAACTGGCGACGCAATCTTACAACATAGTTTTGGTAAGATATTTTGACCGCTTGTTTCTAACAGGTTAGTGTGCGGTTATTTTTTTTAGAAGAAATCAAGCCAGTGAGGCAGAAAATGGACACCATTCTAAACTTTGCAAACTTTATTAATTTGTCTTTCTGTACTGATAAACATTTACAAAATATCTACATTTCCTTTCTTATCTCAAAAAGGAATATTTTTAAGTTTTCGTAATTTATTATTATTATTATTAATTATTATTATTATTATTATTATTATTATTATTATTATTATTATTATTATTATTATTATTATTATTATAACTACTACTAATAAATTTATTATTATCAAAATAAATATTGGGCTTCCTTAAATCTGCTGACCTCCTTGAACATTTCAATTGTAATTCGGATCAAATGAAAATAAACCCAATTACGAAAAACAAAACCACAAAAAGGATTTTCAGATCTGCCAAGTTGATTGAACATGTCAAGTAAACTATTTTTTGATATAATGACACAGGCAGCAAATACCGTCAAACAGATCAGGATTGATATTTTTAATAATTAATAATATTAACATCATTCCTTCCCTTTCATTACTAAACAGGAACAGTCGACTTACAGGGAATCCTTCCCCTCATTACTGAACAGTTGGGACACAGCAGATCCTTCCCCCTCATTACTAAACAGTCGAGGTACAGTAGAATCCTTCCCCTCGTTACTGAACAGTCGAGGTACAGGGGAATCCTTCCCTTTTATTACTGAATAGTCGAAGTACAGGGAATCCTTCCCTCATTACTGAACAGTCGACGTACAGGGAATCCTTCCCTCATTACTGAACAGTCAAGGCACAGGAGAATCCGTCCCTTTCATTACGGGTGACTGAACAGTCGAGGTACAGAGAAATACTTCCCCCCTCATTGCTGAACAGTCGAGATTACAGGGGAATGTTCCTCCTAACAGTCGAGTACAGGATGACCCCCCTCATTACTGAACAGTCGAGATTACAGGGGAATCCTCCTCCTAACAGTCGAGGTACAGGGAACCCCCTCATTACTGAACAGTCGAGGTACAGGGAAATCCTTCCCTTTTATTACTGAATAGTCGAAGTACAGGAGAATCTTTCCCCTCATTACTGAACAGTCGACGACAGGGGAATCCTTCCCTCTCATTACTGAACAGTCGAGATTACAGTGGAATCCTTCCCTCTCATTACTGAACAGTCGAGGTACAGTGGAATCCTCCCCTTCATTACTGAACAGTCGAGGTACAGGGAATTCTTCCCCTTCATTACAGAACAGTCGAGGTACAGTGGAATTCTTCCCCTTCATTACAGAACAGTCGACGTACAGGGGAATCCTTCCCACTCATTACTGAACAGTCAAGGCACAGGGGAATCCTTACTGGACCGTCGAGGTACAGGGGAATCATTCTTCCTTATTACTGAACAATCGAGGTACAGGGGAATCCTTGAACTACACCATTGTCATCGCTGTGGCATGCTCTTTGAAAACATGGTTATGGGGGCGAAAAGGTCATTCAGACTCCAAATTCGACGTAGAATATTAGTTCAACAAGCATTCGTTTTTTAATCTTATTTTAATCCATCTTTATCGTCTAACGAATGCATCTAATATTCTACGTCTAATAAAAATCTGTATAACGGACTGAATAATTTTGAAGGAACTGAGTGGAGCCTTAATAGACTGGTTCTATTATGGAAATATGTGCTTTAATTTAAGCATCAAGGGATTCAAGCGGCAAGTTCGCGTAAAAGCTGGCAACCAAATTATTTTGGTGAATTCAAGTATTCTGAATTCAAAATGTTTGTAAAAGACCACCAAACCCCAACATGATCATACATGGGGCAATGATTAAACATGCTCCAAATTCCTAAAAAGCATGTCAAATTATTTATCTAGGCCTAAGGATAACAAAAATGTAGCATACCGTATTTGCGCAGAGGCAATACAGTTGCCAAGTTACCATGGGGCTCCATAAGTCCAAGGTCAATTTGCATGTTGTACAGGGCTGAGAACTTAAAGTTGCACGTTTTCGTAAAAATGCATGCAAACTGTTCCTCAAGTACAAGGGATTCAGGAAAAGAATAGTTTTTACTATCTGCGATGTGAAGTTCAGAAGACAACGCATACAGTGCAAACTCATGTATTCATTTTCTGAAAACAACAACAAGCAACTCGACCGTAGACCTTTTGTGCCCCATAACTACTTAACTAATGGGACGTACACGCACATACATTACATTTCTGGGATCCGTGGGACCAAGACTCATAATTTGACATGTTTTAAAGTGTTATTGGAATAAAATTAATTTTTGCCCCGTATACGATCCTATGAGGTCATTTGGGGGGTCTTTTTGTGGGTCACAGTCTCAAAATACTGCTTGGCAGTCAACTGATTCGACTTCAGCATACCCAAATTAACCAAAATAAACTGGTTGCCAACATCTATGCAAACTTGCCGGTTAGAATAAAACGCGATTTTTCCAAAACAGAACCAATTTAGAAAAAACTTGTTTCATTTGAAATGATCTGTAGAGAATGGGCAGAAGTTTGTGAAGGATGGAGCTTACCTGTTTTAATTAACACTGATTGAGCAGAATATGTGAGCACATCGGTTCATAGGAGTTGTGATTTTCGAGTGCAACTGGCGACGCAATCTTATAACATCGTTATTATTTTTATTATTGTTATTATTATTATTACTACTACTAAATTTATTATTATCAAAATAAATATTGGGCTTCCTTAAATCTGCTGACCTCCTTGAACATTATATTGTAATTCGGATCAAATGAGAATAAACCCAATTACGAAAAACAAAACCACAAAAAGGATTTTCAGATCTGTTCCGGCATGTCAAGTTGATTGAACATGTCAAGTAAACCATTTTTTGGTATAATGACACAGGCAGCAAATACCGTCAAACAGATCAGGATTGATATTTTTAATAATTAATAATATTAACATCACAGATTATTATACACTTATAAATAAGAAAATGTCGCTAGACGGGAATTGCCGTCTTTGATATTTTATATACCATGTCTATTTGAACCTATTTGAACTCTCATTCCAGAAAAATACAGTACCAATTTTTTTTTTTTAAAAAAGTATTATCCTGTCTTTCCAAATTAAAGAAAAAGTGCACAATGGCTCCTAGTTTGGGATTTTAGCAGCTGTACTAAATGAAACATAGCCAATACTAATATTTTAGTTGGGACTAACTAAATAAAAGCCAAGGTACAAAGCATGCGTTTTTATCATGTTTTTTTTTGTATGCTGTGACAATTAAGTATAATAAGGGGTACAAAGTCTAATAAGTCTATGCACTCTAAATTTAGCAATAACATTTAACATTCTCTTTTATAACTATGATTAAATATAACTTAAAATAGTAAGATTTAGAGTAATACTCGAGACTTGTGTCAAGCCTGCAAAATTTTTAACTACAATAGAGGCCGTCAGCCTTTTCCGCGGGATCCGCCATCTTGTGGGTACTGCCGTTCTGCATGTCATGCGTTAAGCTGAATTTATACTCAATCGCCGAGCGATTGCGATTAAACGCTTTTGAAAAGCGATGGGCAATCGCCGAATTTTGCGATGCATCGCTCGTCGCTTTTGCATTTATACTTATCACGGCGATAGCGATTGCAGACGACAATTAAAATATTCTAAATGCAACAAAATACATTTTTAAACATCAGTTGCTGTCAATGATTATTGCTTTGAATTAATTCATCACCAAAAATTAATAATCGAGAGAAGTAAATTAATTAGCAAAATAATAGATCCAGATGGTTGTTTATGATTGGTTGACGCATTGAAACGTGTCAAGCGATATCGCAGGGAAGTTGAGATTTCTTCAACTTGCAAAAGCGACGTCGTTTTTGCCTCGGCGATTTGAATCGATTGATCGGCTTGACGCTCTGGAAATGTAAGTAAACATTGAGCATGCGTGAAAATCGCTTTTCTGCAAAAGCGATTGAGTATAAATTCAGCTTTAGACATGTCAAGCGACAACTCGGTGATCTTAGCAACAAAGCACTCCGTACCCACAAGATGGCGGCGTTGACGTCACAATGACTACCTCTATTATAAATAACTTTGCAAAATTGTATGTTTTGGCCCCGGCATTTTCCCAAACAATTTACAAATATAAAAATCTGCCTATCGTAGCTACTCAATTAAAGGGAAAGGATTGGGCTATGTTTCATCTGGCAAAACATGGTAGTATTTTTTAACAAACTGCATTTTACTGGAATCGGGAATAGCCGGTTTCTAACTTTCTATTCTAGAGGTATAATGCATTATATAACCCACGTCTACTAGATTAAACATTATATTACCTCCATGACCCATTATTCAAAATCGCGCACTGTGATTTGTTGAAACGCATCACGTGAAAGACCATTAATTAACAATAGAGTGGCCAGGGCAACGAACTTTATGTTCTTCTCGCATCACACCGAACAGCAAAGCGCGATGCAGTTTTATTAGCGCCGTTACGCATTCTACGCAAAGCATTACGCTTGGTTACGCGTTCTGCAATATCGCTATCACTTACGCTTTGGCTACGCGAAAGCGCTATACCTTGCGATAAACACCTTCAAATATTTGGGCATAAAAGTGATATTTCCTCTTTAAATCGCACTATTTTGTGGTATTACCTCGGCAGTAAAAACGTTTAAATAATGGGTCCGGCTGCGTCTCACTCATTATTTACGTTTTACTGCCTCGGACACATTATTTGCGTGTAAAGGATAATGCATCACCCTTTATTTCTTAATTCTAGGTGATATCTATTATTTATATACAAAGCGGATTATATCCTTCTTTCAGTTGATACTTCAACCACATCAACCGGCTGGCCGCTGGACTGAGACTGGGGTTTGAGAAAACTTTCCTGTGTGTCAGAATAAAAACGAAATAAATTATATGATTTGAAATATTATAATATTGACTCCACACGATAGCGCGATCCGGGGAGGGGGCAATCTCACACATAAGTGCTATCCACATGTGTACCCCCCACACACACACCCACACACCTCCAAATTGGACCATTAATGGCGTAACGCACATCATTTTTATTTGTTACATCATCTGTCAATCAAACTCAGAAACGATTTCTTTACGATGTCGTGATGATTGAGTTTCTGAACGCGGTGGTAAAACAGTGTACCTTATAATTTTGAACCTTAAAAAATTTCTTGTGATTCGTTTTCTCCGATGAAAGCACCAGATGAATTATGAACCTTCCCTTTACGCGCTATTGCCCCTTTTTGTCATTGTGTTTCGCGCTATTAACCTATCAAGGGTCTCAGTCGACAGTGACGTCAGACGCGAACTAGTCTTTTTAATTCTGTCCAGGCTCGTTTTAAAGAGTAAAAACTATTACCTCATTAAGCATTTGGACATCCGCGGACCTGAAAGCGTAATGCGCACACGCCACCCACTCCATCACACAACGCAGGCGGAAGAGTTAGAATCAATGATGAGGCAATTATAGGATCATCGAAGGTAATTTCGACCAAATCGTTCTTGTTGTTATTGCCAGTAATCATCTGAAGGACAGCAAGTTTCAAAGAAAAACGTGAAATATTACTTTCAAGTTGTGAAAGAAATTTTTTAAACAAGTGCCCTAATGCTGGTTTCATACTTTCTGCCGCTTGCCGCTGAGCTGCATGACGCTTCATCATGCCGCTTGTATTTTTCTGCGAGCGGAGCGGCACACCGCTGAGCGGCAGCGGCATGACTCTGAAAGTCACTCTTGCCGCTCAGCACCGCTCCAAAATCGTATTTTGTTCTCATACGTCAGAGCGGCACCGCTCCGAGTTGACTTGAATTAAACTCCCAGCGGTGCTGCCGCGGCGGCAAAGCGATGGAGTGATCGATATATCGGCTTGCCGCTGGTCACCGCTAGCGTTTTTGGTGAGATTGCGCAGTGAAGTAAAATCATCTTCAGAGCGGCATAGCGGCAAGCGGCAGGAAAGTATGAAACCAGCATAACCATGATAACGGCATGATGACAAGCATTCTGAGTTGGCGAATGCGCCATAAGTTACGAATGTGATAATTAACAGTATTCTTGTCAACTGACATATTCAGGGAGCCATTTATTAACTCGGTATCATGCAGTGCGTTTGGTAGCACTGATAAAAAAAAACTCAGTTTTGTTCCAATTTAACTGGAGTTTAGTGTGACCCATCCAAATGTTGATATCAGAAATGCACGAATATAACTTTGCAAGGGCACGATCACGATCACCAGAGATTTCGGGGTCAAACTCGAGCTCGCAATACTATTTATTAGTTACCCCCTGTTTGTTCATGCAATACATAAAATATCACTGGTTAGAGATCGTAACCCCGGGGGTCGTATCACACGAGGCCGCGGGCTGAGTGCGATACCGCTTCAAACCATTGATATTTTTCGTATTGCATGAACAGACAGGGTAGCGAATTTATCATTCAGTAGCAGAATAGCCGACTGCAGATCCGCCGGATAACGCTTTTTCAATGGGAAAGGAACTTTGCTGCTTGGATGTCACGACGAGGTTAGCATTTATTCCGTATTAAAAAGCGTGTTTGGACGGATCTGCACTCGACCAGTACATATATAAATAACAACAAAATCCTTTAATTGTTTTCAGTCATGCGACTACCGCCAGGGCCATGTAATACAGAGATTGCCGTCTCTTCCGCGGCCCTGATTTGGTAAAATGATCTACCTTGAAATTCGCTGTTTCAAGAAAAAGTGCTTTAAAGTTTGAATACTCGACTTTTTTCTGTTTTCATCAAATAAATTAATAATCACATTTAATATCGTAGAAAATATAAAATCCTATTTGCACAAATTTCGCTAATTCGGTTGAGAAATTTTGAAATAACAACATTTGATTAAAAGCCCATCAAACGCAAAGCAAAAATAAATCGCATAGCAAGGATCAACCAGAGTCTAATTCCAGAGGAATGGCAGTCCTCCCTTATAAAGAAGGCCTCTCCCAGCGCGTGAGGCGGGTCTTTAAGAAGCACGGCATTAACACCGCCTTCAAACCTCACCAAACACTGAGAAATATTTTAGTCCACTCAAATATCTGACTGCATATATGAGATTCCATGCCTCAATTGCGACAAACCATACATTGGAGAAACCTCTAGACTTTTTGGAACTAGACTCAAAGAACATAAAACCGAAGCAGAAAAAGCTTCAAAGAAAGCATATACCAGATCTCAAAGACAGGCATCCATTACAGGGGTGGCCAACAAGTCCGCAATAACAGATCATGTCGCAGATGACAATCATGTAATTGGGTGGGAAGAATCACAAATCAGAGACAGAGAACAGAACACAAAGAGGAGCCATACAAAGGAAGCCATCTGGATAAGAAAGAGGGGGCCAAAACACTCAACAGAGACGAGGAGAACTTCTTTATACCGCATATCTACGACCAACTCCTAACAGCGCCACCAGCGTCAAGGTGCAGGAATTGGTCAGTCAAATTGAGAAAGTGCTAAGTCTTAGCACGAAACTGTCATCGAGGTACGCAACATCAACCCAAAATATTGGATTTGTTCACAAGAATCTTTCAATTATCTGTTTTATTGACAATCCTGATGAACTTATTTTCGGATCCTGTGTCTATATTAACATGTATTTAATAGAATGAACTTTTAATAGCTGAAACTTTTTACAGATTTACTAGTTTGTTATAAAAGAGAAAAAAAAAGATGTTCGTGCACATCAAATTTGAAGTTTTAAGCTGTAATCTATGTAAAGCGCAGCAATCAGTTGAGCAATGTGTTCACAAACTTGAATCCTTGGAATCAGTCCACTTGGAGTTATAGCGATGGTACTATTGTGGAGTCATCCATGAGTGAGTGAATATTGAAAGTAACATAGTGTCATCATTGCCAAAGAATTTAAATTGCCGTGGAATTACAAAGTTGGAACTGGATTTCAGTGGGTCGGCCGGAACATTGAATGCAACAGAAATTTGTAATCAACAACGAGAAGAAGACTGCCGGATAAGTAACCTTAATCAAATCAAATTAACTTAAACAAACAGTGTGTTTTGTTGTACATTATGAAGTGAATTCGGGTAAAACGTCATTTGGTCTTGAATCATTGCGACTAGCTCGTAATAAATATACGTGATTTGTTTTGAGAGGAAATGCATCACCTTACCATGTTACCGTTAACAACCGCAGCAGTGTATGCACCGCCTAGCTCGCCAATTATCTGCAGCTCAGGAGTAAAACAGCAATCAGGTGTCACAAATGGTACCAGACCATTATACCATATCATATCTGAACCCTGTATGGCAATACCAGTCACTGAAACAACTTCGGTGAAGATCACCTGTTCAAAGGGAAGATACAAAACAAGAATCGATAGCATGATGAAAATCGAACGAGCTAAAATGCACTACAACTTATCTAAAGGCTAGTATTTAGTCCGATGTTTTTCCATGCGATTTTCCTTTGCGATGAACACTGCGCTTTCTCCTGACTGCCATTTAGAGAATAAACGATAGGAATTTTTATTTTGCCTATCCTCTACCGTGTGATAGACGACAGGCAGGTCCAATATTTTGAGTAGTGGATGCCGGCGCAGCCGGTATCCACTACGATAAAAATATTGGACCTGCCTGTCGTCTATCATAGGTAGAGGATAGGCAAAATAAAAATTCCTATCGTTTATTCTCATTCTTAGTCAGTTAAATATTATTTTAATAACTGTAAACAATTTTTTAAAGCAAAAACTAAGTTACCGTCATAAAAACTCCCTCATTATAAAATGAACGAAACTTGTTTACAACTTTACGTATTCTGTTGCGCGTACTGCTAGCGCGTTCGCGTATTCCGCACTAATCTACGCATCCAGCGCGATACATACGCGCACCTCTACACGCGTGTTACGGATTATCAAGACGCATGATGACGTGGGGTCGTCTACGGCCTGATAGACGGCACCCAAAATCATGCGATTGTCCAATCAGAAATGTGTCTACGAACTAGACCACTCCCACTGACTAAGAATATCCGTTCTATGTGCAATCAATTGGCTCGACGCTCTCAAAACTATAAACACTGAGCATGCGCGAGAACTACAAAAGCGATACAGTTCAATTGCTAGCAACAATTGAATTGACCCTTCTTAGATTCTGTTTCCCATTCATTAACAGACTGTTATCCTTTCAGGACTATACCCTGATGAGCTCGTAATAGGCGGGACTCATAATATCGTGGATTAATCAATGGCGTACACACAGCTGGACGCAACACCTACGCGAACTGCGCTTTGCGTGTTGCGTGACTGACGCGCGCTTTTTAAAATTTTACGCGAGCGTAAGTTTGGATTTGATTGCCTCTCGCATGTGATGTGCCCAGAGAATTTTAATTTGATTATTTGTCTTTGTTTACAATTTAGAGTTATTCCATGTGCGATGGGACACCCCGTTTTGCAAGAATTGATCTGTAATAATATTTGGGAAACCACTTTGTGATGTAATCACTGTAAACAAAGTCAGGACTAATTATGGATTTGGGTATTCCCCTAAAAAGTGAAGTGGATATGACATCATCTTGGGAAACCCCGGGAAATGATGTAATGATAAAGTGTAATTTTATAAATTAAACTTGGGAATTCCCAGATTGCTCAAATGCATTGCCTAATGCTAATTGGAAATTCCCATTTCTAGAATAAGCTGAACGTGACAAAATGGTCTATTAATAGATTGTGGGTTTTTTTACGAGTGTAAAAGATGGAAGCAATTTAGTTTGCACTTGGGCAGAATATGAAGAGAGATTGAATGCACCCTATAATGTGTTGGTTGTCGTTGTGCTTCAAACGGAGGTACATTTGAACCAGTTTGCATAGCCTTTTCATGTGCTATTATAATACTTCTTTGTTGAATTGCTGGAGCCTGGTTTATAAAACAACACATCTGTCAATAAATTGGATCAGTGCAGAAAGAAGCCTGTTTCCTGAAGAAAGAGAGTGATTGATGAAAGAAGCATCATTTTGGAGATCGTCATCTGTGCAAGGAGTTGAGTATTTGGAGAAAGTAGCACCATCTCTGTGCGAGGATTTTATAGGCAAAGAAGGGTATATACATGCATGTGTACAGTCAACTTCGCTGAACAGTGACTTTTCGCAGGACATCATTATCATCATTATTATTGTGAGGTACTCTGAATAAACCCTGGGAAACTACCTTATAAGCAATAAGAGTTTGTTTATTAGGACATTTCTGGGGGAAATCACTTTGGTTGTAATAACATATGTTAGGACTGTTATGTCGAGGGGAATATTCCCTGATATCAGTATGTTGCAATAATGAAATCGGCAATTTATATACTATTATAACATTGGGAAAATGCTGGTTGCTTTCTATATATAAAGGAATGTTAACAAGAATTTGAGGCAATGATTTTGGTTTGTTTCTTTGTTTCGTTGATGTTTTGGTTTTTTTTTTTTTTTTTGGTTAATCTATATTTAGGTGAATGAGCCTACTTACCTGGATTAATGGAGTCGTATCAGTGTCAAAATTAGGAGCCCATGCTGGTGGATATTTGTTGGGTCCGACAGGGGCATTAATGTTATTTGCATCTCCCGCTATGAATGTGATATCCATTGGACCGTTAAAAAATCCGCTATACCAATAAGGGCCATAGTAGTTACCATTATAAGGATAGAAATAGCTATTCCACTCTCTGATTTGAAGCTCGGAGGAGGCAACAAATTGGTTATCCGCTACTACGTAATCTATGAACCCCGCTGTGAATAACAGTAATAATATGAATATGTTACATGGTGCCCAAGAAAAGGCAAAACATTATTTCACGTACTGTAGTCATTTGTAGTTGAATTTTTGTGTATTAATTAAAACATTAAGATCTGATTTGCCCGGGGCTGATTTTTACATTAAGAATTACGTTAGTGACCACATAGTAGTCTAACGTAGAAAACTGGTTTTAAGTTAAGGCAACGGTAAAAACTGTTCTACGGGTGGATGAACTTTCATGTAGGGTCGGTCGGTCGTGTTTTGTTTTTGTTTTAGCAAATGACTCTAAAATCCCCAAAAATCTGTAAATAAATTGCAAATTCTTTGCAATTTTTACTATTGGCATTTTGGAATCGGAAAAGAAGTTTAACTGATTTTTTCTAAGCGAAATTGCCACAAGACGAGTTTTAGGAAGTAGTGAAATTTTGACACAATGCATCACAAGTTGAATTCAATGGCGTAAAGACCCGCCATATTGGCAGCATATAAAGGGGGCACACCACTAAATCAATGCGCCATTTGTGCAACCCTACTGAGTTCCGGTAAAATACAGAAAGTTTTTGAGGTATTATGGGCTGCTCTTTGGACTAGCAATCAGAAAGAGTAGCGAATTATAGATTAAATAAAAGTGTAAAGCCTGTGCATGAATTTGAATCACTAAAAAAGTCGCATTTTTATAATTATCGAGAAAATAGGTCCGCGTATTAAAAAATGGGCAGAAAAAGGTTTGCAGTCATGAGAGCATGTCAAAAACAGTGAGGGTGCTGTTTAGTGGCTCCTACCGGGAAGACGAGGTGGAAGACTACCCATACATTGAAACATATGTCATGTTAAAATTTCATCGATTTGCAATCGGCTGGTTATCATTAAATTTCTCAAAAAGCGCCGAAAAGGCCTCAAAACGAGCAAAGAAAACTAGTGTTTCTACACGTATTTCAATGGGGCGATTATTTAGTGGTGTGCGCCCTGAACTGTCACCTAAATACCATATTTTTTCAAATTCATTTCCATTCAGTTTATTTTAATTTAGTTTTCAGTTATATTAATCATACGTTGTCAAATTGTGTAGGAGAGTAAAATACCACAACCAATAAATAGATAATAAGAAATCCAAAAATTACAAAGAACAGGCAACCCATAACAGTGATAGGGGAAGATCAGTAACCAGTAACACTATGTAACGCAATTCATCGGGAACAGTAGAGTATAGTCAGTAGATTAAGATTTTAGTATCTGTTGCAGAAAGTTTACTTACGTGTGTACGTTTCAACAACACCTGTTGTCTTTATCAACACTTGACGAGTAGTAACAGCTATTGGTAACAGACGCTAGAAGTAGTTCCAGCGTTGATCTTGGAGTTGCCAGTTGGTTTTCCTCCAAGGGATTGGGGGAAAACTGACTGGCAACTTGCGCCTAGCTCGGTTCACCTCTCCGGTTCAACAACCGCTCTATTTTTTAACTGCAATTTTGGCTATATTTTAAATAGTCTAAATAGCCCTTTGAAAATTTTATAATTCCGTTATTTTGTTGTGTTCAAATTAAGTTTTGGGGCTTCACACTCCTTTAATTAGTTAACTTACAGTAGCCTTTACACGTGGGTTCTGCAAGTTGGAAAATGTTATTTACCCAAGGGTTCCTGTAAATATTTAGACCCTATGATCAAAATAAAATAATAAATTGTGCCCCTGGTGCCAAGATATCATTTGCCTTTGGGATCTGTAAATGTTTTTACTAATGGGTCCATGTAAATGTTAAAATACATTTAGGCCCAAGAACAAAATTGACATTATGTTAACAGTCTTCGGACAACTCATGAGCTTATATTATTTGGCCACGCGAATATGCTCGTAAGGCAAATGAACCCAATGTCAATATCTTTTTTCGTATCTGTCGCGATTGGCGTTATTTTTCTTCAGTATAAGGGAGACCGACACCCCAGATAACAAGGGGGTCATCCATCTCTGAGCCAACTAGTCCACTCTGTGTCAACGGACATCACGAGGAAAGTGACATAATTACAAACGTATAACATCAGTGAAAAGAAGAGTAAATAAAATTTAAGGTCGGGTCATACTTACGATCATCGTCCTCAATAGTGACGCTCACAGTGTTAAGGGCTCCAGCAGAGATCCCAGTAATTGTCACTTGAAATGTTTCAGAGCATTCAGCATCGTTATTATCAAGAATCGGAATGTTAATATTGACTGGACTTCCAGCTAACGTAACTGTAACTTCGACACCATCTTGAGTGGTGTAATCGGTATCTTCCGTTGTTGATATATCAATAGTTTGAATTGCTGCAAAGTATTAATAATGTTGTAATATAATCGAGCATAGGAATGGAACATTTGGACAATTGATTTTGGAATACAATTAAAGGCTTTGGTTGTCCACGGACGGGGAGGGTGCAGGACCATAGGGTATGATTACCCGGACAGCGCAGCTCCAAAAGACCCCTGTATTTTACCAAACCAGAGCACATAAAGCGGCAAGCGGCTTGGCGGTTTGAATTCCGTTTCACATCTCCGAAATGTCATATTTGAAGATAGGTGGGAAGACCTTGTCTTCAAGATTTTGTGGTTAAAACCAATGAATCTTCTCTTGCGCTTGTTCCTCGTAGAAGAAGAATTAGTGCGCCTGGTAAATATAGTCACACTGTTAAATAAAACTTTAAAAACGGCAATCTGCGGGCACCTTTATAGCTGTTGCCAACTTCCGTTTCCTTTAATGAGCTCCCGTTTGGTCTTTATATGCAAAAATGTAATAAAAATTTGTGATTACTTGAAAAATCTGCGTTGGATCACAGATTTTTCACGGATTTTTCAACCGTTCACAGATTTCTGTCTCCTAGTGTATGACACCCCTTCCCAATATGCTTATAAATTCTCGCGATTCACAATACAATGCGCCGTCAACGGTTGCTCTTGCTAGTCCAAAGTTTGACCTTTAGGGTCGACATCGCCTTCCTAGCCACCGTTGGGTTTTTACGCGAGTGTGATAATAATAATGCTGAAAACAGCTTCACAGGGGATTCCGTGTGATCAATAGATCGAAAATGGATATACTACAATTATCAAATTGTATTTCTGTTAGTGTACATTCGCGTGAACGTAATTATATTGACATTTACACACACAATGACATGTCCCCGTGTTGAATTCGTATTACGCGGGCTTTGGATGTCGACATTTTCCCATGATACACTGCGTATTTCGGCCCTTTCCCCAGCTACCGCTGGAGGCGCATCGTATTGTGAATCGACCGAATTCAGACGGATCAAAAATCGTATCCGAGAATCGAACTATCAAAAATTGAATGACAATCACATGAAAATAACACTTATATTGTTTCGAATTGAAACATATAAATTGCAGAGGACATTGTGTCATTTCCTGGACAGTATCAAAATGTCTGTGTATGACGTAATGGGTCATATGTCTGATTTTCACCAAAGAAGAAATATTGAATGCGTATATCAATACAGGGTTACTTGGGTACATTTGGCGTTTTTCTTTTTTGACAGTCGTGTATACTGCCAAGATGCCGTTTAATACCCGTTAAAATCACAATGTATAAAAACATGTTTGTATGCCAATGCCAATCACCTATTTCTCTGAAAATCTAAGGTGCACAAGCCGGCTGGGACCGAGACTATGTAACTTAACGTGCGCTCCTTTACTTTTTCGGTACAAATACTATGATTCTTTGCGTTTGGGGCCCTATATTCGTAATGTCGATGCATCGATAGCAAACATCGTTAATAAGAAAAACTATACACAACGCCTTCCTCCGCCGCAGTGTGTAGTAATGATCGGTGTGGCAACACCAGGGGTCCAAACACAAAGACTCAATTGATTCGCCAAACATGTCCATTGGTAACTGCTGAACAGTTTGACGTCACTACTCATCCCATCTTTAAATTCGTCATGCAGCTTCGGAATAAGCGACGTCACGACAATTGTATCCAATGCGAGACTACTAATCTATATGCAATCGCAAACGTTTTACTTAATGGTAAACTGGCAAAGTAAGCTATCATGCGCTTGATAGTAATGATATCCGAGTTAAACACGAATAAGTTTGAACCCTAGTTAACATTCATTTCAATTGAAGCTCATTTTTGCAATCGCAAATTGAGCATATGATGTAATTGAATTTTGGTCTTATACATACTAACTGTCCCGCTCTCAAAGCCCAAGTTTTGAAGTGTTAGTGTAAGCATTCCACTGCCTTCAGTCACACTTGCTGTATCAGTCGTAAACTGAATCAAAGCTGCAATAAAAGCGACACAAAGAACTTATTGAATACTGTTTTGTCAAGAGGACATTTTTATTCAAGGAGAATAACAGGGTGTATTTTATATTCACGATAGCATTAATCGACAACTGTCATTATGCGGAGGCGCCCTATTTAATCTTAGCTTTGGACATTTAATTATTTTATTGAGTGAGTCGGGTGGAAAATAAAGAAAATATTTAAATATCCAAAGCTAACGCTAAAAAGGGCGTCTCCGCCTAGAAATGCAGTGTCATCCATTGTCATCTCGTGTTCAGTTTTATCAAGAATTACCACCTTGGTAATCATCTACAAGGTCAGCAGAACCAATGGAAAATCAATCACCACTGAGCTAACTATAATCAATGACATGGAATATTGCTACCGATGTAGAAACATCAAACGAAACCTGTGAACATGACATCGAGTGACTTACGAGGTCCACATCCTTTGACCTTGAACCTTAAAGCGCACAGTCTAGAGCCATCGCCACATTCTGAAGGCAGGTTAAGTTTAAGGTATGTTGTAGACAGAGGTGGATCAAAGACAATGGATACGATAGACGTGGCGTCAGTGTTTGCGCTAACACTCTGAAAAGTAAAACCACATTGAAAGTGATCAATAGAGCGCACTTGTTGGAACATGATCTGGAAAGATTTTCGAAAGAAATTAACGAAAAAACCCAATCTACTCCTTTCAAGTTTAACATCTGCCAAAATACAATTTTGCGATAATTGCTTGTTTTATTTTCCAATCACATCGTAAGAATACATCACAAGATAACACGTGTACACATCCATATACCCCTGCCACACACCATACACACGATGCGTTCAATGTTGCAGGTGAGTTTTTTCCAGGTGTTTTTGCACGATTATTTTGTGTACGTGTTGGTGTGTCATATTTTTGTAACTAGGGCCCTGATTTCGGAAATGCTACAATTACGTTCAGTAACAAACAAAAGGCATTATTGCGTGCGATGTGTGGCGAGTTGGGTGATTAAAGAGTGATAGAATTACGTAATCTGCTGTTTATCTAGTAGACCTTTTTAGAGAAACATGGCCAAATGAAGCTTTTTATTTTGCGTGATTGAAATACAATGGTAGATCAATTTGTGGTGTAATTTCAGCTATCTGTATCTTCTTTGTTTTGCAAAATGTACACATGGATCAATAATTATGCGGTTTTAATGAATAAAGAGTGATATTTACGGAATCTGTTTTGTTATCTATTGGACCTTTTAAGAGAAACGTGGTAAAAGGATTAACAGATATACTAACAGCAAATTGGGTAGCTATAATATCACTCTCCATCACTCTTTAATAATTAAATGTTTTAATCGGTGACTTTGTGTAGGGTGTGTGAGGATGTGGACGGGCAGTATAAGATACTTACTACTTCCTCACCAGTAGCATACTCAATTACTAATGATTCTGTAAAACAGCAGCCAGAACTAATACCGGGGACGCCAAAGATAACTATTGGCGCAGCGTCGGATCCTCGAACATCTATAGCTTCAATGGTTGAAAGGACTCCAAAGTCAACCTGTAGAAAAGAAAGATGGTCATGATGGTGGCTGAAACTTTTTGGAGCGGTCTGGTGTATTTCTGTATGTTCATATCTTTAAGACAACACCCTGTTCTGACGGACGGACTTTAAAAGTAGGGTCTGTTGGTCTACATTTTTTTTCTTGAAGCAGCTAAATGACCCTAAAAAATCACCAAAAGTTTGAATTGTCAAGAAAAAGATATTGATTTGTTTTTCACACAGGAACAAGAACAGCCAAAACGCAAAATCTGGAAGGCCGCAGTAGTACACATCATTGCTTCTAGAATACAACCTGCTTTAACTCAAAATGTAGAATACCAATTTTTGGGTGATGCATAGGCGTAGCAAGCGGGTGAATAGGGCGGATGAAGTCCATGGCCCCGAGGGTTCAGAGGACCGAGAAAAGACACATGAATCACAGATATTGGAATATCTGTGCATGAATTAAGGGTTGATAAAAGAGATGTTAAAAGAGCTCCGCACTGCTCCTTGTCCTTGGGCCCCGAGGCTCTTGCTACGCCTCTGGACAATGAGGCCCAGGCCTTAATGTGAGGCAGATATACAATCGCAACAACCACTTTTAAACAGTAAAGACAAATTTAATCAAAGTTTCTACTTGAAAAAAAAAACCCCTGCACCACTGCGGTCTCTCGGGTAAATATTAATTTGCTTTAATAAATAACATGGACTAAGATGCGAAAATATCGCTTATTTTTATTCATTCCTCATCAAACACGTTACGTACTATAATATACGGCATCGGATCTAAGTTTGGTGCCCATGCTTGTGGTACGAACGTATTGGATCCGTCGGGATCTAAATCCTCATCAAGATTGTTGGCGTCATGATCTTCCAAAATCACACTCACTATCCCCACGTACGTAAACTCTGAAGAGGCTGAAAAAGCGTCGTTACCAACTGGTAGGTCTTCGTTGCGTCAATGTCACATTCACCAGACAATAGATAATATCAATATATAACAGAATGTACAATGTAATAAATAGAAACGTATTGAAACAATTAAGCTACAGTTTTAGTCTTAGTTTTATTTTGTAAGGGACACACACTCGTGGTGCGTGGATGCTCCCCACTTTCATCCATCCACCCGGTTTACAATGGATTATACTAGTGAAATGATTTCATTTACCATTTTTATTACTTAAATTTTTTTCCGTGTTCCTATGTATCGCCTTTATAAAACCATTTATGTATTGTATACATTCTAAATGATTTGAAATGATGGCGAGCCAGTTTAAGTACAGCAACTGCAAACTTGTACACTCTATGTCAAAGGACATGACGGAGAAGTTGGCAAAATTACAAACGTATAACATCGGTGAGCAGGTATCAGGTAAAGCAAAACATGAAGCATTGGAAATAAAACTTAATCCCGGATCATACTTACAATCATCGTCCTCAATAGTGACGATCACAGTGTCAACGGTTCCAGCAGCCACCCCAGTAATGCTCACTTGAAATGTTTTAGAGCATTCAGCATCGTTATTATCAAGAATTGGAATGTTAATATTGAATGGACTTCCGGCTAACGTAACTGTAACTGCGACACCAACTTGAGGCGTGTAATCGGTATCTTCCGTTGCTGATATATCAGTAGTTTGAATTGCTGCAAAGTATTAATAATGTTGTAATATAATCGAGCACAGGAAATGGACAATTGATTTTGGAATACAATTAAAGGCATTGTTTGTCCACGGGGAGGGGACACGTAACACAAATGAGGACCATAGGGTATCATTACCCTGATTTGTTGATCGCACAACTCCAAAACACCTGTGTATTTTACTAAACCAGAGTGCAGACAGCGACAAGCGGCTTGGCCACCCATAGTGGGTAGGAGAACATGAAAACTAATATGAGATACTGTATTAGGATCACATATTAAGTATCATGTGAGAGTATACTCTTGTACTCCAGAAGACAGGATCACATATGAAATATTTGACACCAGAGATTTTTAACGGAATAAATCTAAATAATATGATTATGCAGTTTATTCCGTTAAATATTTACCCCATAATTTCCCTCATTCTTCAGGCCCTGCCCTCTATCGGGTGTTAATTTAAAGTTTAAGCTTGATTGCTATTGTTTCTTTGGAAGCCTGCAGCGCAACCTTGAACAATATTGTCTCTTTGTAAGCCTGCGGCGCAACCTTGAACAATATTGTCCTTGAGATAACGCCCCGTAGCCACCCCCAGCCAGCCCCATACCTCATTTCAATTTTTAACATACCCATATCCTGCTTTTTATATTCCACAGTGTCGCACATTTAATATGTGATCCTGTCTTCTGGAGTACAAGAGTATACTCTCACATGATACTTAATATGTGATCCTAATACAGTATCTCATATTAGTTTTCATGTTCTCCTACCCACTATGGGTGGCTTGGCGGTATGAAACCAGCAGTTTGGTCTTTGTATGTAAAGTTTTAACAAAAACGGTTTTGACACCCCTCCCCAATAAAGAAATAAAAATAAATGTAGATATTTATATAGCGCTTTATGCCGTAAACAGCCTCAAAGCGCTTTACATTTATTCCGCCGTTATTATAATATGTCGGTACCACGTTTGCTGCCTACAAATGGCGCAGGGTTCATCAGTACAACGACTGTGACTACCCCTAACAGCTTCCCATTGCACCTGGGTGGGGTGAGGCAAGCGTGACAAAGCGCCTTGCCCAAGGGCGCAACACGGTGGCGGGACGGGGACTCGAACCCACGCACGTCAAGCAAGCTCTTAGATTATGAGTCCAAGGCCGTAACCACTGAGCCACCGTGCCCTCAATATGCATATAAATTCAGACAGATCAATAATCCTATCCGAGAATGGAACTAACACACCCGGGATCTATTTCACAATACAAGAGTAAAAAAGAACACCTTAAAAAAATATTGAATGTGCATAGGGTTAATTGGGAATCGTCAGATCTTTTTTTTTTTGACAAACGCCTATCGTACTGTATACTGCCAAGCTGCCGTTGAATATCCGTTGAAATCTCAATGTATAAAAAGATGTTTGTATGCCAATCACATATTTCTCTGAAAATCAAATACAAGGTTGAAGCATTTTGATTGAAATGATTTAATTATGAAGAATCGTTCTTATAAAACATTTGAGACTAATGCATTTAATGGTGTATCTACGTCGCTAGTACTAAAGTGTGGACGTTGTGTATGTTTGGTGCACTCTGGACAGTCATATTGCCTCCCCGGGATTGCCTCACGACATAATATAGACCTAATACTGTAACTTTCTAGTATACTTACTAACGCTTCCATCTCCACTACCGGTATTGGTTAGTGTAAGCGTAGCCATTGCACCACTCCCTTCCGTCACCGTTAGAGTGTTACCAGTAAATTCAATAAGTGCTATAAAGTGTAAAATATTTTGATTAAATCATTACTAATGTTTATATCATTTATAACACGTGCTAACTCTGACCATCGCCTTTACCTTTATGAACGCATGCGTATTCATTGCCCATGATTTGTTGGTTTATATTATACCAAGTGACAATTGAGCAATGTCTTCCAAAATATTCTTTATAATCATGATAATCACATCAACATGTCATATATATAAACGCAAAGAAATATTACGCTACCATCGCCAGCGTCAGTTATGGTGACTGTAACTGTTGCAACAGCTCCTATACCAACGTTTCCCATATTACTGATTGTCGCAGAGAACTCCTCTGTCATCTCAAAAACATCATCGTCAATAATATTGATAACAACATTTTGAGTTCCAGGAACGCCATCAACAGCTGCTGGTACTGTAACGGGAGACACTGTAGCAAGGGTGTAGTCAGCAACATTGAGAGCGGTAGAGTCCACGAGGGTAATGTCTAAAAAGGGATACAAGAACGTTGCCAACAAGATTATATCACCTCCAAAGTGGAGGAAGCAAGATCGTGGCACACACACAAAATGAGTTGGGAAGATTTGAGAGTATCTTTGTAATTCTGCAATAAACTCGAGACACGCGTTTGGGGCTTGAAAAACACTAATATTTATATTTCAAAAAATGAAGCCTTTCTAGTAATTTTGAACTATTGTATTTTAATAAGAGATTGCGATTTTCCAAACGTAGACGTAGACCGTATGTTTTTACGTACGTTAATACGTACGGTTTTACGTAGCTATGCATCGCAGTGAGACCATATACTTAACCAACGCTCATGTGGTGGCGCTATGTCCTATAGTCAGTCATCTGGTGATTTGTTTTGCATGCAATCTTCCATACGTCATACATAAATTCGCCCAGTCCCATTTCCATAATATGAAATTTAAAAAACAGCGAATTTCAGTTCGGCAGAGGTGGGCCTCAATCTATTATATGATTGAAAGGCAGAAGATGAGTGCAACCTGCTGCAGTGCAGAGCGATCTATATAATTATATAAAAATTGTATTCATATATTGCTATGGTAGTTAATCCGATTATGAAATACAACAATACGTGTACCGTGCTGCGCACAATACATATATCCAGTGGCGCAGATTTCTTTTTGACATGGGGGGTGGGTGGAGTTGTAAAAATTCTCGAAATATAGTCAATCCACCTTTTGGCGACAGAATAAGTTTATGGTACATTTTGAAACTAAACTGATAAAATATGGTGTAAAAGTTGAATAAATGCACGTGAAGCGCGCGAAAATGTGCAATTTTGGGGCTAAAATGGCCAAATAATTATGAGGTTAATTTGGTTAGAAACCCATTATCAGGCGTCAACATTGGAGGGATGATTGTATGGACCATCCCCTGGCAAATTATTGGGGATTTATCCCCCCCCCCTCTATCATATGCCCCGGATCTACGCCTATGCATATATCGATTTATCGATCTAAATTGCCGCAAAAGGTGGAAATTTACGTAATTGGGGGGGGGGGGGGTTGCCTCAAAAGTGGGAGGGGGCAAAGGGCACACGGGGAAAGAAAATATTAGGAGGGGGCGCTGCCAAAGAATGCTTTTGACCTGCTAACAAATCTGTTCCCCCCATAATAATTCTCCACCCCGAGGATACACAAAATTATTGGGCCACCCCTCACATGTACAAAAAACTCACATGATATTTTGACTATAGCATCCGTCAGATCTACGTCAGTCCGATACCTACGTTTGGAAATCGCAATCTCTCTAATATACTGCGCACAAAACGTATTCGCATACTTAAAACAAAAGCAATTTCTTAAAGACACTAAAACTTAATTGCAAGATAAAGTAGTCGGTAGATGACAAATTTTGTTGTGCATACTTTAAGACCCCATGCAATCGGCATGATGCGACTTTATTCCACTAAATTATATGCATTTGAATGACAAGGTAGAGTTTCAAAAGTGACATTTGTTATATTTCCTCCTTCATCCATTTATGGATCCGTGTATATCATCTGATAATGCATGTGTACAATTAACACCTGAGGAGGTACCATCCGTAGGTTACTAATAATATTAAACTAATATTCTCACAATCATATCAATACACCGACTAGACTGTCCCACAGTCTCGGTTCCATCTCTGGGTAAATACTTAGAGCTAAAACCACCTTCCCCTTCACTCCACAGATTAATACCGTGACACCACTAAGCCCTCACTGCCAGCAACAAAGTTATAGCGCTCCTGGAGCACTGTGTGTTGACGAAAACTCAATTAATCTAGCTTAACTAGTTTATTTTTCATAATAACTCTCCTAATCCGAGACTGTTACATTTTGAATATAAAATCCTTCCAAATAATTATCAAGCTATGTAACGTGACTGTTGCGTCAATTATGGTAGCTCCGCCCTCATTGTCAATTCAAATATGGTAGGCACAAAACAAGCACGAACCAGTTCTATTGTCATTTTGCGCGCGCATTGGTTATGATCAATAGACTATCAATGAAAACGACTTCAAATATCGCCTTGCTTGCTGAGATCTACATTGATTGGTCAGGCTAAGTAGCCGCTTACACAAACGACAAGACAGTGAAACCACGGACGTGATATATAGAAAACTCGTCTGACCCAGGATCGGTAAAAGTGAATTCCCACAAAACGCTGGGAAGTGGAAGGAAAATTGTCTACATATTGTGAGGGTCCATGTTTTGGGTTTATTTAATGTTATGTAATCTACATTACCAGTCGTTCCCCATGGACCCGAGGGAGGGTCTATACACCAACTGACAATAAGTTGGCTATTTAATCATTCTTAGTTGTGTATATGGTTACGTTCGTTAATAAATAATTTAATCGGGATTGAAACAAACGTTGTATCACAAAATGACATCCCTTACTGATCAGCTAATTAACAAAATTGATACTGACCTACTGTCTCGGTACCACCACCCGTGTTTTCAAGTGTCAGCGTAAGCGTCCCAGCGTCTTCAGACACAACAACTGCTGCAGTGGTATACTGGACTAAAGCTGGATAAGTGAAAAAGGTGGAATGAAACTTAGGTAGAATGGTAGTTCGAGAAGGTGGAAATTTAGGTACATGTATAATTGAATACAAAATAGAAATAGCTAATAACATTTAAAAACGGTACTCTCAAGCAACACTTTACTTTGACGACATCCGTGATACGAGCCACCCCGACACAAAAAACTGGGAAGAAGAGCAAAATAGGGGGAAATATTTTTAAAATAGGCAAAAGATTAGTTCAGGTCTTCGTAGCCATGACTCTTTCAGATGGAGGGAGAAAGGCAAGTTTCAAGGAGCAAACATGATCAAAAATGGGCTAAAAAGTACAAAACAGGCCTGAAAATCTTAACTATCAGGGCAGACAGCGTCCTACAGGAGAGTGGGGTTGACTGCTCACAGGAAGGATCCATCCTTATGCCACTGGATACAAGTGCTTTCCTATGTTAGAGTACCCGATAAAGCTATAAAGTTAATTACCCAAAATATTTATGATACTTATGAACTTTCCTTTCAAACCCTGACAACAGCGATTGATTGCCTGTTTCCTCTTTAAGGAATCTCTGTACACGCTTAGAATGAAGGTTCTAAAAGGGTTCTACGGCTGTTCGTTAGGGGAATTATAAAAGGTTCTTCAAAGAACTATCCGAAGGATCTTGAACATTCCTGATATGGTGCTCCCTAACGGGAATTTCCTTACATTCTCATCTGGAAAGAGACTTGGTACCTAGTAGTCTGGTACCACACTATGCCTGACGTGACCGTGGCTCATAGTAGCCAACTGGGGACGTCCCTCCTGGAAAAAAATAGGGGGGCGTGTCCATAGCCCCGTTTCTGCTAGCTGCCAACAATAATACTTAGCCACAATGATGAACACCGAGAAAAAGGCTCATTACCCTGATGAATGCTATCAGAGACAACAGTTTCGTGTTAACGTTGCTCAATATTAGTTGTTCCAATTGGCAAATAATTGGTCAAAACTACTCACGTTCGTCGTCCAATATTGTAATAACGACGGAATCAGTTGGCCCTATGCCGTAATTGTTATTAGTTGCTGTAATTTGAACTGTAAGTTGTTCTGTAGATTCAACAATTGCGTCGTCGACTATAGATAATATCACATTTACACTCGCCCCATTTGGTACCGTAACAGATGACGGAGTTGTAAGTACATAGTCGGTAACGTCAGTTGCTGATCCAGTTATCACCAAATCTATAATAAATACAATTAATGTCGATGAAACATTGTTACTTCATTTTTTCACTCGGTCCACAGACATTGTAACATCATTTTAATTTTCTAACATAAATTTGAATTTTAGGGTCGGATCAGGTGTTTCGATAGGGAGCTCTAAAATCCCAACATGAATAATAGATCGGTGACCCTATTTTGCTGCAGGAAATTGCACATAACGCACTTTAAGCTTGTGCCTAAAATTCAGTTACTTCAAGGGAGCCCATATGCGGCATTAGGTATTGTGGAACAAACCAGCTAATCATGCTAATAGTGATTCTCCGAATGACAGATCCTCTTTTACGTACAAGTATAACCTGCCCCTTATATAAGTGTCTGATATATATAGTTATTCTAACTTACCTACAGTACCACTTGCTGCGCCAGTGTTTTCAAGTGTCACAGTAATGGTACCATCTGCTCCTTCAGTGACGGTAGTAGGACCGGTTGTAACCTGAATTTGAGCTGCAAGTTGAAAATAATGCGGAAAACAACTACTGCACTGTATCATCAAAACTCAAGACTAATTATTTTGAAAAGATACAATCAGTGTGTGCATACAATACAAGTTGAAGGAGACGAGAGTGTGTATAACTATACTATACTATACTATACTACACTATACTACACTATACTATACCATATTATATACCTCATATATAGATTCCTGTCATCTGATTGGTTGAAAGTGCAGTCATTGAATTAACTATGCCCGCAAAATGAACTATGGACCGGTCCATGGAAATGAACTATGGACCGGTCACGTGCGTCACGATCAAACTGCGCGTTTTTCCCAGCGTAAATGATATTACGCACGCGTTAATGTTTTCACGCGCTATAATAATTACGCAGAAAGCGCAGATTGTAATCTGTGTGCCGTTCGCATTGAAACTATTAATTTCTCTTCCCAAAATCGATGCTTTTAACCAAACAGATGACAAGAATCTTAAGATTTGGTATATAAAACAAATATTGACTGCTTTTTATTCGGGACATGGTTAAAATTATAGGCCCTCGGTGATCTCAAAACCATGACTATGCCCCTCGGCTACGCCTCGGGGCATAGTCATGGTTTTGAGATCACCTTGGGCCTATAATTTTAACCATGCCCCTCATAGCAGTCAATATTTGTATACTACTATACCATACTATACTATACTATACTATACTATACTATACTACACTATACTATACTATACTATACTACACTATACTATACTATACTATACTGTACTATACTATAGGGTTAAAAAAAAAATATAAATATAAAATACAAAACATAACTTGACATACATTTCTTTGATTTGAAAAATTAATATATATATTTATTTTAAAAAAAAATCGCATTTTTCAAAAATGATGCTTTTAGAAAAAGTTGCACTTTTCAACATCCTATACATATAATGTACAAAAACATTCTCGATATCAATGTTATGATTGATTTAATCGTTTTGTTGTCCATCACCTTTCTGTCTCTGATCCCTTAGTCACCCATGTAACCATCATGTAGTGCAAAACATTGTTTTTGTTCTGAAAGATGATTGCATGGGTGACTGGGATATCGTATACATAAAAAATAAAGAAAACAAAAACACCATTAAATCAATCAAAACATTGATATACTATACTATACTACACTATACTATACTATACTATACTATACTATACTATACAGGTACTTATATAGCGCTCTTACAAAGGAAAATAAGTTTTTAGATGAAAAAGTGTGACGGATATGTGAGGGAGTTTGTAATATTTCCTTTCTTGTTCTAATTACTTCTTGTTACTCGCGATCGTACGAATTGAACATGGCGAATGATCAAACGGATCTAACGTTATCCATAAGAGTAACTATTGAGGAGTTTTCATGCATTTTTTATTTTTATTTAAAATGCTAGAGTGAACAATAGCCCATGAGGAGTGACACAGGTCACGAACTTACATTGGAACATAGACATATTTTGTTTCGGTTTTTCTGGTCCTTTTTCCGATTTAGGACTTCAAGGGTGGACGTCCCCCAAAGCCCACAAAATGTTACAATTTTGCCATATTTTGTGCTAAAAAGGATGCACAGGGCAATTGTTTTGGAGGGGGAGCGTCCTCCTATGGAAAACCCCCCTCCCGCTTCCGCCGCTACGAACGTCACCGATAATATCGTGTTAAACGTTGTTCAATATCAGTTGTTAGAATTGGCAAATAATGGGTGAAAACTACTCACGTTCGTCGTCCAATATTGTAATAACGACAGAATCAGTTGGCCCTATGCCGTAATTGTTGATTGCTGTAATTTGAACGGTAAACTGCTCTGTAGATTCAAAGATTGCGTCGTCGGCTATAGAGAATATCACATCTACATTCTCCCCATTTTGAACCGGAATAGAAGATGGTGTTGTTAGTTCATAGTCACTAACGTCAGTTGCTGATCCAGTTATCACCAAATCTATAATAAATTCAATATAAATGTCTATGAAACATTGGCGCGTTGTCATTTGGTCCACAGACAATTGTAACATTATAATTAAGGTTGCAGTTTTATAGTTAGATCAGGTTTTAAGGTATGGGCTCATGTTATGTTTTGTTATAGAGAGATGACAAAATAGAACACCGACCAAATTAAAGAGGACGATTTCCTAAATTTGAGCATCTGAAAATGCTACCAAAACCGCTGTGAAATAAAGCCTGGTAATTTCGTTAATAAGTCTTCAGCATATTTGACTCTTGATAGCCGAATTGTTAACATACAAGATGTTTTCTTCTATTAATAATTCTTGCATTATTAGCTTTTAAAAAAGATCAGTTCGAACGATTACAAGCTATATATATATATAACACTTTGTTTCGTCGATAATACCATACATATTTTTCTACTGGCGCACATGGGCTTCTTTTCCTTAGGGTATATTTCACGTAAAGATAGAGAGCCCCCTCCTCTAAACCTGAATAATAGGTCGGAGCCCTTATTTGCTGGTGGGATTTTAACGTAAGGCATTTTTAACTTGTGTTATGTCAAGGGAGTTAATATGCGGCAGTAAGTATTGCGGAAGAATCCTCTTTTACGTACACGCATATCCTACCCATAAGTGTCTATCTATAAATATAAAAAGTAAGCCTATATAGTTATTCTAACTTACCTACAGTGCCACTTGCTGCGCCAGTATTTTCAAGTGTCACAGTAACTGTACCATCTACTCCTTCAGTGACGGTAATAGGACTTGTTGTAACCTGAATTTGAGCTGCAAGTTTGTAATAAAACCGTAAACAACGAACTACTGTATCATCAAAACTCATCAATTTACTTATGAAACGTTTTCATTATGCATTTCATGTTTTTTGCAAGTTTTGAAAAGATACAACACAAGTTTGTATACAATATTTAGGTTCAAAAAGACGAGAGTGTCTGATGTTTGCTTTCTTGTTTTACTTACTACTCGTTCAAATTGAAGCTGGTGAATGATCAAACTGGTCTGATAAATCCTAGGTAATAAGATTATTCTAATTATCCATAAGATTAAAATAAAACAACATAGCAGAAGAATTTTCAATCCCTCGATCGTTTTGATCCCAGGACCCAGACTTGATAGAATAGACGAGATTACAATCTCTCAATCGTTTTTATCCCAGAACCCAGACTTGATAGAATAGACGAGATTACAATCTCTCAATCGTTTTTATCCCAGAACCCAGACTTGATAGAATAGACGAGATTACAATATCTCAATCGTTTTTATCCTAGAACCCAGACTTGATAGAATAGACGAGATTACAATCTCTCAATAGTTTTTATCCTAGAACCCAGACTTGATAGAATAGACGAGATTACAATCTCTCAATCGTTTTTATCCCAGAACCCAGACTTGATAGAATAGACGAGATTACAATCTCTCAATCGTTTTTATCCCAGAACCCAGACTTGATAGAATAGACGAGATTACAATCTCTCAATCGTTTTTATCCTAGAACCCAGACTTGATAGAATAGACGAGATTACAATCTCTCAATCGTTTTTATCCCAGAACCCAGACTTGATACAATAGACGAGATTACAATCTCTCAATCGTTTTTATCCCAGAACCCAGACTTGATACAATAGACGAGTTTTCAATCCCTTAATCGGTTTGATCCCAGAATTCAAACTTGATAGAAAAGACGACTTTTTCAATCTCTGAATCCTTTTGATCCCAGGACCCAAACTTGACAGAATAGACAAATTTTTAATCCCTCAATCGGTTTGATCCCAAAATTCAAACTTGATAGAAAATATAGGGATTTCAATCCTTTAATCGTTTTGATCCCGTGACTCAAACATGGTATTGGCCTAGTAAAAATGAAATGCCCGAACACTAAGCAAGTTCTATTCTATTCAAATACTTACGCTCGTTGTCGGTGATTGTTACAGTTACCATATTAACAGCTCCTATACCAAAGCTATTTAGAGCAGTAATTTCAACTGTCAATTGCTCCGTTCCTTCAAATTGTACATCGTCAATGACGGTAAGTACTACATTAGCCGTACCACCATCTGGTGCCACAGTTATCGTTAATGGGGAATCAAGGGTGAAGTCTGTGTCATTAGTCGCTGTACCAGTTATGACCAATTCTGCGTTGAATATAAATACGCAAATAATTTTGTGAACATTTTCAAACTAAAACGTTTCTGTAATCTGTACTATTCTATCATAAATTCATTATACTTTGCTTGACCTGGCAAAATGGTTACTTTTAGGCCATTAAGCCAACAAAAGAAGGCTTGTCTCTCACCGGGGTCTCTCAACCCGCACATATATGTACTAATAGTATTTGAACGCAATCCTACACTCTTAGAAAAGGTGTTCTTCGCTGTAGATCCCTTAAACCTAAACAAAAACCTTTTCTTTTTTGCTTTTTGCGAAATGTTTGAGAGACTCATAGTAGAAGATTGTTTTGTTTTATGCTAAATTTTCATGTATTTTCAAAACATCGGTTCATGCAGCAATGCGTAGCGTAAAACCACGAGAGAATTGTGGCTAGTACTGGATGGTAGTATGTGTCAATCAATCAGGCTTTACTTTAACAAAGCAAATAATATATACGTACTTAATGAAAAATATCAGCAACATAAATTATCAGTGCCTCTGGAACGATATAAAGGACTGGAAATTGTCCATGTTTTGAATTCAGCTTACCTACAGTACCAGCTACAGGGCCCGAGTTCGCAAGCGTTAACGTCAACGCCCCATCTCCCTCATTAACAGTGATTGCAGGATTGCTCGTAAACTCGACCGAAGGTGGAAGTTCTGAATACAGAAGATAAAGTATGACAACAAATGAACAAATTCTAATCGGCATGATGTTGTTGATTACAACATAGATATAATAAAAATCCAAAATATTTCACAAAATATCTAATCCATTTTCATTCTGATGATTGATAAACAAAATATGTTCGACCAACTTGTGAAGTCAGTGAAACAAAACTACAATCAAAGAAACAGTTTCCTGGAAAAAGTGGACAAGATCTGATGAGACCCATTAATCACTTCAAATTCCGATTCTGTGTGTTACTTTGTATAATATTGTAGTTTTAAAACTACAATTACTGATTAAAATTACTGATTGCAACACCCTCTAGTACATCCAGAAATCCCGTTCAAATCTCAAATTCCGCCGCCTATGTACGCCACCAATAATATTGAGCCATACCTGAGACGAATTACATTCGTCTCAGATGCACACTAGGAAAATATATACGTGCCTGAAGGCTCATTACCCTGATGAATGCTATCAGAGACAACAGTTTCGTGTAAACGTTGCTCAATATTAGTTGTTTCAATTGGAAAATATTTGGTCAAAACTATACTCACGGTCGTCGTCAAATATTGTAATAACGACGGAATCGGTTAGCCCTATGCCGTAATTGTTATTGGTTGCTGTAATTTGAATGGTAAGTTCTTCTGTAGATTCAACAATTGCGTCGTCGACTACAGATAATATCACATCTACACTCTCCCCATTTGGTACCGTGACAGATGATGGAGTAGTAAGTACATAGTCATTAACGGTAGTTGCTGATCCAGTTATCATTAAATCTATAATAAATACAATATAAATGTCGATGAAACATTGTTACTTCATTTTTTTACTTGGTCCACAGACATTTGTAACATAATTTTCTAAGGGAGTGTTCATCAATACTTTGATGGGGGTTGGGGGTTGGAAAATATGGGGGGGGGGTCAAAAAAATTTGAGGGTAAAATGTACGAGACGGCATGTACATTTCAAAATGTTAAGTATTCAATTTAGTAATCTCAAGCTACAAATCAACAAAATGTGCGCACTTTACAATTTGGGTGTAACACTATGTCTCCAATGAGTAATAACTCCAAACGGTAATTTTTAGCTAATGAGTTAATGACCATAGGGGTAGATCCTGGTGGGATCCCCCAATATTTTGATAGGGAATGGTCCATACAATCATCCCCCAATTTTGACGCCTGTATATGGGTTTCTAACCAAAATTGACCCCATATTTGGTCATTTGAAAATAAAAAGTGCCAATTTTTGTGCGCTTCGCGCAAACTAATTCCAGTTTTGTACTATATTTCACCAGTTTAGCTTCAATATGGCAAATTTTGTACCATACACTTATTTTGTCGGCAAAAGGTGCTGGATTAACGAAATTTTCTCCAACCCCAATGTCAAAATCTATGCCACTGTTAATGATGTATATTTTTGGTTTCTTTTTTAGGAAATGAAGGAGGGGGGGATCAAAAAAATCCACCCTTTTTAAGGGGGGATCAAAAAAATTTCAGGTGTTTCGATAGGGAGCTCTATAAAATCCCAACATGAATAATAGATCAGTGACCTTATTTTGCTGCAGGGAATTGTACATATCTCACTTTAAGCTTGTGCCTAAAATTCAGTTATGTCAAGGGAGCCCATATGCGGCATTAGGTATTATGGAACAAACCAGGGCTGATCATGCTATAGTGATTCTCCGAATGACGAATCCTCTCTTACTTACACGCATAGCCTATCCGTGTCTGTATATAAAAAGTATATAATTAACTTACCTACAGTGCCACTTGCTGCGCCAGTGTTTTCAAGTGTCACAGCAACTGTACCATCTGCCCCTTCAGTGACGGTAGTAGGACCGGTTGTAACCTGAATTTGAGCTGCAAGTTGAAAATAATGCGGAAAACAACTACTGCACTGTATCATCAAAACTCAAGACTAATTATTTTGAAAAGATACAATCAGCGTGTGCATACAACATTTAAGTTGAAGGAGACGTGAGTGTGTATACTATACTATACTATACTATACTATACTATACTATACTATACTAAAGGGTTAAAAAAAACCCATAAAATTACAAAACATTTCTTTGCATAACTTGACATACATTTCTTTGATTTGAAAAATTAATATATTTATTTTAAAAATAATCACATTTTTCAAAAATGTTGCTTTTAGAATCTGAATCTATACTATACTATACTATACTATACTATACTATACTATACTATATACTATACTATACTATACAGGTACTTATATAGCGCTCTTACAAAGGAAAATAAGTTTTTAGATGAAACCGGAAGGTTGAAGTGTGACGGATATGGTGAGGGAGTTTGTAATATTTCCTTTCTTGTTCTAATTACTACTCGTTACTCGCGATCGAGTACGAATTGAACATGGCGAATGATCAAACGGATCTAACGTTATCCATAAGAGTAATTATTGAGGAGTTTTCATGTATTTTTTATTTTTATTTAAAATGCTAGAGTGAACAATAGCCCATAAGGAGTGACACAGGTCACGAACTTACATTGGCACATAGACATATTTTGTTTCGGTTTTTCTGGTCCTTTTTTACGATTTAGGACTTCAAGGGTGGACGTCCCCCAAAGCCCACAAAATGTTACAATTTTGCCATATTTTGGTCCAAAACACGGTGTTTTCGTGCTAAAAAAGATGCACAGGGCAATATTTTTTTTGTGGGGGGGGGCGTCCTCCCATGGAAAATCCCCCCTCCCGCTTCCGCCGCTACGAACGTCACCGATAATATCGTGTTAAACGTTTAGTTTAGTTTAGTTTAGTTTTATTTCACCATTAAATAACTTTTACATAAGTATAGCAAAATCATATGGTAGGAGACCAAACAGAGCAGGGCTCGAACAATTTTGGCCACCCTTTACAATAAGTTTTAACATTTAGGACGAAACACAATCAAAAGACGTATCAAGACATAATTATGTGCAGACAAAGACCGGGCAGGACACGTGAGACAGACAATGTTGGCAATGGTTTAAGATTACTTATTATAATACATATTAATAATAATTATGCAATTACATGATTATACAAACTAACAAAATTATTCATAACGAGATAATAACTCACATTTGTACTTATTTTTGAAACTTATCAGAGTAAGTGAATTTTTGGTATTTAAACTAACATTATTCCATAGTATATGACCTTGTCGTCTAACAGTGTTACGGGCTAAATCATTTTTAAAATGATGTGCTCTATACATATCAGATGATCTAGTATTATGCGTATGGATCGTACTAGCTTTAATAAAATAATTTGCAAAAATATCTGGTAGAAGATCATTATAAAATTTATACATGAAAATTGCTTTCTGCAATTTGTGGATATCATACACTGTGAGACTATTGAATGAAGCAAAAGGGGCGGAGTGTGGGCAAGAAAGTGAGAATTCGAACACAATCGAATTATTCGCTTTTGCTTAATGTGAATTTTGTTTAAGTTACAGTTATTTTGATCAGCCCAAATAATATTACAATAGTTAATGTGTGGCAAGACCAAACTTATATATAATGCAAACAATGTTTTTAAAGGTAAGACATGTTTAAGCCGAAATAAAATACCAGAATATTTGGACACAATATTAGTTATGTTGTGTGGTGGTTCCAAGTAAAGGACTCATCCAGTGTGATACCAAGGAATTTAATAGAAGAAACCTTTGAAATTGATACATTGTCAACATACGATGGCTGAATTGTGATACATTCGATTGCTAAATCTGTTTTTAAAAATAATGTACTTGGTTTTATTTATATTGAGTGATAATTTATTTGCTTTAAGCCAGTTGGAAATGTTACATAATTCTTGATTTATTGTGTTGGTAAGATAGGTGAAGTCTTTATGGGAAGCCAAGAGATTAGTGTCATCTGCGAAAATTATAAATTTGAAAAACTTTGAGGAGTAAACAATATCATTCAAATAAAAGATGAAAAGTAAAGGACCTAAAATTGAGCCTTGAGGAACGCCGCAAGTTGAATGAATTAATGTTGATTTAACGTTATTAAACGAAACATACTGTGGCCTATTCATGAGGTAGTTCCTGAACCACTCGAAGGCAACGCCACGTACACCGTAGTGAGTTAGTTTAGATAAAAGAATGTCATGGTTTAGCGTGTCAAATGCCTTCGAGAGATCCAGGAAGATCCCAACACTATGCTGATTGTTATCTAAGTCAGTGACAATTTTGTTGTATGCATCCATAATAGCCATAAAAGAAGAATGATTTGGGCGAAAACCAAATTGAGATTGATGCAAAATATTGAGACTTGAAATAAAACCATATAATCTATTGTGCACAACTCGCTCAAGAATTTTCGAAAAAACAGGGAGGACGGATATTGGCCTATAATTACAAAATTTGTGCCGGTCATCGTTCTTGAAAATAGGAATGACTTTGGCCATTTTTAACTGATTTGGGACAATGCCGGTGGTTAATGATAAATTAATTATATGAGCAAGAGGAGAAGCTATGATTGTGCGGACGGATTTAACAATATCGGGTTGTATTTCATCAAAGCCACTACTTCTACTTGATTTGAATGAACGGCAGATATCTAACATTTCCTCGGGGTCAGTTGGAGTAAAAAACAGAGAGTTATTTGGGGAATTAATATTGCGCAGAAAAGTATGAAAATTAGCATCAGTTTGGATTTTGTGGGCTAGGTTAGGACCTACATTTGCAAAATAAGAATTTAATTTATTAGCTATTATGTTTTGATCTATAATTTGCGCATGGTGAGCGTTATCATCGTAGAAAAATGACGGTAGAGGGTGTTTTTTTTTGCGACCGAGAATATCATTTAGGGTATTCCAAATAAGTTCAGTGTTATGTTTACAATTTTCGAGTTTGTTGTTCAATATCAGTTGTTAGAATTGGCAAATAATGGGTGAAAACTACTCACGTTCGTCGTCCAATATTGTAATAACGACAGAATCAGTTGGCCCTATGCCGTAATTGTTGATTGATGTAATTTGAACGGTAAACTGCTCTGTAGATTCAAAGATTGCGTCGTCGGCTATAGAGAATATCACATCTACACTCTCCCCATTTGGTACCGTAACAGATGACGGAGTTGTAAGTTCATAATCGGTAACGTCAGTTGCTGATCCAGTTATCACCAAATCTATAATAAATTCAATATAAATGTCGATGAAACATTGGCGCGTTGTCATTTGGTCCACAGACAATTGTAACATAATTAAGGGCGCAGTTTTAGAGTTAGATCAGGTTTTAAGGTATGGGCTCAGGTTATGAATAATAGGTCGGAGCCTTTATTTGCTGGTTCGATTTTAACGCAAGGCATTTTTAACTTGTGTTATGTCAAGGGAGTTAATATGCGGCAGTAAGTATTGCGGAAGAATCCTCTTTTACGTACACGCATAGCCTACCCATAAGTGTCTATCTATAAATATAAAAAGTAGGCCTCTATAGTTATTCTAACTTACCTACAGTGCCACTTGCTGCGCCAGTGTTTTCAAGTGTCACAGTAACTGTACCATCTACTCCTTCCGTGATGGTAATAGGACTTGTTGTAACCTGAATTTGAGCTGCAAGTTTGTAATAAAACCGTAACAACGAACTACTGTATCATCAAAACTCATCAATTTACTTATGAAACGTTTTCATTATGCATTTCATGTTTTTTGACAGTTTTGAAAAGTTACAACAGAAGTTTGTATACAATATTTAGGTTCAAAGAGACGAGAGTGTCTAATGCTTGCTTTCTTGTTTTACTTACTACTCGTTCAAATTGAAGCTGGTGAATGAATAAACTGGTCTGATAAATCCTAGGTAATAAGATTATTCCAATTATCCATAAGATTAAAACTACAAAGCAGAAGAGTTTTCAATCCCTCGATCGTTTTGATCCCAGGACCCAGACTTGATAGTATAGACGAGTTTTCAATCTCTTAATCGCTTTGATCCCAGGACCCAGACTTGATAGAAAAGTCGAGTTTTCAATCCGTTACTCGGTTTGATCCCAGGACCCAAACTTCATAGAATAGACGAGTTTTCAAGCTCTTAATCAGTTTGATCCCAGGACCCAAACTTCATAGAATAGACGAGTTTTCAATCCCTTAATCGGTTTGATCCCAGGACCCAGACTTGATAGAAAAGCCGAGTTTTCAATCCCTTAATCGGTTTGATCCCAGGACCCAGACTTGATAGAAAAGACGAGTTTTCAATCCCTTAATCGGTTTGATCACATGACTCAGACGTGATAGAATAGACGAGTTTTCAATCTCTCAATCCTTTTCATCTCATGACTCAGACTTGACAGAATAGAAAAATGTTCAATCCCTCAATCGGTTTGATCCCTCCCAGAATTCAAACTTGACAGAATATACAGGGATTTTAATCCTTTAATCGTTTTGATCCCAGGACTCAGACATGGTATAGGTCTAGTAATGCCGGAACACTAAGCAAGTTCTATTCTATTCAAGTACTTACGCTCGTTGTCGGTGATTGTTACAGTTACTATATTAGCAGCTCCTATACCAAAGTTATTAAGAGCGGTAATTTCAACTGTCAATTGCTCCGTTCCTTCAAATTGTACATCGTCAATGACGGTAAGTACTACATTAGCCGTACCACCATCTGGTGCCACAGTTATCGTTAATGGGGAATCAAGGGTGAAGTCTGTGTCATTAGTCGCTGTACCAGTTATGACCAATTCTGCGTTGAATATAAATACGGAAATAATTTTGTGAACATTTTCAAACTAAAACGTTTCTGTAATCTGTACTATTCTATCATAAATTCATTATACTTTGCTTGACCTGGCAAAATGGTTACTTTTAGGCCATTAAGCCAACAAAAGAAGGCTTGTCTCTCACCGGGGTCTCTCAACCCGCACATATATGTAATAGTATTTGAACGCAATCCTACACTCTTAGAAAAAGTGTTCTTGGCTGTAGATCCCTTAACCTAAACAAAAACCTTTTCTTTTTTGCTTTTTGCGAAATGTTTGAGAGACTCATAGTAGAAGATTGTTTTGTTTTATGCTAGATTTTCATGTATTTTCAAAACATCCCTTCATGCAGGTAGTATGTGTCAATCAATCAGGCTTTACTTTAACAAAGCAAAAAATATATACGTACTTAATGAAAAATATCAGCAACATAAATTATCAGTGCCTCTGGAACGATATAAAGGACTGGAAATTGTCCATGTTTTGAATTCAGCTTACCTACAGTACCAGCTACAGGGCCCGAGTTCGCAAGCGTTAACGTCAACGTCCCATCTCCCTCATCAACAGTGATTGCAGGATTGCTCGTAAACTCGACCGAAGGTGGAAGTTCTGAATACAGAAGATAAAGTATGACAAGTAATGAACAAATTCTAATCGGCATGATGTTGCTAATTACAACATAGATATAATAAAAATCCAAAATATTTCACAAAATATCTAATCCATTTTCATTCTACAAAATATATTCGACCAACTTGTGAAGTCAGTGAAACAAAACTACAAACAACCGGAAACAGTTTTCCCGGAAAAAGCGGACAAGATCTGATGAGACCCATTAATCACTTCCAATTCCGATTCTGTGTGTTACTTTGTATAATATTGTAGTTTTTAAACTACAATTACTGATTAAAATTACTGATTGCAACACCCTCTAGTACATCCAGAAATAAACTTAAAAAATCTTATTTGTCGCTATGCAAAAATCACAACAAAACTTACGAAATCCCGCTCAAATCTCAAATTCCGCCGCCTACGTACGACACCAATAATATTGAGCCATACCTGATTCGTCTCAGATGCACACTAGGAAAATATATACGTGCCTGAAGGCTCATTACCCTGATGAATGCTATCAGAGACAACAGTTTCGTGTAAACGTTGCTCAATATTAGTTGTTTCAATTGGAAAATATTTGGTCAAAACTACTTACGGTCGTCGTCCAATATTGTAATAACGACGGAATCGGTTAGCCCTATGCCGTAATTGTTATTGGTTGCTGTAATTTGAATGGTAAGTTCTTCTGTAGATTCAAAAATTGCGTCGTCGACTATAGATAATATCATATCTACACTCTCCCCATTTGGTACCGTGACAGATGATGGAGTAGTAAGTACATAGTCACTAACGTCAGTTGCTGATCCAGTTATCATTAAATCTATAATAAATACAATATAAATGTTGATGGTAGAGAAATATCATCTGCAAAGGGTAAAGCCGAAACTCTTAGCAACCAATATTATAGCGTTTTCACGTCCGAGAATGTCAATCAAATACCTAATTTGGATGGAGAGCCCTTTCCTACAATTGATCAATTGTCTATAATAGACCTAGACGGTGTTGAGAAACTCCTGCAAGAAATAGATCCCAGAAAGGCATGTGGGCCCGATGGCATTCCTTCGCAGTTGTTAAAAGACCTAAGTCATGAATTGGCCCCAATCATACGTCATATCTTTTCCCAATCTCTCACAACAGGTGATCTACCGGAGGACTGGCTTACAGCCAACATAATTGCTATTTACAAAAAAGGAGAGAAATGCAAACCTGCAAACTATAGACCGGTGTCTTTGACTTCAGTTACATGTAAACTTATGGAACATATCATTTTATGTATATGAATATATGAATACAAAAGCCACCTAAGTCCATACTTCGGCCAAATTGAGTTAAGCATGGGAAATTGTTGCTATACATAGGCCTGTCATATGTATGAAAGAACAACTCAAATTCATTCTCTGTGTCTATTAAGCATGTGAAAAATAGCATGTATGAAAGAATCACCCAATTCCATGATTTGAGTCTTGTAACACATTGATTGAAATCCAGTATGTATAAAAGTCCACTTGTAACACATTCATTGCTAGAGAGTGACTTTTGAACAAAAAATGGGTTTAATAAAGGAAAGTATGTGGTTTATATTACATGGCAGAATGCTTATCAACATTATACATACCTGTGTGCTTTATTTTGTATTATCTTACTAGTGGTAATCTCAGTCTAACATTGTTGTCTTTGTATATGATTCAAAAACCACCTAAGTCCAAAATTTAAAATGAACCCCACGAAGTCCCTGAAATGCTAATCGTCATACCTAATACAGGTTAATCCACTCATTTGCACGTAAAACTTACCATATTGACCAGGTAAATCTAACTGAAGGAATTAAAATGATACACAGGTTTTTCTCTCAAAATCACTTCCTATGGACTTAGGTGGCTTTTGTATTCATGTATTCATATATTATGTGTCACCTAGAAAAACACAGCATCCTTTCAAATTTCCAACATGGTTTTAGATCCGGGCATTCTTGCGAATCTCAGCTTATCATTACGATAGAAGATCTTGCACACAACCTAGACAATCATTGGCAGACTGATGTTCAAATATTGGATTTTCAGAAAGCCTTTGATGTTGTTCCTCATCGGCGATTGCTGCAAAAACTGAATTTCTACGGCATACGAGGTCCCCTTTTACAGTGGGTTGAAAATGGTTAACATCAAGAACGCAGAGAGTAGTCGTAGACGGTGAAATTTCAGACGCAACACAGGTTAAATCTGGAGTCCCCAAGGAACTGTTCTAGGCCCCCTCATGTTTCTCATTTACATTAATGACATAGCAGACCATATTGACAGTTTTACCAGGATAAGATTATTTGCAGACGATTGTCTCTTATACCGAGTTATTCAATGACCCCAAGATACAGAAATTCTTCAGAAGGATCTTTCCTCTCTTTGTACCTGGGCCGAAAAATGGCACATGAAATTTAATACCGCCAAATGCAAAACTGTCAGGATTACAACCAAAAAGCACCCACTAATCAAATCGTACAACATGTGTAATGATCAACTGGAACAAGTCCCTCATCATCCCTATCTAGGTGTTGAAATATCTCATAATCTTAAATGGAATTTCCACCTGAATAATATAATTGCCAAAGCAAATAAGGCTCTCTGGTTTGTTCGTAGGAACCTTTGGCGATGCCCGCAGAAAGTTAAGGAGCAACTCTACTTCGCCCTTGTAAGACCTCATTTAGAGTTTGCCTGTGCTGTGTGGGACCCACATACAACAACAGATGTCCAAAGATTGGAAATGATACAGCACAGGGCTGCTCGGTTTGTCACCAAAAATTACAGTAGAGCCAAGGGTTCCATGACAGAAATTCTCAAAAAATTAAAATGGCCAACACTGGAACAACGTAGAAAGCAATCTCGTTTAACCACCATGTTTAAGATACAAAATGAAACCATTGCCATACCCATACCGGATTATATTAATCGCCAATCAATGAAAATCACAAGGCAATACCATCCTGCCAAATTCAGAGTTGTCAAAACCAACAGCAACGTTTATAAATACAGCTTTTATCCTCGTACAATACAGGACTGGAACGACCTCCCTTCAGATATCCTCAACATAACCAGCACTGAAAGTTTCAAGACAGCTATTTCCGACCACATTATGAAGTAACCCATTTTCTCTCTTTTTTGTATGTGTTTTGTTCATCCAATTCCATCATTCCTATCTCAATTAGATATTGCTTTTTGCAACGTTATTGAGTATTTTGTAGATGTAGATGTAGAGATTTGTAACATAATTTTCTAAGGGAGTGTTCATAAATACTTTGATGGGGGTTGGGGGGTTGGAAAATATGGGGGGATCAAAAAAATCTGACGGTAAAATGTACGAAACGGCATGTACATTCCAAAATGTTAAGTATTCAATTTTGTAATCTCAAACTACAAATCAACAAAATGTGCGCACTTTACAATTTGGGTGTAACACTATGTCTCCAATGAGTAATAACTCCAAACGGTAATTTTTAGCTAATGAGTTAATGACCATAGGGGTAGATCCTGGTGGGATCCCCCCCAATATTTTGATAGGGGAATGGTCCATACAATCACCCCACCCCCCCCCCATGTTGACGCCTGTATATGGGTTTCTAAGCAAAATTGACCCCATATTTGGTCATTTTAAAATAAAAAATGCCACTTTTTGTGCGCTTCGCGCAAATTAATTCCAGTTTTGTACTATATTTCACCAGTTTAGCTTCAATATGGCAAATTTTGTACCATACACTTATTTTGTCGGCAAAAGGTGCTGGATTAACGAAATGTTCTCCAACCCCAATTTCAAAATCTATGCCACTGTTAATGATGTATATTTTTGGTTTCTTTTTTAGGACATGAAGGGGCTCAAAACAATTTTAAACCATAAAAAGGGGGATCAAAAAAAAATCCACCCTTTTTAAGGGGGGATCAAAAAAATTTTTGACGTCCGAGGCTCCAACTTTTTTAACCCACCCACACCAAAGTATTTATGAACACTCCCTAACATAAATTTGAATTTTAGGGTCGGGTCAGGTGTTTCGATAGGGAGCTCTAAAATCCCAACATGAATAATAGATCAGTGACCTTATTTTGCTGCAGGGAATTGTACATAACGCACTTTAAGCTTGTGCCTAAAATTCAGTTATGTCAAGGGAGCCCATATGCGGCATTAGGTATTGTGGAACAAACCAGGGCTAATCATGCTATAGTGATTCTCCGAATGACGAATCCTCTCTTACTTACACGTATAGCCTATCCGTGTCTGTATATAAAAAGTATATAGTTACTCTAGGTCATGTTTTTTATGTTGGGCACCAATTGCGTTGCATGTGTATTTTTCAAGCGAATCACATGTTTTTACAGGTTTGGTACTATAAATGTTTACATTAGAACCCAATTAAAGTATATATTCTGAGAGCATATACTCGGATGATTTCAGAAACGAAACAATGGGAGTCATTATACAGGGTGGCCCATAAAATATACAGGGTGTAACAAGCAAAATAAGGATGAAAATATTAATTCAGTTAGGGTGTCACCCCCCGACGTACATCGATAATGTAACAATTTGACAAATGAATACATGAATACAAAAGCCACCTAAGTCCATGCGAAGTTATTTTGAGAGAAAAACCCGTGTATCATTTTAATTCCTTCAGTTAGATTTACCTGGTCAATATGGTACGTTTTACGTGCAAATGAGTGGATTAACCTGTATTAGGTATGACGATTAGCATTTCAGGGACTTCGTGGGGTTCATTTTAAATTTTGGACTTAGGTGGTTTTTTGAATCATATACAAAGACAACAATGTTAGAATGAGATTACCACTAGTAAGATAATACAAAATAAAGCACACAGGTATGTATAATGTTGATAAGCATTCTGCCATGTAATATAAACCACACACTTTCCTTTATTAAACCCATTTTTTGTTCAAAAGTCATTCTCTAGCAATGAATGTGTTACAAGTGGACTTTTATACATACTGGATTTCAATCAATGTGTTACAAGACTCAAATCATGGAATTGGGTGATTCTTTCATACATGCTATTTTTCACATGCCCAATAGACACAGAGAATGAATTTGAGTTGTTCTTTCATGCATATGACAGGCCTATGTATAGCAACAATTTCCCATGCTTAACTCAATTTGGCCAAAGTATGGACTTAGGTGGCTTTTGTATTCATATATTCAAATGTTTAAAATAGCTAACTTAATTGCCCACCCAGTCATATGGAACTTATGGAGGTCAAGTAATTCAAAATGTAGATACAGGGTTGTCAAAAATCTATCTATATTTATATAAATTTCTTCAAAACACACCTTATTTGGCACTGGAAATGCATATTTTCATGATTGAGGTATGTAACTAGATGTAAAATAAGCTCAACAATCCAGTTTTGAAAGTTAAAAGAGAATACGACAAAGCGTTTTTGTAAAAATTGACTTTTTGGACCAAAATTGAGTGTGAGGGCGCTCTTTCAGATTTGTCGCAAACCTTCTATGTTTTAATAGTTTTCAGTTTACTGCAGTAAAGAGGATCACAACCAAGGTCTGCTTAAGAAATTTGAGCCTTTTATCATGTTTTGTTTGCCCGTAGCACCCTTTTGAATGTTCCCTACATTAAATCCCTATTCAAATGCATAGAGGTCAATGAACTTTATTAGTGTAGCAACAAGTAATTAGTAAATTTTAATTGTCTAATTAACAAATACTGAGGCAATGAATGCTAAACATGATATCATTTAGCCGAGATCAAGTACAGAAACAAGTAGATAATAGAAATCCATCAATAATATTTATTGAAGATCATGTGGCGGAGGATCACCATTGTACAGCATTGTGATCCTCCACCACATGATCCTCCATCACATGAGCCACCCCTGACTAATTAGACTTAACGAGTTGCAGTAATTAGTACAAATGAAAATCATAAATTTTTGTTTCAGAAATTGAAAGACCAATGTCTAAGGAACAAAATAGTACTAGACAAGCTCATAATAAACATCAAATAAATAAACGACATGCATGTAAACATGTCTTGATTAGTAAGAATGCAACAGAGCCACCCTTTTTAGGTGCCCAGTATAAAAAACATGACCCTAACTTACCTACAGTGCCACTTGCTGCGCCAGTGTTTTCAAGTGTCACAGTAACTGTACCATCTATGCCTTCAGTGACGGTAGTAGGACCGGTTGTAACCTGAATTTGAGCTGCAAGTTGAAAATAATGCGGAAAACAACTACTGCACTGTATCATCAAAACTCAAGACTAATTATTTTATAAAGATACAATCATTTCATTTCATTTCAATTTTATTTATACACGGAAAAGCCCAGGGTGCACTACACTAAATCCTTCCGCATTTGGTGTAACCCTTCATAGTTCCGGTAAAAAATAGCACCTATGCGAAATATATCGGCGTCCCGAGGGAACCAAATTTGAGTGACTCTTGGTTGTTTTGATAAAAAAGATAGAATAGGAGCTCAACATTACATATCTGTTCAGAAAATTTTCTGAATCGAATGTGCATGGGTAATAGGCCCTCGGAACAATATCATGGCCGGAACTGGTAAGGAGGCGAGCGTGTCGGCTGAAATTCGGGATGGCGCTGTTCAGGAGTTCGCATCTCTCAAGTTTGTCTTAACTTGTCCCGAAAAATTAAATTTAAATAAAAGTTTAATCTTTATTTAAGACATTGGTTTGATCAAAATATTAAAAATGTTGTTACATGGGGTAGAAAAACAAACTTACTTTCTTGTATTTTCCCGTGTATTTCAATGGGACGATTATTTAGTGGTGTGTGCCCTTCGAAGACTCATTTTTAAATGCTATGGACATGATTAATACCTGATTTTAAGTGCCAAAAGTTGAGATTTTGACTGAAACTGATGTCTTTGCAAAGAAAAAAAGTCTGTTTTTCTATTTCCGTCTACAAATACGCGATTTCATTCTTAAACGCACGAGAAATTAGCTTCAAAACGCAAGTTCCCGTCGAATTGACAATTTAAGACCGTGCTTTGAAATTGAGCTATGTTGGCCCCAAAATCATAGAAGTGGTCACTTTTGGTTATCTCGGTGCTGAAAAAATGAAACATCTTTGGAATTATTTTGATGCAAAATGTAATTATAAGATCAAAACTCAATTATAACCGTTTTGAAAATAATCACTGAACCTTTAATTGGGTCTCAATAGACATTTAAAGTCAAAGCATACTATATTATGGCCTAATGATGACAAAATAACGGCATTTTTATCTCATGACCAAATGTTCAATTCCCAAGAGAGAAATTTATCAATTAATTCTAATGATGGGGTTTCTTAATTTTAGATCTTGCAAAAATAATACACGCAACTTGGAAATTTAACATTTTAGAGTGTCAAATTACCGTTCTATCTACCCTAACACCCCCCAACTTAAGGCATATGCCTATTGACACGTCCTTAATTTAAGAGTGGGGGGGGGGGGTGAAATGATCACATGTCGCTTTTCGGTCATGTTAAATTTGTGATTGTACATATATTTTTGTAAACAAAGTCACTTTCCTGATGTTAATGGGATTATAAATACAGTTTAACATGGTCAAAATGTTGCTCTGGCCCTTGAATGCTGAAAATTGCGAAAAATATCATATTTTCACTCAGTCCGAGCTTGTTTGGAGCCCTGTTTTATAACTTTGGAGTGACTAGCGATAAAAAGCAATTACACTTTTTTAGGATGTTGACCACTGATTCCAAAAATAAAGAATATCAAAAATATTTTTTCATTATAAGGGTGCACTACACTAAATCCTTCCGCATTTGGTGTAACCCTTCATAGTTCCGGTAAAAAATAGCACCTATGCGAAATATATCGGCGTCCCGAGGGAACCAAATTTGAGTGACTCTTGGTTGTTTTGATAAAAAGATAGAATAGGAGCTCAACATTACATATCTGTTCAGAAAATTTTCTGAATCGAATGTGCATGGGTAATAGGCCCTCGGAACAATATCATGGCCGGAACTGGTAAGGAGGCGAGCGTGTCGGCTGAAATTCGGGATGGCGCTGTTCAGGAGTTCGCATCTCTCAAGTTTGTCTTAACTTGTCCCGAAAAATTAAATTTAAATAAAAGTTTAATCTTTATTTAAGACATTGGTTTGATCAAAATATTAAAAATGTTGTTACATGGGGTAGAAAAACAAACTTACTTTCTTGTATTTTCCCGTGTATTTCAATGGGACGATTATTTAGTGGTGTGTGCCCCCCAGATCAGCCCTTGAGCTGGTCTTCCCTGGGGCCGTGTTGCTACATAAATTTACATGTTACATGACATCATTAATCAAGGATATTAAAAGTAAATGGAAATACAAAACAAGTATAAAAACTATATATGACAAAGTGATAAAATATAAATTAAACATACAAAGCAAGTACAATTGACAAAATAATACGGTAACCAAAAGCAAACATTTAGGCAAAGTTCAATTCATAATTACAGTAAAGCAATCTCCTGAACGCAGCAGATCTATCGCACAACTGTGCTTCAGCTGAGAGATCGTTCCATAGATGAGCACCCCTGTACGAAAGACTGCGTTTCTTAAAGTTATTTGAAGGAAAAGGAACATCAACATTATTTGGATTACGCCTGAGATTATAATTATGGTCCTGTTGCGGAAATAACATGCAAATATTATCAGGAAGTATGTTGTTTGTAACCCTGAACATGAACTCTGCCAAATGGATGTTTCTTATTTCAGCAAGTGTCAACCAGCTGAGTTGATTAAGAACTTCAGACCCTGATGTGTCCCAAGGAACATTGCAAATATATCTAGCAGCTCTTGTCTGCATTCGTTGCAACTTAATTGAATCTGTTTTGGTACAATTACCCCAAATTATATCACAATAATTGAAATGTGGTGCAACAATAGAGTTGTATATAAGCTTGAGAGCACTCATGGGAACTAATGACTTAGCCCTCCTAATCATAGAAATACTCCTGGCAGACTTCTTCAACAAATAATCAATATGATCATGCCAATTTAAATTACTATCAATTATTATACCCAAGTGGGTGCAAGAGAAAACTCTTTCAATAATATCACCATTAATATGAACATTCAAAACATCATCATTAATTTTAGCCAATCATAACATTGATATCGAGACAATCAGTGTGTGCATACAATATTTAAGTTGAAGTAGACGAGAGTGTGCATACTATACTATACTATACTATACTATACTATACTATACTATATTATACTATACTAAAGGGTTTAAAAAACCCATAAAATTGCAAAACATTTCTTTGCATAACTTGACATACATTTCTTTGATTTGAAAAATTAATATATTTATTTTAAAAATAATCACATTTTTCAAAAATGATGCTTTTAGAAAAAGTTGCACTTTTCAACATCCTATCCGGGCATCCTATACATATAATGTACAAAAACATTCTCGATATCAATGTTATGATTGATTTAATCGTTTTGTTTTCCATCACCTTTCTGTCTCTGATCCCTTAGTCACCCATGTAACCATCATAGTGCAAAACATTGTTTTTGTTCTGAAAGATGATTGCATGTGTGACTGGGATATCGTATACATAAAAAATAAAGAAAACAAAAACACCATTAAATCAATCAAAACATTGATATACTATACTATACTATACTATACTATACTATACTATACTATACTATACTATACTATACAGGTACTTATATAGCGCTCTTACAAAGGAAAATAAGTTTTTAGATGAAACTGGAAGGTTGAAGTGTGACGGATATGTGAGGGAGTTTGTAATATTTCCTTTCTTGTTCTAATTACTTCTCGTTACTCGCGATCGTACGAATTGAACATGGCGAATGATCAAACGGATCTAACGTTATCCATAAGAGTAATTATTGAGGAGTTTTCATGCATTTTTTATTCTTATTTAAAATGCTAGAGTGAACAATAGCCCATGAGGAGTGACACAGGTCACGAACTTACATTGGCACATAGACATATTTTGCTTCGATTTTTCTGGTCCTTTTTTTTACGATTTAGGACTTCAAGGGTGGACGTCCCCCAAAGCCCACAAAATGTTACAATTTTGCCATATTTTGTGCTAAAAAGGATGCACAGGGCAATTGTTTTGGAGGGGGAGCGTCCTCCCATGGAAAATCCCCCCTCCCGCTTCCGCCGCTACGGACGTCACCGATAATATCGTGTTAAACGTTGTTCAATATCAGTTGTTAGAATTGGCAAATAATGGGTGAAAACTACTCACGTTCGTCGTCCAATATTGTAATAACGACAGAATCAGTTGGCCCTATGCCGTAATTGTTGATTGCTGTAATTTGAACGTTAAACTGCTCTGTAGATTCAAAGATTGCGTCGTCGGCTATAGAGAATATCACATCTACACTCTCCCCATTTGGTACCGTAACAGATGACGGAGTTGTTAGTTCATAGTCGCTAACGTTAGTTGCTGATCCAGTTATCACCAAATCTATAATAAATACAATATAAATGTCGATGAAACATTGGCGCGATGTTACTTCTTTTTGTCACTTGGTCCACAGACAGATAACATAATCATGATATTGGGCGCAATTTTAGGGTCGGGTCAGGTGTTAAGGTAAGGAGTTACAGATATGTTTTCTTATGTAGAGATGACAAAATTGAACACGGACAAAATTAGAGAAGACGAGTATTTACATTTGAGCATCTAAAAATGCTACTAAAATGAACCCCTGTGAAATAAAGCCTGATCATTTCCTTAACAAGTCCTCTTGATAGCCCGCGAAGTTTTAGCATACAATATATTTTCTTCTATTCATGGTTCTTGTATTATCAGCTTTTAAAAAAGATCAGTTTGAACGATTACAAGCTACATACCGCTTGGTTTCTTCTACAATACCGTAAAGATTCACCTAATGGCGCACATGGGCTTCTTTGCCTTATGTATATAATTTACGTACAGATAGTGCTCCCTCCTCTAAAACTCTCAACAAAAATAAAAGGTTGGTGCCCATATTTGCTGGTGATAATTTCACTTAAGTCATTTTTAGCTTGTGCCTAAAATTCAGGTATGTCAAGGGAACCCATGTCCGACATTAGGTATTGTGGACGAAACCACGGCTATAATGAAAGACAAAGATAAAAAGACTAGTTTGCGTCTGACGTCATCTGTCAATCAAACTCCGAGCACGGTTTGTTTACAAGTGTCGTGGTGATATGAGCTGCTGAACACGGCGGTAAAACCGGGCGCCTTATTGTTAATTTTGCACCTTTAAACATACAAACCATCTCAAAAGTTAGGTCTTTATACTAGGAAACTTTCTTTGGTGAAGGCACCATGTCAACAATGCCTAGAAAAGTTGCTTTTTGCCTTGTAAGAGTACGTAATTTTTCGAATTTTTCGCCATTCACTGCTATTCCTTTTCTCCGATCGGCACCAGTCAGATGAATCGACCTTCCTTAAATACGCGCTATTAGCCAATCAAGGATCGTAGAGAATTTGATTGACAGTGACGTCAGACGCAAACTAGTCTTTTTATCTTTGTCTTTCATTATAATCATGCTGATAGTGATTCTCCAAATGACGGATCCTCTCTAGCTCTCTCTTACCTGTACACGTAAAGCCTACCCCTATAAGTGTATGTACATAAAAGGTATATAGTTTCTCTAACTTACCAACAGTACCACTTGCTGCGCCAGTATTTTCAAGTGTCACAGTAACTGTACCATCTACTCCTTCAGTGACGGTAATAGGACTTGTTGTAACCTGAATTTGAGCTGCAAGTTGAAAATAATGCGGAAAACAACGAACTACTTTATCAAAACTCATCAACTTACTTCAGGACTAATTATTGTTAAAAGATACAATATAAGTTTGCATAGAATATTTAAATTGAAAGAGACGAGAGCATCTAATGTTTCCTTTCTTGTAGTACTCTACTTGAACCCTGTGAATGATCAAACTGATCTGATGAATCATAGGTAATAAGATACCCAATTATCCATAAGAGAAAAACTAAACTACAGATGAGCTTTCAATCCCTTAATTGTTTTGATCCCAGGACTCAGACTTGGTATAGGCCTAGTAAAAAATTGAATACATGAATACAAAACCCACCCAAGTCCATGGGAAGTGATTTTGAGAGAAACACCTGTGTATCATTTTAATTCCTTCAGTTAAATTTACCTGGTCAATATGGTAAGTTTACGTGCAAATGAGTGGATTAACCTGTATTAGGTATGACGATTTGAGCATTTGAGGGACTTCGTGGGGTTCATTTTAAATTTTGGACTTGGGTGGTTTTTTGAATCATATACAAAGACAACAATGTTAGAATGAGATTACCACTAGTAAGATAATACAAAATAAAGCACACAGGTATGTATAATGTTGATAAGCATTCTGCCATGTAATATAAACCACACACTATCCTTTATTAAACCCTTTTTTTCTTCTTCAAAAGTCACTCTCTAGCAATGAATTGCTGTGTTACAAGTGGACTTTTATATATACTGGATTTCAATCAATGTGTTACAAGACTCAAATCATGGAATTGGGTGGTTCTTTCATACATGCTATTTTTCACATGCTCAATAGACACAGAGGATGAATTTGAGTTGTTCTTTCATACATATGACAGGCCTATGTATAGCAACAATTTCCCATGCTTAACTCAATTTAGCCAACGTATGGACTTGGGTGGGTTTTGTATTCATATATTCAATTGTTGGAACATTAAGGGATGAAATTAAAACTCGACCTGGTGGCTCCGCCCAGTTTTTTCCGGTTTCGATTGTTTCGAACAATTGAAACCAGACATAACCGGACGGAACCGGCGGTCAACCGGCGGTCGAGCTTACTTACTAGCGTCGCACGCACGTGACGCACGGGCTAAAATCAATTGTTCTTTGCTTATCCCGAGTAATGCGCCAGCGTTAATGCCTTCTGAATAGGAAAAAAATGTTAATATTATGGTCTTAGCCAATACTGAGTTAAAATCTTGTTTACATCATAACTTTACGAAACATCCCTTACGATCATTGTCCGTGATGGTAATAGTCACTGACGTTATAGCAGCGGCACTGTTATCAATACTGACAGTAAATTGCTCCGGCAACTCTGCAATGGAATCGTCTACGATATTGATAGTAATCGATTCTGTCGATGCTGCATCTACTTGAACTGTAGTAATACTATGTGAATAATCGGCTGTGTCGGTGGTTATGTCCATGACTTGTAAATCTATTGTTTAAACAAATTTCAAGAAGTATGCAGACTAGAGAACATGATATAGGGTGTATCAAAATGATTGGTACACTACACATTGAGGCAATTTTACTGTTATCCAAAGCTGCATTTGGAAGCAGCAGGCTTGTCAATAAACATGAAAACAGATGGGTACCAATCATTTTGATACAGCCTGTAATTGATTATTTGGTCTCCTTTGGTAGTTTTAGTCCAGAATCCAGATATTAATGTCTAAAAAACAATTAACTTTTAATACCTGATATTGCACAGACTGGTGATAAATAGTGCTCATTCATACCTTTGCATTACATAATTCTTATACACAAGTACGCCAGATATTCCGTGTCATTTACAGCCTAGCTCCTTTTGTGGCGTAGGGGGGTGGGTGTATACAATAATTTTGTGTGAACTGGGTGTGCATGTGAAGAAAGTACATGATGCCCCCAATCTAATCTGCCTGTTTACGTTGCTACATAAGTTAATACTATCAACCGTGCATGTCTCCCCCCTTTTCCTATTTTTTAGCGCACTTGGCAACTCTCCACATCCCCAACACACCCCACACACCCCCACACCAATATACCCCACCCCCTTCCCATATACACTTTTTAGATTCTTGAGCACACTTGGCAAAACGAATTAGGGTCAACAGCGCGACCTTCAACACGCAGATTCTGAAGATTTGTTCGTATCGATTTTAGTAAGGGAACTTTGACCACTTCCGGCTGATCTTTGACCATTTCCGTTTGACCTTTGACCACTTCCGGTTGACCCTTGACCCTGTGATCGTGTGATCTTGAAATGGTCCCTTATGTCCGAAGATTCGACGTCGAATATCCGAAGTTTCAAGGATGAATGTCTGAAGTTTCAAGGTTTAATGCCCCCCAAACAAGTTGACCTTTGACCTCATGAACATGTGACCTTGAAATGGTCCCTACAGCCCTGTTTACTACTCAGCAATTGCCCGATATTTTACAGAATGTTTTGGGTGGGTTTTTTTTTTTTTTTTTTGGTATGTCTTTTTGTTTCTTACAGAATGTTTCTATTCTTACATGACCTTTCTGGTTTTTATTTACCAAATTTCCTGTACAATAACAATATATTTCCAGTTAAAAACGGTAAGTTGCATTAAATGAAAAAAAAAATCGTAAAAACACACATTTTCACCAGTGCAGCAAAGAGGAAAATGTTGCGGGGAAAAAGTCAAAGCGTCGAGATATTATATTGACCCTTAATTAGGAGCCCATTTGTGATACTGTCTTCTAGCTGATAATAATGTTGCTTATAGATCAAATTATTGATTGGTAAGAAGTATCACGATATTTAATATGTTACTATAGTACCATACTGATACTTACTAACAGTACCAGGAGGGCCAGAATTTGAAAGGGTAAGCGTAATACTTCCAACGTCTTCATTGACCGACAACTGATCCACGGTAAATCCGATTGAAACTGCAAGAGATAAAATATCATAGAAATCACAGTTGATCTTCAAAAATAACAACATACAATATGACTGGCTAGAAACAACAAGATTTCGTGGACGCTGTGGTTTGGTTGGCTCGATCTCATGATTTCGCGTAGACAACGCGCGAGAAGATTTCGCGTAGTCAACGCGCTTAAACTCAATCGCTCCAAGTCAAGGCTGCAAAGGCTATAAGGGGCATTGGACACTGTCCATTCAACAGGGAATTTCGGCAGGTCAAAGAAGAAACAAAAAGAATGTGGCATCAATGTCTGGTTTCATTTGTTCGCATCCTCTCTATTTTAAACTATCATGAAAAACAGTATTTCCCATCACCAGTAATCATACCACAAGGTTGTGCGTTGCAATTTTGAGTTTGAGTCGACGTTCCAGAGGAACAGGATCCGCCACCTTCACACGTTCTAGTTCTTGACCTCTGACCTCCACCACATTCTAGGCTGCAATCTCCCCATGCTTCCCACTGACTCCAAGATCCTGAGTAAAACATAAATACGAAGTCGTATATGTATTACATGTTACGAAATTGCGTAACAATATATTTCTGATGCATTTGAATACAAAGCAACACGATTTGATGCAATCAGTCCAAATCAGACTATTTTGAAAGTTCTTTAATAATGTTTGCAACTTGGTGTATATTCAAATATAACATTATGTATTTGTATTATTTTAAATGATGTGCTTTGTTGAAAAGATTCATTTGAGTGGGATAGTTTTTATTAGGCAAATCCAATACAATTACTACTCACGAATCTAAGATTTCGCCATCTTGGCAGATGGCTTGATTTCAGATGATCTGGTCCACTGCTTCTTGCAGGACGACGCATCCTCGTAACCCTGAAGCGGTATTGATTTTAGCAGTCGGTCATATACGGGATCTAGAAAGTATGCCCTATCATAACGGTTGAGGGAATTCTTGCCCTTTTCTGATTGGGATCGCCGCGCTGATTCTCCGTGATGATAAGGTATACTTTCTAGAATATATCATGTAGGCCTATATGGCCCACTGCGAAAATCAATACCACTTCCAGGTAACGAAGATGCGCCGTGAGCAACCAAGTTTCGCGGAAGAAGCAGTGAACCAGATCATGGGATTAAGCCATCAGCCAAGATGACGAAAGCTTAGATTCGGGAGTAATAATTTTATTGGGTTTGCCTAACAAAAAGAATAACAAATATGGTTTATTATTTCACCTCCTGCGGTATTAATATAATTGTTTCGTCGTCTTTACGTCGGTTTATTTTTAGATATTTGTACTTGTAGCTATTTTTAGCGCTTAGGCAATGTTAGGGGTCTTCTAATTTGCGCGCTATATTAAATCTGTCACATTATAATTCACGGGCCTGGTAAAGTAACCAAGGCACTCTTCCTGTATTTCTTACATCATTGGTGAGCTTGGATACAATTGTATTTTTCTTATATGCCTATACCTGTGTCGTGCTTTTACAATGACCCTAACAACCGAGTTGTGAAATATTTACATGAACATTATAAATCAAAGTGTACAGCTATTTATAGAACATAGTTCTTCAATTCACTTTTCTATAATATGGGAGGTCTATTGCCATTTGGTCTAATACCATTTGGTCTAATTCCAGTTTCGTCTATATTCAATATTGGTCTATTACCAGAAAGGCTAATTGCCATTTAGTCTAATAATCATATAGTCTAATGTCCATTTAGTCTAATATTGTTTGATCTAACCAGATAGTCTAATAAACATTTGGTCTAATATCTTTTTAATAACTATTTGGTCTAATAACCATTTGGTCTAATAACCGTTAGGTCCAATATTCCTATGGTTTAATAACCATTTAGTCTAATACCATTTCGTCTATTTGCCAATTCGTCTAAAAATATTGCCATTTCGTCTACTACTGGTTACGGGCTGAAAATACATAAAATGAGATGAGCACATGTAAACCAACGTACTACATGTATCAAATCTTATGCATTCTTAGTGGAATTATTATTGTTTATTGATATATCCAAAAAAATGAAGACCACGGTCTTTGTAAGGTTAATATGATAATAGGCTCATCATGTATCACTGGGGGTGCCACGGGTGCAGGGCATTTGCCAGTATTGCCATTCCAACATTAAAAACAAATTGGGTTTTCATGTTGTTGTCATTTGCATATGGATGTGTAGATAATACATGTCAGCCCGTAGACCTGTGTGCCGATTATGAAACTCGCTCCTTTAAGACCACGGTACCCGGCCACGGCGACTCTGGACACTCACCTCACACTCACAGTATGTGTAATAGCGTTATTGCGCCTAGGCAGCCTCACACGTGCTAATAGACCAATCGGTTAGTAGACCAATTGGCTAGTAGACCAAATGGCTTGTTAGACCAAATGGTTTGTAGACCAAATGGGTATTAGACCAAATGCCTGTTAGACTTATTGGTTATAGACCAAATGGGTATTAGACTAAATGGTTGTTAGACTAAATGGTTTTAGACTTATTGGGTATTAGACCAAATGGTTATGGACCAAATGGTAATCGGACCAAATGGTTATAGGACCAAATGATTATTGAACATACTGGATATAGACCTAACGGGTTTAGATTCAATGGATATAGACGAAATGGATATGAGACAAAATGGTATTAGACCAAATGGCAAATCCCCTTATGTGGGTGTGTATGTTGTGATAGGGGGTGCGTGTGGGGTGTATGTGAATTTGACATGTACTTTCTCACCATTTTGACGAGTTTTGTACGGATTGTATGACCTAAATCATGGACATCATCCAGGGAAGTGCACTAGGCAATCGATCATGCAACTGTGCAAGGACCGCAAAGGGGGAGGTGAGGGGAACGGGTTTTGCCATTAAAGCCGTAACCTGTTTGGAGAATGGATGGGTGGACGAATGTATAAAAACTTTCAATTCAAAATTTCGATGAAGCCAGAAATACTAGAAACCGTAGAAATGTTATCCCTATCTCTCTCGATCTTTATGCCTGTTCGCTAACCTTGCGGACATGTCTGGGCATTGCACATCTGCATCTGATCATTTCCTCCAGGACAATCCTCAGTTCCACATGTTCTACGTCGTGTCTGCGCACCACCATTGCATGATGCAGAACACACTCCCCATTGGCCCCATTCTCCTATATTCACTGCAACACGAAAACACACGCAAATACAATTTAGTAGGGTGCAGCATGGGTGAATGCAATATGCTTAGAAGTGAATAACACTGATCATAATGTTAAATATTAAACGGGAACATGGTTTGTTTGTCCTAAGGTTTGTTAGTCCGAAAATAAAATCCACAAGTTAAAAAAAAATAAGCGTCGCTTGTCCCGAAAAACGAAAAGTGGTCGCAATTTATAGGTTAGGGTTGTGTTTTTGGTTTAAACCTTAGGACTAGCGATACTGACTTAGTTGACGTAACCCTATTAAAGTCATTAATGTAACATTTCCATAAGAAATAGAATTGCATTTCTTGTCACAAAATATAAATTAACACTGTCATAGCCGTTTTAATGAGTATCGCTATATAATACCAGCGCATGTTTTGCCTATGTCACTCAGGCGATCGTGACCGAGGGCAGCCATTTTGTTTATTGTGTTATGACATCCCCGCGCTCCAGAAAGGTGTTATGAATATCGTGTACGCTTTCGACTAATATTTCGATTGTAATAATTAAACGATGTACTTGGTCGTTTTATTTAAAATCTCGGACATCGCCTATAAAAATCAGAATTTCAAAAAAACATTGAGGGCGTTTTCTTCAGTAAATATTACAATATTTAATTCAAGCGACTTCGTCTTAATTCTACTTGTTACATGACTAATTCAAAGGTTTCTATTTAGAATCTTTGATGACGTTGAAGTTACTTAGATGTTATTGTTATTGGCACATTTCTGAATAATTATTTAACGTACAGCAAGGTATAGTGTTAACACAAGTTCTCGGTTCCGTATCCGATCCTATACAGCTGACAGCGACCACACCAGTGTTAGTTCTGCAATATCTATTGCGGATTTGCTGTGATTGACCACAAGTTGTTGGGCAGTCTCCCCACTCATCCCACGCAGTCCACGCCGGAGCTAAAAAGACAAATGCGAGATGATTACTTTCTGGGTAATAACTGGGTATGTTACTTGCGTTACATGACAGAATTGACACAATTAGTATCCTATAAAAATGACAAATACAACTAAACAAGAGCGTGTATATATATTTTTTTGACGACGGAAGTTGTGAATTGTTGACCACAATTATTTTGGCCCTAGTGCGGTCAAGAATCTAAAAATGGCATAGGTATTCGTACCATAATGTTCCAAACAATTTTAACGCACATTTATAAATTATATTTTAACTTGAATATTACTATACAGCACCGTATTAACTATTAACTTATATAGCAACGTAAACAGGCTGATTAGATTGGGACAAATGTATTTTGTCTTCACATACACATGCACTTCACACAAAATTATTGCCATTTGTTGACCCGCCAAAGAGCTGTCGTGAACCGACGGCCTAAGATGTACCGACGGCTATGATGAGCTGTTGGCACCGCCCCCCCACCCACCTTCCTCTCGCTACGCTACTGTGCATACGCCCTGTAATCCACTTACTAGAAAATCGCTCACAACACGATGATTTTCCGGATGCGGATTCGAGTGCCGTGTAGACACTTTCACTTTCTATTACGGATACGCATCCCAGGAGGTCGCATGGAAGCTCATGGAAACGTGTGGAGTCAGAGAGCCACCCTGCCGTGTGCCTCACTCAGATTTCCGAAAGGAAGGCGCAAAACCCTGACTGTATTTCTTGAACGCCCAATGGGTGGTCGCCCACGTAAGATTCCAATTTACGCTTGGCAACATTTCAAAAAGTGGGTTGTATAGGAAATTTACTGGAAACAACAGTGCTTAATGAGTGCATAATGAGAAATTATACAAATCAATTCGAGCAATAATAATAATAATAATAGGTTCATATGATCTTTAAACTGCATCCAGAGTCAAACTCTAATGCTCGTCATGTTTAAAGATAATTCAGAAACGATTTTTATGGATGTTATGTTCATCATGTATTCCTATAGCGTCTTCGATAGCTCCACTAAGACGATAATATTTTACTTTGTGTATAGTGCAGTTATGCTGCACAGCAAACATGATTCGACCTTTACAGTACTTTTAAGTAATTTCCTGTTAACCAGGTTTAAAAAGCTGGTTAACAGGAAATTACTCCAGCAAAATCAATCGATAAAGTATAGTGCATCCTCTACATTGAATAGTGGGCTGCACTTATGCCCAAAATATGTCACTTGCCAATCAATAATCACCCACTTAAAATCCCCCGCCTCTCTCCACTGACCAAAGTTATCGACAGATTTAGGAGTTGTTTTTGCTGTTATCTGTCATTTACATATCAGGGAGGTACGACCATTTGCAGATGCCCCACCTACTCAGTTTTTAGCCTACATGTAACGTATACATTATTCTTGATTGACAGCAAGTACAAAACATATCCTTGAAGTAGTTTAGTTTTAGTGCCCTTCGGAAGAGAGCGGTCCACAAAATGAATGATAGTCACTAAAAGTTGCATTCGATTTACACATGGAATTGTGCAGGCCATGCCGTGACCTTCCTTACTAAAACACAAAAGTACGAATATTTCCAAACATCATTCTAAATTAGATAACAATTTAGGACATGTTACAAAACTATATTTTCTAGAATTTCAGAGAGTACCAAAAATATTGGCCGGTTAGTTTTTACACAGCGACGTTGATTAGACAATGCCCTATACCTCTAACATACACTGTTTGTAGAGGTCACACGTCAATGGTGAGAGCACTGTGTATTGTGTATAGGAAAATGGACAGTAACTGAAATATGCTTTGTGTAAAGAGATACTCTTCACCAACCTGGAGATTCTGTGGTCATTGTATTAGGCATACAAGGCCAGACTACAAGACTCGATGCCCCCAAAGTACAGTCGTGATTAATGTTGGCGTCCAGGTATGCCGCAACTCCATATTGAGTAACAGGTGAGTCATTATCAAGGTGAACTTGGTGAGGTACAATAACACCACTCCCTGGAAAAAGACCATCGATAACGACATCTTGGTACCCAGGCAAAGGACTGTATGTATTCTGCAACTGTGATATGACATCCAACACATTAATATACGTATTTGAATGAAAAGAGTGCATATATTTTTCCTTCTAAAAAAAAAAAGGGGGGGGTTCGAACCAAAAATTTCCAAACAATTTGTTACGCACGTTATAAACTATCATCAATACATATAAATATAGCACCGTAAACTATTAACTGATATATTACATAGTACCGTAAACTATTTTGACAACTATTAGATTGGGGCAACATGTATTTTGTCTTTGTTTCTTTACATCACATGCACATGCACTTCCCACAAAATTATTGTCATTTGTATGCATTTCGTAGATAGAAAATGAAAGGTGCTGAAAAGATATTGTTTTTTCAAAGTATTTTCTGTTCTCCTACATACATACCTCAGCCATAATCACAGCATGTAATCGGTTGTAATCCGCAGGGTCATATTCTAAAATTTCACCGTCATATTCCCCGAAAGTTATAGAATTCGGAATTGCCTTATAACCTACAATGAATTAATCATTTTGTGAATATAAGGGGGGTCTAAACCCTGGAATTATGGAAACCTTCGGACCTCGTAACTGTTAAATTATTGGTCTAAAATATATAAGAGTATTCATATTAAGAATATCAAAGACTTGATAAATTCATCTCTGTGAGGTCAAATTTGGGGGCCAAATGCTCATTGTTGGAGAAAATCCAACCAAAAAATTATTTTTATTAATTTTTAAATTGGGCAAAAAAAACACGGTTTTTTATAGATTTTCTCCAAAATGCTCATGAGCATTTTGGCCCAAATTTTACCTCACAAATGAATTCATCAAGTCATTGCCATTCTAAAAATGTATACGTTTATATTCTTTAGACCAATATATGAGGCTCGAAAGTTTCCATAATTCCAGGGTTAAGACCATTCTTGTTAGGGTAATGATTTCTGCTTTGTCGGGATTGGCACAGAGAAGATATCTTACCCTTCCCATAATGCATTTCTGTGCTTTATACGCAGCTCAACATGGGTCTTAATTAAACAGTATCTCAATGAACACAGCACATGCTAATATTGCAAATTATGGTATTTTATTGACTAACAAACCCTTACAGCATGTTTTACGGGGAGCCTGTGCAAAAAAACAGGAGTGTCATTTGATTGCTTGAAGTGGTGTAACATGCTGACAATTATTCTGGGAAGGCCAAGATATCTTCAATGGGATTGGTCTTTCTCTTTGCATCTATCTGATAGCACTAAAGCTCAGTGGCGTAACTACGGGGGAGTGGCACCGGCCTCTATAATTTGATTTATTAAGTTTGTTTATTATATAAGAAAACATCACAAAGAAAAAGAAGCAGACCTGGATATCTAAGAATACAATGGAGCTTGCTGATATGAGACAGGAAGCCATAAAAAGAGGAGATTTGCCAGAATGGTGGAAACAACACAGAGAAGTAACAAAAGCAGTCAGAGCTGATCAACGAGACTTTGTTGAAAGGAAATGTGAGGATATGGAAAAAACAGGAAACGACTCCAAGAAGGTGTTTGCTTTGGTTATAAGGAACTGACTCAAAAAACTTCGGCAAAATCTGATGTTATAAATGATAGAAATGGTACCACGCTTACAGAGAGCGAAGACATCAAGACCCGATGGGCAGAATACTGCACTGAGCTTTATGAACAGAAAGCAGAGGAGGAACCCGCCATCAATGATTCAGGTGAAATTGACCCTGAACCACCACCCCTACTGGATGAAGTTCGTAAATCAATGAAAGAGATTAAAAAAATGGGAAATCACCAGGCTGTGATGAGATTCCAGGTGAACTGTGGAAGGCCTCTGGTGAGCAAGGTGTGATCATCATGTGGAAGCTATGTGACAAATTCTGGAGGGATGCGGAATGGCCTAAGGACTGGAAGAGAGCAGTAGGCCTATTTATCCCAATACCAAAGAAAGGAAATATAAAAGAGTGCTCAAACCACCGAACCATCAGCCTAATCAGTCACGCCAGCAAGATCCTTCTCAAGATCATCAACAACAGAATGATACAGAGGCTCGAGACTGAGATAGCAGACGGACAGGCCGGGTTTAGAGCAGGAAGAGGCACCAGGGATCAAAATGTCAATATGCGAAATATCATTGAAAAATGCAGAGGACATTCCATTCCACTCTACCTTTGTTTCATCGATTACAGCAAGGCATTTGACTGTGTCAACCATCAAGACCTATGGAACATCATGGGGGATATGGGATCCCCCGGTCATGTGGTGAAGCTCATCAGTACGCTATACCAGGATCAGGAATCTTCAGTCAGGACGAGTAGAGGTGACTCAGAGTGGTTCCAAATTGACAGAGGTGTGAGACAAGGATGCATTTTGTCTCCTCAGCTCTTCAACATCTATGCTGAGAGCATCATGAGAGATGTTTTGGAAGACTTCGGAGGTGTTACCATAGGTGGTCAGCGGATCACAAATCTCAGATATGCAGACGACACAACCCCGGTTTGCAGTAGCAAAGAGGAATTGATGGATATATTGAAAGCAATAAAATCGGTAAGTGAACAGAGGGGACTGATCTTGAACACAAAGAAGACGAAAGTCATTATTGTAGACGCAGGACGAAATGATACAGAGGCAAACGTTTCCTTAGAGAGAATTTCTGGGTTTCATCAAACTGTGGAAAAGTAAACTTCCTTCATCCCTCAAGGTTCGTTTGCTGAAATCAACAGCATTTGTTGTGGCATCATATGGATCTGAATCCTGTACGATGAAATTATCTGACAGGAAGAGACTGGATTCTTTTGAGCTGTGGTGCTATCGACGAATCCTGAGGATTCCATGGACTGCGAGGAAAACAAATGAGTGGGTTCTTCAAGAGCTTGGAGTTCAGAAGACCATTGTCCAAGGAATGGTTGAGGGAAAACACAAGGGAGGCAGACCTGCTGCGAGCTGGCTTGACGACATCAAAATTATCACTGGCCTGAGTATCACTGAGGCTACCAGGGCTGCCGCTGACCGCATTCGATGGCATACTATCATACGAACCACACCTGCATACGTGTATGCAATGTGACCTTAGAAAGAGAGAGTTTATTATATTTCTTTTTTTTTAATAAGTAGGTTTTTAGCATGTTTAGATTTGTACCTGGACTCTTTTGAAATCCAACACCTAACAATCCAAGATGGCCCCCAATTAAATATGAAAAAGGGAATTTTTGTATTTTACGCTTTTATTCAACCCAAGTGTGTTTTTTTTTGGTGGAAACCTATCCTTGCTCCGATAATAATTAGATAGTTAGAACAAACAACAAAAACTTGTGCAAACAAAGAAATTATAGAAATCGTGATTTAATTATCTCGGCTCACTGACATTCAAAATAAAACCCTGCTAAGTTTTTATTCCATAAATATGTATTTCATGCATTACCATAGGGAATTATTATGAAATAACTCTATAGGGTTTGTTTCCTATAGGCCGTGCGTATATCCCGGCTCGCATATTTAGTTTTGTAGTAAATTTAGCGTTTTCAATTGTTTCCTTCAAGGAAATCCAGAAATAAATGTATTTTCATGACCAAACTACATAAAAAATCTCATATTTTCCCAATTTGTTCAAAAGCAAGATAAAATCAGTAACAATGAGTACACTTGTTATTGATAACCAGTGTCTGTGTTTTTCCCAAAAGATATAATTTGTTCACATTATGGCTACTTTTGCAAACCATTTTCACCAATAAAATGTGTAATATTTGTACAATATTATACATGATAGTGATACATTATATTTACATGATATTCATCCACTAATGCAACAATATAAGATGTGTACACACCTACAGAGTGGCTGAACGTGCAACCCGTGGCCCCAATGGATTTGAAAATTTAGTTAGAGAATCCCATAGGAAAATTGCCGAAAAACAGTTTGTGCTTCCATCTGCCCCCCCCTCCTCCTCCCCGGATGACTCACGATACGCCGCTGCACCTACAAGAAACACATGTTTGGTAACTTGTGTTTCTCCTTATATTTCCACACAAAATACTAATACCTTTTTCTGTCGAAACAACAGGAGATGGTGTCGTAGTAATTGTCGTTTTCTGATCATTTGGTTTGGTTGTTGTTATTTGTTGAGTGATTGGTGGCAATTCTGTGCTGGCGATATCATTATTCTGAAAACCAACTAGGCCAAATAATACAAAGATGTTTGAAAACGCTGGACATTACTTCATCAAATAATTTTTAACATTAACTTTTTTTTTACCTTTACAGCAGTAGGTTTATTGCGTGGGGGTAAATTTGGAGTCAAACTGTACATTTTCTGAATCCTAGCTGCAATTACTAATTTTTACGATCTGCGCATGCTCATTGCTTTTGTCAGTTTTTGTTTTCAATACGCAGACTGGAAGTGCAATCCACTGACAAGAGATTATCATATTCTTTCAACACATATATTCAACTGCAAGTCCAACAATAGGTTTTTACAAAAAATAACGGGATATATTCAAGGATTTGAGATTTAACCACACATTGACATATAAAAAGAATATGCACCACCATCACCATCATACATGTAGTCTTCTTTCATGAGGCCAATGGGTAGAACAAATACCGTAGTTTAACGCTGCTACATGTATTTCTTTTTCCAATTATTATAGCTATGAATAAAATCATCTCAAGTGGCGGTCTTTTCAAATCATAAGCCCTTGTATGTATTGTATGAATGTAACTATGTGTGGTCTGTGGCTGTCAATTCTATAGACACAGTGAGAAAGTGCAAGCTTCAATAGTCCTGGTACTCAATAGGATTATGACTCTGTTAAACGGAATGGAAAAAACATCCTTATAGGTGAATCTAAATTCAGTTTATTTGTTATCTGATGCTTGATGTTATAAACTAGCGCTTGATGGTGCGTTTACATTTCCACGTGATTCGCTACACGACGTATTTCTATAATTATTGACCTGGTGTTGACGATGTGCGCGATTAGGCATATCTTTACGATTACAGTTAGCCAGATACATATTGTTTTTATTGCCATAATACTTACAAACAAATAAGATTCCAATCGCAGCTGCTAGTAGCAAAACCAGAGCAACAACACTTCCAATACCACAAATTATTCTGTTACGAAGTACTCCATACGATGGTGATGACGGAGCGGGTTTACCAGACCAGGCATATCCAGGGGATCCGCGAAGATCCGAGTATTGATTTACATTGTACCTATAAGAATTGGTGAATTTTCGACTACCAGTTCGACCAGTTGGTGTGGTATATTCGTACACTGGATCCCGTGGCCACTGTGAGAGAAAGAGTGATCAAGTTCTGACAGATTTATGCACGTTTCCTGTATAGGTGCGTGAATTTTCCTTTTCAAGTAATTTTATCGCGTTTGTCTGTTCTTTATTTTGTATTTGAAAAATCCTGTAAAAATATTATGTTTTATGCACAAAATAATACTTCAAAATATTTTTTTTCATAGAAACAACACTGATTGAAACCACCCTATAATTTTCCTTAAGGTTACACGAAGAAACGTATAAAAAACGTATAAAAGACGTATAAAGTTGTTCTCTAAAACCGCGTTTTCTCAGCAATCAAATATCGCAGTGAGTCAAATGTTGGTGCATGGATGTATCTTTACATTATTTTGTGTGTTTATACAAATTTTTAGAATCCGTTTGAAAATCCTTCGTTTAAATCATTTTTACGCACCATGTTCACAAGATCAAAAACGCGTTCCATGCAGTTTTTTTCAAATGTTCGCTCCGTATAAAACCACACCGAGTGATTGTTTTTTCCTTTTTTGTATTGTACTACAAATCGACCAAAGAAATAATGTTGCCATGGGGAAGAACCAAATACAGTACCGATTAAATTTTATTAGCCCGTTTTTGGGAACAATTTTCGAGAATCTTGTACCACAAAACACTGTTATGTTACATTATCGATATCTGGATTGTGGAACGTTAATTTTGATTTCTAACTGCCTACATTATTTCTCAAATGTCTGTCGCTTACTTTACCATTTGAATTTCACTCCAAATTTAAGCTACTTTTGCAAAAAACGAGGTTTTTCGCCATCGATACCTCCGACATTTACAGCGGTAATGAGCTTGTTTATCATAAGAGCCTGTTATGCACTATCGATCAATTTCATGTATCCCCAAGTGGCTCAATCGGTTAGCGCGCCGGGCTCACGATCGACTTTATAATACTATAGTTTTGAGCTGGAAAACTTTGGTACATGTTCGAGTCCCTATGTGGTCCATTCCATTTATTTTATTTTATTTTTCTCTCACTTTTTTGTTCTTTTTTCTTGTTCGTTTCTTTCTTTCTGACTGCAGCGATTGATTGTTTTTGCCCGTTTTTTTTCATTATATAATTGACGAATTTTTAGGCTATAGGCTACTAGTCTAATAGGCGCGGCGCGCGGCCTATGAATATATTTTTACAAATTAGTTTATAACAAAATATTAGTTGTTGGTTTTGTTATTGTTGTTGTAGTTATTGTTATAGGCCTATATATTGCATAATCAGGGTATAAATAGGCCTACTAGGCCTATTATAGCATATAGAAGCATTGATTTATTTCACGACAGATAGGCCAGGATAATTTTGAAAATTGAAAATTTAGAAAATCCAGAGGAAAATTGCCGAAAACAGCTGCACACAATCAACCCCCCCCCCCATCAGCCCATATGGCCCTATCATGGTCGCCCCCTCCCTATCCCTGCAACATAGGGCCTATAGGATGACTCACGAGCCGCGGTTTGTCCGTGGCCCTAGTTAATTTCAGATTGATACACTATTGTACGCATGAGTTCATTCTTTTCTGCATGGCTGTTTCCATTATTAACTTACGCCCCTCTGGAATCAAGCCTTGAAAACCTTGTATTTAACCTTAAAGGAGTATTTCGTGATCCTAGCATCCTCTATTTATGTCATTTTTTATTAGATATCCACGAAAAAACCTATTCCCAAAATTTCAGTTGATTCCGATTTTGCGTTCGCGAGTTATGCATGATTATGTGTATTACACTGCTCCATAGACAATGCGTTGTAATTTCGTTCTGGTGCACCAGAACGAAATTCAAATTTCACGATATCTTTGCTAAACGAATTAATCTGCAAGAAATATTTTGTACACAAACATTATGTAGCCAGAGGTTTCCAGTGATATAAAAATCTCAACTTTTTTTGAGAAAAGTGGGGGGATGAGGCTATGGATCACGAAATGCCCTTTTAAGTTCAAATTCTCAAAAGTTGCAACTAAATTGAACATGAATATTTGGATTTTTAAACTAATTTTGCCATAAATCCACACACATGAACACACCCCCACTTACCGATTAAGGCAGTAGACACTATCGATATTATCGATTATAACCGACTGTGGTAATTCGAAAATGGTTTCTTTGTTTTATTAAATTTTACAAAATTATGTATTGATATAGAATTTTCATACTGTTGCTAAATGAAATGACTTTCATTCCTAAATTGTATCAAACTTTAAGTGTACAATTAAATCAATTTTTCTTACCTTACGATTTCCATTATATGCCATTGCTTCGCTGGTAATATTCTTACTGACAGAAAATAATAATTGCCAAATATTTTTATGGGTGGATCGTTAATTTGACTCTTGTGCAGTAAACTGTTTACTGATTTCACGATATCCCGCCGTTTCTTGTTCGGTGATAATTGTTTATATGGAATATTTTTGGTTAGGGAGCGATCGTTATTTATGGCAGGGGGGAATGGGTAAATTTAGGGGGAACACGAAATTTTTGTGTGGTATTGAGGGGGGAACCTGAAATTTTTAGTTGAACCAGGAGGGGGTATTGTTAAATTTTAAATGGAGAAAATTGGGAAAACAAGGGGGAACGCGAAAATTTTGAGCGGACGCGAGGGGGGATTGTTTGTCGATATTTTTGCCAAAACACCCATTCCCCCCCCCTGCCGTAAATAACGATCGGTCCCTTAGTGAGGTAAATTCAAACAAGTTAATGCAATGAAGCGTGATTGTTTAATTGTTCATTGTTCTATTGTTCTGTGGACGTCATCATTGTAGTTGTCATAACTAGTATTTTCATTTTATTAACATGGTTACAACTCAGAAAATCGCAGTGATTTATAGTGCGCTACGCACAGGCACAACGCCTAGATGTTGATCCACAAGCCTCAGCGCACTTTACAGGTTGTCGCTGACCACTACTAACGGCCCCACATCATTCCATAAACCATTTAACAACAATTCAGGAACTTTGCTGCTATATTAAGAGCGCACACCCTAGACATTCCACAAATAACCCCGGCAAATAACCTTCGCAACCAGGATCAGCTCCCCGAGTTTTCTACGAGTTACAACGAGACAATTAGCAGTGAGTTCCTTGTCCAGGGGAATTTCAAGCTGACTCAATTTTTCACGAGAGCATACTAGGCACCGTCAGGGTTCGAACCCGCAACCTCTCGCACCTTTAATCAAACCAAACAGCGCTTATAAAATGAAGAATAAAACGGTATCATTATAATAGTGCTAAATATTTCTTTGCGCTCATTTTTAGTGTCAACAATTTTAACCAACCTCCTTATGCCGATCAAACATTAAGCCCACCATAGGTTCCTACAGTAAAATGCATATATTTATGTTTGCTAGTGACAGTACTTGAAGGGATATGGACTCTAAATCCGTGGTTAATTTAAAATAATCACATTGTTAAAAACAATAAAAAAGTGTAATATCTAACCCAATGCCCACTTAAGTACAGATATCATACTTCATTTAATGAATCTACCCTTTCTCCCGCCCTCTGTGCATAGACGGTCAATACAAATAATTCCAAATGCAATCGGAGGTCCGAAGTTCAATCATCTCTAAATTCCACCGACCAACTGATTGCTCTTTCAAACTCTCATACTTCCATCACGTCTTTACTTAACCCATGAAGACAAAATGCAGTACATCTTTATTGCCTGATTTGTCTGCACTTGTTAAGTTATATCCGATCATTTTGTGACTTAAAGCAATATTATAACATTTTCAAACAAAATAGATTAGCATTTCTTTGCCATAAAATGTTAGCTTTTACTGTCAGATATATCCCCTTTTATTTTTGAGCCGAACAACTACGGCAACGCAAAGAAAATTGGAATTTACTACCAGCGCACATGTCGCCAATACGTACCACTCCCTCGGTCATGTTGTGGTACGACCCTTTGTTGTGTATATCACCGTCCCGCACGCCGTGACGTACTGTGTGTTATGAACATCGTGTATGCGTTCGACTAATAATTCCATCGTAATAATAAAGCGCTGAATCAGCCTTTAATTCAAAATCACGGATTTTGACAAAACTACAGCACGTAGAGTCTTGATTTTTGCAGGGTATATTGGTTTAATAAAGTACAATTTAATCGTGTAAAAAAAGGAATTTTAAAAATTCAGTGAGGGCGTCTTCCTCAGCAAATGTTATAATATGGCTTTAATGGCTGTATTATAATAAGCTAATGTGGACTGACTAGTTACTTAATTTACAACCTGAATGTAAGGCGATGTAAAAGTGTGAGAAAGGTTTTTAACCCAAGTCTCCACATACATAAATGACAGCCAGTGAAAAAAATTATCAATGCCAATCCAGGATTTGAACCTGGGACCATCTGATCACCGATGGAGAAGAGCAGTGATATAAAAGTAGTATCGCCAATGCCTCTAATATTAATAGTGGATATTCGGGCTAAATAATGTAGCTCATCATCAGAAAAATATAGAGTTCTTCCCTCGACTTTCTTCAATCGTCATGATATTGTCTTTATTATTTACCATTCTGCATTTGTCTTTCTTTTCCCTGCCATTGGATGTTGGACTAACAATATAGACCTATATCTGCGAGGGGGATAGTGTCGTTTATAGCAAAAAACCGTTTGTATTTCCATAAGAAATAGCTTAGTATTTCTTTTCCATAAAATGTTATCTTTTACTGTCAGATATGTCCCCTTTAAATTTTGAGCTGAACAAGTGAGTTAAAGCAAAGAATTTACTCCCAGCGCTAATGTAGCCAATGATCGTTATCTTTTTCATGCTCCTTTTCGACTAAATTTTGTGTGTAGAACATCTGTTTGACTTGGGACAGCCTATTAGCTGTGCATGTCCGTGGGATTTGTAGTTTAAAATCTATTTTAGCCTGTACTAGAGTGGGCTCACATCATTTATGCTTGTTATGACGCCAGTGGCTGAACTAGGGGGTTGGGCAAGGGGGCAATGTGCCCCGGGTGCCACATTTACGGGCGCCGAAATGACGGTGGATAAAAAAACCCAATTAATTCGGCGCCCCCTCCAAGCGGGGAAAGTCAAAATTTCAACACAAATAGTCATTTGAAAGATCAATTTAAGACCGAAATTCAACATCATTGTATTTGTAACCAAATTTCATTAAAGTGGTGTTTGGGCAAATTTTGTCGCGCTGTTTTTTGGGTGCGGGCGCCATTATACATCCTTGCCCCGGGAACGTTTGTACTTTATTTTGGTGTCACTAAATAAAGGAGACCCATTATAGCAATACTGGTACACCAAAATATAACCGTATAGTATGACATTTAATATAGAGAATCCAGATACAGTGACATTCATAGAAAGTGTTAGACATTGATGAAGATATTAATAGAGCCCCATATAGCCCCTTACAAGCTCTTTGATATAACCTTTAAATAACTTATTCGGGCAGCAAAGGAAGCAAAAAGATAAATATAACAAACGTAAATAAGTAGTGGTCCATATATTGAACCTTGGGGCACCACACTTGACATTTTCCAATGGTATAAGTTACCAATTGTTTTCTAATAGACGAAGAAAGCTTTTGAACCAATACCAGCAAACATCTCATAATACCGTATTGATCATCCCATCAAATATTGAGCTTGATTATTGAGCACCAAGGTCATCGTTGACATCATTCCTAATCTAATCTTAACAAATCTATCACAACCGTACATATTGCTGTCCTTTGTATATCGTTGATCAGCATGGCACAATTCATTGTTATGATTGATGAAGTGAAAAAGCATCACAGCCTCTGATTTTACGTTGGTCTGGCCACGTGGTACATATTTCTGTGAACGTTTCTGATTCATCAGGTTCAGGGTCGTTCTTCGCCTTTTCGACAGCAATCTCCATTTCTGAGGCCACTATTTCGTCAATCTCCTGAAAGTACGATCACATACAAATTGTTTAAATCATAGAAAAAATTACTTTTGAAACCATAGCACTCACCTTACACATAAAGATAAATGACAACAAGTAGAAAGATATTGTCTAAACATTGAGTTCTACTCTTTATCCTTATTATAGTATTATTTGTAATAAACACGTTGGCTCTGCCAGCCTTTATACGTAAAAAATACTATTGCTACCCTTCTACTTATGACAGAAATTTGAAAAAACAAATTTATCAACGTAATAATGTGATGCAAGTGCAGCGAGCAGAAAGTTTTACATAATTGACCGTTATTTTAGGGTGTAATACTGAAAAGGTGCCCAAATATCGCTTTACATCCTTTCGACCTGCTCAAAAATTGTTCCCCTCTGAGGGGTACACATAATGATCACCCTGAGCCCGGATTGCAGTACTACTAAAATGCAAGAAACTCGCGATTAAAGCCAACAAGCTTATTAAAGAATAGAAAATATTTAACTCAACATACCTTCAACTCATCTGCAAAGCACGGTTGGTTTTTCAAAAGTTGATGTAAAATTTAGTTATGGGATCTTTTGACGCCATATCGTCACTTATTTGAAGGGCGTCATAATTGGCTACAGAAATAGCATGCCCGTGCAAATGACTCGTATCCATTTCGATAACAATGGGCCCCTAATTGGATAGAATAAAATCATGATTATATAAAATGAGAAACTCCATATTTTAATGATTAAGAATTATCTTTCTAAACAAACTAAGCTTGAGGTGCGTTTCTTTGTTACTTATTTACTAATTTGTTAAAATGTGTATCTTTTGTAGTTTAATGCACTTTTAAATTGATCTGTTTGAACAACTTTTTCTTTTGCGCAGGTCTTGCACAGGCAGGTATTCGTTCTTGCAGTAAAATAAATATGGGTGTGGGGATGGGGGTGGGTGGAATGTTTTTCTGAAGGGGGTGGGATGTTATGTGAGCGGAGGTGTAGGGGTGGGTACATGTGTTAGGTATGCGAAGGGACCATGATAGGTGAGCTGTAGTTAGTTGTATCCTTTACATGTTTACATTAGTCTTATGATGTACCAGGTATAACATAATGTAGAATTATAATGATTACTATCATTTTAAAAAATCAATTGACTTACATAGCCAGCTCGACAGTATTCCGCAGCCCAGCGCGTTGCTTCCCTGACTGTAAGAAGGTCCATGCCATCCACCTTAAGAAAATAATCCAATTCAGAGTGAAAGATTTGATCAACAGGTAATTTAAATCACTTCATCTTATGGTTTGATACTGTCATTTGGACCACAAATAAATCTACGAGTGGATATATGAGCAGCACATAAGCAACAAAGAGCTGTATGGAGACCTTCCAAGACTCTCAGAGAAGATCACAGAAAGGAGAACACGCTTCGCTGGGCACTGCTTCAGGAGCAAGTGTGAACCTGTCGCCAACCTGATAAAATTAGCACCCAAGAAACCCTGGTAGACCACTCCTTACATATGTAGATGTACTCAAGCAAGACACCGGACTGGAAGCATCTGACCTGGGAACGGCGATGCAGGACAGGAGGATATGGAAAACGGTCGTGGTTCGGAAAAACCACCCGAAATAAGCAAGTAAGCAAGTGGTTATAATTATGTGTTTCAAAAATGACGTTTCGTTAAAGTGCGCTTTCTTAATATCTTGTGTTTATACTATTCGCCGTTCTTCCAGTCCTATGCCTGTTTTCTTTCAGCTACTAAGGCTATTTGCACCAGCTGCTATACATTATGTTGGGCATAGTGATGTTATTTCCATGCAATACTTGCTCGATACGGTTGACTACTCATTGACAACACGTGTTTTGCACCGGGCTGAATTTCATTTCTCGGATGACTGCATGTTACTATACCAGTTCTACGGACCTTGTCGGACACCGTTCTCCGGAAGTCTTAATGTACGATCTTTTTTCAGAATATACCTTGTTCCAACTTACATCTATGAGTAAATTGTCAAATTCGCCCTATTTGTAGTAAAATGGGATGATATTCTATTGGATCGCAAATCTTAGTCTCCTACGAAGCCAGTTTGGTTACGCTCCCTCCACACATGTGGAGGGAGCGTAACCAAACTGGCTGCGTTGGAGACTGACTCTGAGGCCGCACTCGGCGTCCTAATCCAAAAAGTGGGAGATATTTCGAGTGATAGAGGTGAATAATTAACTAGCATATTAACTATTTTATCATTTTGGAAGAAAAAAAGCAAAATCAAAAAAGATCGTACATTAAGGCTTTAAATAAAACGCTCTAAAAAGGCGTAGGAAAACAGTACGGAAACGCATAAATATGCACCCATCTCCCATACGCTCACCCGAAAACACATAGTACATACTACACATGGAAAGTCCCGGAAAATCAAACATGTCAAAGAAGTGAAGTGAAGTTCATCCACTACTTTGAATTTTCGGGAACTTTTGATATGTTATTTAATTCATGTTTTCTGAAATGAATGATGATTAAATTGATTCTGTTGCAATAAGGGGTGTAAACTAAAATACCATGCAAAAATCAAGACTTTAGGTGCTGTAGTTTTGAGAAAAAAAATTGAATAAACCGTCTCAAGACGTTATTATTACGATCGAAGTCTGCCGATTGCCAGGCCATTTCCTATTGTGAAGGTAGTTTTTATTTTGAATGGCAAGCGCCAAGAATAACTGTTACACGATTAAAAAAAAACACCACCAAAGTCGTTTTGGGTTTTTTTGTTATCTCTAGCCTAAATTTTAAAGAATTCCTCCAGGTGAAATATCCTGTAAGATTATTCCAAACGGTGGCCGAATTTAAAGAAAATCAAGAAAATTAAACTTATGACAGGGTAGATTAGAAACCGGCTTCGCTCGCTTTCGCAAAACTCCCGTCACTCAAAACCCTGTATAACTATTCAAAAGGGTTCAGACCATATTTCGTATGCAGTAAACAATGGTGCCATTCCCGTGTTTATCAAAAAGCAGTAATAAATCTTGGTATTCGCCGTAGAAGTGTAGAAGTGATGATGTAACAGGATTAACTACCATTACTACCGACGTTGCGGCCAAAACCTTTGTCCTTCAGCTGGGTTGTTAATTGAGGGTCATCCGAGGTCAATCGATGTAGCAGTTGATTGATGACAGATTAACTCTAACACCCCTGCTCTTGTAGACGGACGGTTGTTCGGCTCGTACCCACACTGCTTCTTTGCATCTCCGACCAACGGGGTTCACGATCCAAAATGACAACGTCGTCAATGTCAAAACTGTGATCACTGCCCTCAATGTGTCTTTAGACAGCCGAATCGTCTATGTTGGGTTATGCGATTAGGGGTATCATTATGCAATCTTTTGCGAATTTCTAGAAAACATGTCTCAACCCAAATCTGAAATCTGGATTGCGCAAATCAACAATAGATGCATTTCGAGTGTTGTTTTAGCCACTGTTTTTGTGCCGAATTAAACAGGTTTTTGTACAAAACCTGTTTGCAAGCATTTCGGCCGTTGTGTGGCCGATTGCGATGATTTATTGTCTGGGTTAAAGTTTTTGTTATTGAAAATCAAAATTTCAAAGAATTTATTTATCATATTTATTTTAATTGTATTTAGCTTTATTTAGTCCCACAAAACCAGTGGCGGCGCCACGGGGGGATGGGGCAAAAGAGGGGTGAAAAGACACTTCTTAGCCAAAATTAGGTGAAATGCCCTCCCCCCCCAGTCGGAGGCTCTGCCCCCTTTACCCCCCCCCGATTTTTTTTCTGGCGCCGCCACTGCATAAAACTCCGCTCCACGGCAAATGGCATGACAGTATGAAAGCAGCATAAAACAAGTAGGCAGATGTTCTATTATAAAACGAGTACTTTTCTTATCTTACCCAAATTCCTGGTATGTAGTCCCCTCTGGTATAAAATTCAGTACACGCTGTCGTTCTATGGGCTTCAGAGTTTCTAGCAACCTGGTTATTCTCGCAGACAAATATAACCGGCAGATCCCACAGCTTGGCTATATTAAAGGCCTCAAATACCTGTCCCTGGTTAGCTGCACCTTCACCATAGACTGCTACACTGATGTTTCCTCTCTTTTGCCTTTTCATAGCGAGCGCCATTCCTGCGCCTAAAGGTACCTGGTTTGAATACATGGGTATGCAAAGAAGATGCAAGCCATTATTATATTAGTTGTATGAAATATAAAATGGCGTATTCAAGATTACGTATACGAGCACGAGCGTATTTCACGCGGTTGCGAATGAAATTTGATCATAACATCATTATTCTTTTTTTTTTTCGATTCGACATGAATACCTACCATTTTGAGGAGTGACTCACCTTTGTTTCCATTTTCCTATTCTGAATTTCTTAAAAGCCATACATATTATTGAAGGACTTGGTTGATAATCAGATACGTAAGGGACACGTAACCTGCTCCTGTCAGGACTTGAAACGTTTCTGTACGATCGGACGGACTTTGTAAATAAGCTGGTTCTGTATATGACTTGAAACGTACGGAAGGACTTGGTTGATAATGAGACCTACCTGCGAGCCTACAATTGCACTTCCTCCGAAGAAATTAGTCTGTTTCCTGTATAAGTGCATTGATCCTCCTTTTCCTTTCGAAGAGCCGGTGATCCTACCTGATGCAAACAACACCAATAAAGGTTACCGTTAACAGAAATGTAGGAATACGATGAAGGATTAGAAAAAGTTACTTTATAAATGTATGTCATTAGCCATGTTAGCAATTTCATAACAGAGCTTAACTGGTTCTTCTCATTAAATCGGTTTAACAAATAAACATGTACCAATCAGTACATGTCAGAGTCATTCTGTCACCTGTTTACTTCACCAGGATAACACACACACCAACACCCCTCACACCACACCAATCTCGCCTTTCTCCTTTAAATAAGTAAATTTAATGTAACGTTAAATAAATTGAAAACATATAGCTTCAATTAAAACGATGCTCCAGCATACTATATGCATATGATTAGATCTGTATACGCTGGCGAAGTTACGTAATAAATCCGATTAACTACCATAGCAATAGGTGAAAACAATTTTGAACATATCGCGCTGCACTACAAGCAGATTGAACTAATCACCTGTGTATGCCTGCAATCATTGATTGAACACAATACTGGTCTTTTCAAAGATACTAATCTTACAGGTGCAAGTGATCAGCATGATATGGTTCAATGCAGAGGTACCGCGTGAAAGTATAAGTGCAGCGCGGTATATTCAAAAATTGTTTTCACCTATTGCTATGGTAGTTAATCCGATTATTACGTAACTTCGCCAGCGTATAACATCACTGGAGTGTCTATAATAATTATATTCTTTTGTAATCTCGGCAGGAAATATTTCGATGATCTATATTTTTTCACAGTGCAATTAAGCTTGGGATTATTTGAAGAGCCCCAGCAAACACAAAACGTTTTCGACATCATTCGCAAAAGGTTAGAAAAGGTTGCCAGAAAACGTTTAAATGTCGGGTTATATAAAGGGTATAAAACCTTTTCATAACATTCAAAAGCATTTGTGGATAACCTACTGCAAATATTCTAACATAATGTTATTCAAGTGTTGACAAAATATTTGGCAAAACATGTTTGCAGAAAATATTTTATAATAACATTTTGAAAACATTAAAAAAAATATTGTTGTAGTGTGTTTCCATAAAAACCGTTTTAAAACGTTTCCGTGACCTTTATATAACCCGGCATGTGATGTTATTAAAACGTTTTTATCTAAACCAAAACCCAAAATATAACATGTTTAAAACATTTTAAAAACATTTGTGTGTTTGCTGGGTCGTGAAAAGTGCACTGCGAAATTAAAACACTTCTTTTGTATACTTTGCATTGAGTACGATCGTATTTTTGTTTTAATCAGGTAACTTCAAACAAAGGTGATTCTTTGGTCAGACGATTATAAAACAAACTGAATAAAAACCGAACTACTTTAAGTTTGAAGTTTCTAACAAAGAGTATAGACAAAAGTATCGGTAATACTAATAACGTATAAAATTGTATAAAAAATAAACCACAAAATTACTTTGCTTTTGGAAGTTACTCTGCTAGTTTACTCACCTGTTATTTCAGCTAGAATTTGATGAGGGGATAGTCCTTTGAGATAAGCCCATGCATGATTTCTATGAGAGCACGATATGGCGTCATCTGGCTTTAGAGCCGCAAACATACCAACGGCACACGCTTCCTAAAATCAAAGAACATACGTGCAGGTTGTATTGAAAATGATTGGTACCCATCAACTTCAAGTGATTATAGACAAGACTGTCATATTAAAATGAAACATAAGAGGTATTTGATTTATAGATACATTTTATGAAAGTTCATTAAAACTATAAATCCTGGGCATTTTATGAGGATCCATGTTGCATATTAAAGTTAGCATGCAATAAACACATTTTGGTACAGCCTGTATTGTCATGATTGTAACTCGCCAAGAAGACACTTAAAATATTGTATTTGTTGATTTATACGGAAGTAACTAAGGGCCATGTGGGTTCGCTTTGTAACGCAAGAAGTCAGGATCTTGTGATCACAAATCCCGACTTCTTGTGTTCCTGACTTAGCCAGTTTGAAATAAAGACAAAGTAAAGATATCAAAATAAAGAAATAGTTAAGACAACTCAGGATCTCAAGAACTCATGAAATCTGTTCAATTTTTACGGCGTTGGTATTTTAATTGTAAGCACATCCACGTTAGTTATCTCGAGATCCTATTTTCTTGACTTAAAGTCAGGAACTCATGAACTCAAGCCACGCTTGAGTTCCTGACTTCCTGACTTCAAGTCAGGAACACAGGATCACGAGATCCTGACTTCATGACTTTAAAGTCAGGAACTCGTGAACTCAAGCCGCGCTTGAGTTCTTGAGTTCCTGACTTCATGATTTTAAAGTCAGGAACTCGTGAACACAAGCCGCGCTTGAGTTCACGACTTCCTGACTTTGAACTCAGGAACACAAGAACTCAAGCGCCGCTTGAGTTCACGACTTCCTGACTTTGAACTCAGGAACACAAGAACTCAAGCGCCGCTTGTGTTCACGACTTCCTGACTTTGAACTCAGGAACACAAGAACTCAAGCGCCGCTCGTGTTCACGACTTCCTGACTTTGAACTCAGGAAGTCATGAACACACGAACTCAAGCACGGCTTGAGTTCGTGAGTTTGTGACGAACTAAACTCGTCATATACTCGGATATCACTTATTAATTATTTATTTAATCTATTTTTTTTCATTTTAGCTTAATCATTGTTAATTTAGCAGTTGTGTTTGTAATTGCAATTAGAAACGTTGTAATAAAACATGATTTTAAATATTTATAAATTAATTTTCTCTGAGGACTGGTGGTGTGTCTAATAATCAGGTAATGATGGTCGACGACGACGACGACGATAATGATGATGATGATGATAATCAATACACAAATGATAAAGAGAAATAAACATGCCTGGCATATATACTACGTGTATATTACCTAGCTGGGGGGTTTACACCCCCCAGCTAGGTACTGTAATGCTCTCCGATTCTTCTTTCTTTCTTCTTCTGGCAACAAAACTTCAAAATGCTTCTCCTCCTACATATTACACCCTACAATTACAACTTGCACACATGTATCGGCTATATCCAGTGCCCATAGGGTGCAAACAGAATTGGGATCAAATGTCATTAAAGGGGCATTTTCGGTATATAACCAAATATCTTCAAAATGCTTCTTCTGCCACATATTACATAGCACAATGTCGTCACTTACACATGTGCATCGGCTTTACCAGTGCCCATACCTTGCACACAGAATTGGGGTCAAAGGTCATTAAGGGGTAAAATCTTACAATTGCATTATCTGGACATCTGTAAGGGGTATGGGGCTCAAACTCAATACAATAAATCTCATGACCAAGGGAACATTTTGCGGGGGTCAGGTCAAAGGTCATGCAGAGGTCAAATTTTAGAAACGCATTTCCTGGACATCTGCAAGGGGTACGGGGCTCAAACTTGGTGACAACAAACTTAATGATCAGGGGAACATGTTGGAACACTTTGCAGGGGTCAGGTCAAAGGTTATCTGGGGTAAAATCTTTATAACTTCATTTTCTGGATATCTGCAAGGGGTATGGGGCTCAAACTCAGTGACAACAAATCTCATGACCAGGGGACCATTTTGCAGGGGTCAGGTCAAAGGTCATGTAGAGGTCAAATTTTCTAAATGCATTTTCTGGACATCTGTTAGGGGTACGGGGCTCAAACTCCACAACAACAAACTTACTGACCTGGGGAACATTTTGGAACATTTTGGAACACTGTGCAAGGGTCATGTCAAAGGTCATCTGGGGTCAAATCGTAGAATTTTATTTTCTGGATATCTGTAAGAGGTACGGGGCTTAAACATGGTGACAACAAACCTCAAGACCAGGGGAACATTATGGAACATCATGTATAGGTCAGGTCAAAGGTCATCTGGGGTCAAATCTTAGAATTGAATTTTTTGGACATCTGTTAGGAGTACGGGACTCAAACTTGGTGAAAACAAACCCCATGACCAGGGGAGCATTTTTGGATCATTTTGTAGGGTCAGATACCTCCACAACACCAACATGCCCCAGCTAGGTTTGTGGTCTATGACCACCATTTGCCACTAGTTTATATTCTATTTTTAAGATGGACAAATTGACCTCTTGGCTCCTTGCTTTTATGCATGGTAAAAGTCGGGTTGGCCTTGAAGAAAATATATATATTACATGCTGTTCGGGTTGACCTTACAATGTTTGTACACTCATAAATTGACCTGTGAACGAATTGGATATAACACATCATACTCCACAACGTCAGGTTAACTTTCTTGTTGAATGGAAGCCTCGAGGTCACTGAACTGTGTCTTTGGAAATTATGTCTTTTTTGGCTCGTAGCAAATGATAGTATAATGTGTATGCAAAATCATAGGTGAGCAGGGTAGATGACATGACACGTGCTCTTTGTTCAAATATTACAAATATTAAACATGATTGGCAAACATTAGCGTTTCATATTGCTTGCAACCACCCGGTCACCCCCCTCCCCCCCCCCAATTATTGTTAGAGCCAACACTATTATTGTCCGTCCCTGTCTCAGTATCAAAACAACATTGACTGGACTGTGAGGAGGGGGAGTGAAGATTGCATAGTTAAAATTACTGAAATCCCTCATCACTGCCATCATCATCTTTTTTCATCACCACCATCATCTGACATCATCAGTATTATCCATTATCATCATCATCATCATCATCATCATTCATCATCATCATCATCTTGTGATCATTAACATCATCATCATCATCATCATTACCTGATAATACTAGACACATCATCACAGCAACGAATTTGGGCGATATTCGATACTGCAAACGATCATTTCTGGATCACTTTCGTTCATTTTTCGTTCATTCTTTAAATCAAAATACCGGGCAAGTATGTCGGTAAATGTGTCTATTTTATGTATTTTTTGTGCTAATTTTATTACAAAATATTTGATATCAATCCTAGTTGCACTCCCATTCGAGTATATGACAAGTTTAGTTCGGTGTCACCTACCAGCTGAGAGAGCCTAAATGCATCCATATAATATCAAATGATGGCGCTAGCAACACACGTGCTAAAGTCACAAACTCACGAACTCAAGCCGTGCTTGAGTTCTTGTGTTCGTGACTTCCTGAGTTCAAAGTCAGGAAGTCGTGAACACAAAGTTCTTGTGTTCCACAAGTCAGGAAGGCGCTTGAGTTCACGTGTTCCTGACTTTAAAGTCATGAAGTCAGGAACTCAAGAACTCAAGCGCGGCTTGAGTTCACGAGTTCCTGACTTTAAAGTCATGAAGTCAGGATCTCGTGATCCTGTGTTCCTGACTTGAAGTCAGGAAGTCAGGAACTCAAGCATGGCTTGAGTTCATGAGTTCCTGACTTTAAGTCAAGAAAATAGGATCTCGAGATAACTAACGTGGATGTGCTTACAATTAAAATACCAACGCCGTAAAAATTGAACAGATTTCATGAGTTCTTGAGATCCTGAGTTGTCTTAACTATTTCTTTATTTTGATATCTTTACTTTGTCTTTATTTCAAACTGGCTAAGTCAGGAACACAAGATGTCGGGATTTGTGATCACAAGAAGATACTGACTTCTTGCGCTACAAAGCAACCCGCATGGCCCTTAGTTACTTCCGTAGATTTACGAAGGCTGGGGCTGGTCATGGCAATCCTCTTTCAAAAATTTGTATACTACAAATGATAAACGAATTCAAATCTTCTCATTGGAAATGTAGGGGAACACTACGAAAATATTTACTACCACAGCTCTGCAGGACAGCTGACTTCTCTGCATTTGTCGCTCGTAATTATGTGATCAACATGATCAAGCGAATAGGTATAAAAATACATGACACTGAAGAAAGGTGATCCCGATTCCATTCAGTTTTTAAAAGGGATGTGGGCGATTTCATGCATTTTTGTTTTATTACCAGCAGAACTTAAAAGAGATAACAATTAGTCAAAAAATTAAATTTCCCTTTACTTATAAAGATTTGTCAACACTTGGCGCAACCCCTACCTGTCCAGTTGAGAGATGAGATTGTCCTCGAACATGATTCGACTTGAATAGATCCCAAATGGCCTCCTCCATACAGCGTATCATCTTCATGTGTCGATAGTAAATAAGAGCATCTGCTTTTGTAAGAGACGCCTCCGCAGATGGACCAGATTCAAGTTTATGCAATTTGAAGTTCTAATTTCATGGGAAAAACAAGAAAAGAAAATGCCATATAAAATACTAATTTCACTAATAGATTCGACAGTAACGTAAAATTGCGTTGTCAGAAAAGTATATTTTTATATAACATAAAAAGCAGTGGTCATAGAGCAGATCCTTGACGGAAAGAAACATTATTATACGGGATTAGAAAAAAATGTTATTTAACAGTCAATATTAATGGGTATATTTTTACGGGAAAATTTTCTGGACACGTGACTAATGCGTATCAATGTGAGTGTGACCTCGAGCCTGATCTCTGACCCCCGGCGGTGACCTCACTATTCAAGTCTTAGTAATTTTGAATTGGAATAGTATTCTTAGCTGCAATTTCGATAGAAATTTGTGTATTGCAATTTTATTGAATATCATGCAATCTTAATTTCTTCACAATATCATCAAAATGTAATTTCAAAAATATCTACCTACGGAAAAAATATTTGTCTACGGAAACTCTTACCATAATATTATTAACTTGCGACAAGTTATTTATTTTGCATCAAAGGAGGAATTCTTCCTATTCAAATACATTGGTAGACCACCCGCTGTGCTCGGGGTCACATTCCATAATGCTAATATGTCTGCGCCCATGGGTGTCACGTGTCCAGAAAATTTTCCCGTGAAAATTTGCTTTAAAGTTAAAGATCGTTGCGATGCATAAGCCGGTAAGCCCTTGAGTCTCGAAATTGTCAAGGACTTACCGTTCTCTCAAACGAACGTAATTTTTTTCGTGGTTTAATCTTCTTAATAAGTATGTAAAGAAGACGATTTCCTTTAATCACTGCATATGCACTGAGCTATATACTAGTACGTCTACTTCTCTATTCTTCATTTCACTAAATTTGCTAATATAAATGTTTCTTAGGTAATAAAACAATTCACAAGAAAGTCTTACAGTTACAGGAAGTCTAATTTCTTCATTGAATGCCGCAACACTCTGCACCGTCCTATACGGTATCATCGGTGCACGTATCTGCCTTATAGTTCGCTGTATTTGGAAAATACATAGATATACATTATTCATATTCGTGATTTCCGTTTCTGTACATAGGATACTCGCACAAATGGGGGCACGCTCTCCCACATAAAAGGCATGGGACACTTCTGTGTGTGGAGGTCCCATATGCATCTGCCATACTCTGCTATAAGACGAACAATAGTGTTGTAGCCGGTGGTCTTGATGTCTCGAGGACACTTGTTCAGGTTGCGACGGAGGAAGCAAAGGGATCTCATTCCTTTCATGGTGATGTTGTCGACATGTTTGTTCCAAGACAACTTGTTGGTATTCAGCTCGACACCTAGGTACTTGGCTGATGGAACTGCCTCTAGTGGATGATCATGAATTGAGTATGTGGATATGATGGGTGAGGATCTTTGTCAAATGCTTTTGAAAAGTCGAGAAGTATGAGGTTTGTTTAAAATCCGTTGTCCAGGATAACATAAATACACTTTTGGAATTTGTCATGGTTACGTGTTTACGTACTAAACCTGATGGCTAAATCAAATTTTAGGCTTTCTGGTGCCCTCTTATCCGGGCCTCTTATACAACTATGGTCATCACGTGTCCCCCATTTATGAATGTAGGCCTATATAGATTCATATGAACAGGATGAAGACCACGATTGACATACCCTTACCCCCCCTTACACACACACCCATATCCACCCCCTCACGCGCATGATGTAACTAATATACCACCTGAGATTTGAATTTTTAAAAGAGCTATATCTTCGAGATGTAAGCTGATGTGTCCTGGTTTGCTAACCCTATCTCATTCAAGTCCAGTAACAAAACAACGTTGTCAAAATAGTGACATAAAACGTTGTAGATGTAGATAGTCAAGCCAACAGATAAATGGTGAAGATCCGCAGTATAATATATTGGCATTTATAAATTCCATAGAGCTCTCGGAGTATAATATTTTGAAGGAATAATAACACTGATATTGGCTTTCTAACTATAATAAATGTAGTTAACCTGACAGATAAATACATACCTGAAATAGGCATCCGACTCGGTGAAAGGACAGCATGATGTATACTAGATCAGTAATACCGGTAATTTTATTTTGTTTTACTTCAGTGATTCCCCTGATACATTTTCCAGTATCAGTGAGTGTATTCATTATTCTTTTGACAAAACAATAAATATGGCCTGATAGCCAAAATGTCTATTATTCTGTATAATACCAAGGCTTTTCCGTGTCAATTGGTCTAATGCATGCGATTTACGGTATTATCTTCATAGTCATATTCATGCAAGAGTTTATGGCAAGCCAAGGGGGCCAAAAGCGTGGAACAGCTACGCGTAGCTTCTTTCTCGTTACGAGCAGCTGTTTGACCAATCAAAATAGTCAAATTTAATCACGTGGTTGGGTCGTTAGCTGCGCGTAGTATAGTTATAGGTATCCTCTTTCACAATTATTATCTTGTAATTAATTTACGGAATTAGCATAGATAACGAACGGATAAGTTTACACCGTGTTTAATAGCAAGTAACTTTATACTCGGGCTGTATTAGCGGTGCAGGGGATATGAAGGTCAAACAACAACAACTACTGATATAAAGCGCTGTGTAAAGATATTGCAGGGAAAGCGATATCACATGCCACTGTGTAAATATGGAGAGACTAAAATGGGTCATCAATTTTTTTCGGAACGGGGGGGTCCTAAATTTACAAAAAGTCGGCGTCAATAAATTGCGGCCCTCACTATTTCGGCATCAAAATGTTATGACCCCGACACCCACCACCGATACACCGTACCCCCTAGACAGGCTAAAATTGTATTGAAATCAGTCTTTTTGAATACAATAAACACACTATCTGTAGTCATCTTGTGCCTCCCTACATTTTGTCATTATCAATTTATGACCCCCCCCCTCCCCTTATTTTTCTTTCCAAAAAGTATGACCCCTATATTTGGGATCCCCTTCCGAAGAAAATGATAGCCCCCTAAATATAGAACAATCATCATTCTGTTCAGATATTACTTTAATAGCACCTATACCATTTTTTTGCTGATATACTACAGATATTTTCATTTCCAAAAATTAACAACGTAATATTTGTGAGAGAGGATGTTTACATCAGCTCCACGTGTTTAAAACCGCGATTCTGATTGGTTAATAAGCTGCACGTAACGAGAAAGAAGCTGCGCGTAGCTAGTCCCACGTTCTGAGCCGCTTAGCTTGCCATAAGAGTTACCCTACCGTATCAAGAAAGACTATATTAATATAGCTTTCGGAATAAAGCCTGGGGCCATATGATTCCAAATACTCGTTCAATGATCGCCAGAATTTTAATCTCCTAAGCATGCTCCTAAGTCCTAAGTGGAGATTCCCGGGTGGAGATTATCCCGTTACTTCTATTCAATGAGTCACCAAACTTGAATGACCAGCCACTTCTGCCAAGCTATTGATCTCCACGATGGTTATGCGACTCTACCACGGCTCATTGATCGTCACTCCCACAATTTCCTCATAGGAATTGACCCTACATATACATTGACCTGTACCGGAAGGCTTGTAAAAGAGACTGTATAATGACGTCAGTTAGTCAATCAGCTGTTCGAAGTCGCCAGTTTTGATCATAGCTTGCAGTTTCATCCATGATTGTACAGTACGTCGAGTACGACAGCAACTTAGCTCACTTCCAGTAATTTTTACCGGCGTTACCTCTGCTGTTACGTAACGCAATGTTGAAAATCAGGTGGCAAATACGGTTTTTCAGAAAACATTAAAAAAATGGAATACACGAGTCGTTTCTCCCTTCATTTATATATTGAGCCCATAGATAATGAAACAAGAGTATAAGGCAAAGAAGAACGTGTAAAAGTTGAATTATTGTAGAAAAAATGAAAGCTTTTGGTGCGCGAAGTAGCCTAAAATGCATGTCACGATCACTAAAATGGTTATATCTACAGCTTTGAGGAAACGCCGGTCGTATGCTTTTCTGTTATGATAAACATTAATTAACCACAGCTTGTATTAAATTTTCAGCGAAAATGAGCGGTGGACCAACCTAGTCGTAGGTTGAAAAGTTGCGTTTTTTGAGGCCTCGTGTCTTAAGGGCACGTTGCAAGTGTCACGATGCTTCACGAAATGGATCCCAGCCGGCGCTGCCTTATGTCCATGTTATATTGAATAATATAGCAGTTATTAAAAACGTCTATTGTTATAAATTTTATTAATGCAAAATACTCTATTGTGTATCAAAATATTGTAGTCGTCAAAGAAGGTAGTATCATCTCATTTAACTGAAGTACAAGCAGTTTTGAAAAGATTGTTGTTGAGTGAGATACTTGATCATGTTGAACGAGAAATAAGATAGTAAAAGAATACCCTTGAGCCGGAACAAGATGCGATGGCTTTATAGTGGACAGAGCGAAGGTCTGCAGTGCGAAAGGTTGAGAGTTCGATTCCCATGTTATTCTTATCGATGAGTTGGAATTTTTCAGTTCGGTTTTCTTTTTTTTCCTCTCCCTTTTGTCTTTAATAATATAGGCCTAATGAATGTCAGCTTGAAGGCCCACTTTTTTCATGATTTATTTCTTGTTGCTAAGTATTTCATATTTAGGCCTAATCCTACATTCGATTTGATATCTTTTAAAAAAATTGCATTCAAGTTCAGTAGCTTTCAATATGAAATAAAGCATATCAAACTTAAGGGCTGGGGTATGAACGTTTGGACGGTATTTATTTTGGGACATTAGAGCACATCAGACATATCGAATTGCATTCTGAATACGAAGAATGTCATTCTGATATCAAATAATTTTGATTTTTGAAATTCGCAATTTAATACACATTTTATGGCAAATCATTAAAATTGATATTTTTGATATTTAACAGTACTTGAAGTGAACTTTATAAATCTGATGATTTATACTTAAAGTGTATGTAGGTGGGATGAAAAGCCGACGATCAATTGAAAATTTTGACCTTTCGTATTGAAGATATGGATTTTTTTTCCCAAAACACCAAAAAAAATTAGGTCTTTTTTTTTTAATAAATCCATATCTTCAATATGAAATGTCAAAATTTTCAATTGACCGTCGGCTTTTTCTCCCTGCTACATACACTTTAAGAATATATCATTAGATTTATATAATTCACTTCGAGGACTGTTATATATCAAAAATTTGAAAAATATCAAATTTTTATAATTTGTCATAAAATTTGTATTATATTGTGATTTTCAAAAAATGTAAATTATTTGATATCAGAAAGACATGCTTCGTATTCAGAATGCAATTCGATAGGTCTGAGGTGCTCTCATGTCGCACAAAAAATACTGTCGAAACGCAATAAACGCTCATTTTAGATCCCTTAAGTAATTTTAAAAGTTCAAGAATCAAATAAAGGAACGTCAACACAGATTTTCACGATTTTATTTATTGGACTAGACCCCTCCCCTATCGACAACATATTTTATGAGCTTTTATGCATACATATCAAATCATGAGATGCACGAATTTCAAACCTAATATTTTGGCATATTTGTCATTTTTACACAATGTCCAACTTACACACCTCGGATTACACCTAATTGGAATCAGCCAAGCATTATGCAGTTACTGTCCGTTTTTCCTATTCAGTGCACACACAGCGCTCCAATTGATGATTGACCTCTGGCTCACTCACTGTACTGTATGTATAGGCAAAGGACTAGTTAGTGGGCTGGTGGGAAAACCCTTCACCCAATAATACTTAATAGCCACAGAAGCTCACGTGTGAATTATAATGTTCATCCTTAACATACTACAATTTGAAGTAAAAAATTTCACGGGAAAGCTGTTGTCGAGCTGTTTTCCCGAACAGAGTCTTCCAAAATTTCATAACAGTCGGACGTGTAATTTCAATGGCAAAATGTGCTCACAGCTGACTCGTGATAGCTCCAACTTCGTATGAGCACCATCGTGTGATCGGTTTGATGTTTCTCATTTACTTGTGTGATACGATCACAATAACTGTGACAAGTTTGACATGAGTTGTACCATCAACATGCCTGGATAACAATAAGCAGACTATTGTTCTCATTTCGGGAACAAAGGCCACGCTCACTATTGTTACTGTGCGTTTGCTTTGTAATGGTGCATCCAACTGAAATTATAATACCTATTTCATCACAGCACATTGAAATATCGCACAGGTAAATCAGAAACATATGTTTATGGATTTAACCAGGGCTATGAGACACATCCCTGAATTAACATAGTTGAGCTGTTTTCAATGAGGTTTATCTTGGTTTAAGGGGACTCGATCTTTTGTGCGTAATTATAGAGGGCCATGGGATTCACTCTATCATTTAAAAAATTATTTGAAGAAGTCAAAGAGCCCTATAAGAATAAAAACTGTAGTGTAATTCACGCCAGACACAACATCTTTATATGACAAAATTAATTTTTGTAATCGATCAAAAACAAACGTTTTATATCAATTTTAAATTTAGCCTGAATCCGTAAATATGGTACCTCTCGCCCTTTTTTAGGTCGAGGCTGTTTTTACCATTATGCAGCGAACCATTGTTGAAGCTATTTCATATACATGTGCAAAACATTCTAGAGCAAGAATGAGGCCATATACTGTTGAAATATCTTTTGTTGATTTCAAATGATATTGTCAAGAAGTCGTAAATTTTACGGTCAAATTCCTAAAACCAAAACAAAACATTGCGACGCAGATATTTCCCCACTTACGCAATTTCATCATCACATCAGTGTCTTTATTATTTGTTTGAAACCTTTCCCAAACGTTCGTGCTATTTATGCATAAAACGGCTAATCTATCTTTACAAAACGCGTCTTTTTTAGTAAACAAAAGGCTAAAGATGGCATTATGAGATTTATCTTTTATCATTACACTCCTCCGCTGAACTGCCACCGTAGCCGAGCGGTAAAGCACTAGACCCGTAATCAAAGGAAGTTCCGAATCGGTGGTTCGAATCCCAACGAACCCCGTGGAACTTTTTTTTTCTTAAAAATTCATGATCGCATTCCGAAATGAGTCACTTGTCGGTAAATCATGTATCGTATCCTTAAGTCCTGCAAAGGTCGTGGTGAATTCTGCTGTGGACATGACTGCATAATGGTTCGTTGTCTAGATAGAGCAACTAACTTTGATGCCACCCCCATAGAACACCACAGTTAAGCGGTCAAGATATTAAGTGTTTTCTTTCATTTTATCTCGCTACTGCTGCTTTAAATGTAACAGAAAACCTTCCTGACAGTTATTTACTAATATCATAAATATTGTTATAATTTTTGGAATAACAAAACTTCAAATTTGCCCGAAATCGTATATTTAATAAAAATATGAAAACTAGGATTTTTAAAAAATGAGTTAAAATATATTATCAAAGAGAGGTGCTAGCGGGGTTCGAACCAAGATCGAACTTCCAAATATTTACCACTAAGCCATTATTCTATTTCTGGAATGAATTAACACCGTCCAAATAATGTAACACAAACCTTTATGCTGACTTTAAAATTGTTTAAACGTTGGGAGTATTATTTTCAAGGTAAATAACCAACAATGGACAATTGACAATGAAAGTTTTTTTGCAGGAAAAACATCGGCCGTACAATATATCGCGTGACAGTAGTCACGCACAAAGATAAACATTTCAACATGTTCAATATACGACTAGGAATATACCCCAACCAAAATTCATGACATTTTCATGCAAGCTAACTTTAGGTATTATATAACATGCCACCCAGTTTTTGCTTGATGATATGAACATTTTTGTGTTCGTGACATGCAATTTTTCTCATTATCCGAGCTACTTTGGACATGTTCAAGCTTCTTTATTTTCAATTTAATTCTTTAATTTAAAACTTTTACACGTTATTTGTTGCTTTACACAAATGTTTGATATCTTATCTGTGGTCAAGGTACACAGGGCCGTTCCTGGGGATTTTGCCGCCCTAGGCAAAAGCCTCTCCCTGCCGCTCCACCAACGCATACCAAAAAAGTGTTAAGGGGTTATCCCTTTAAAACTCATCAGTTTTGACCTAATTGTATACTGCCCACGACTGTTTTCCTTCTTTTCTGTATTTTTTATCCCACCTTTTGTTCTTTTTCGGCATTTTGGAGGGACCGGACACGGGTTCTTCTTTCTTTTTTACCGCTCCGTTTTCTTCTTTCCTTTTCTCTGCCCCGCTTTTTTTTTTTTTTTTTTTTTTTTTTTTTTTTTTTTTAGGTCCTCCTGTTTTCTATTTCTCCCCTTTTTATTTTTCCTCCCATTGTTTCTTTTTTTCCGACCTCATTTTTTCTTCCCTTTTCTTTTTCCATTCCCGCTTTTTCTTTTTTCGCCCTGTTTTTGCGCCCCTCTCTATTTGCCGCCCTAGGCGACTGCCTTACCTGGCCTAATGGTCGGAACGGCCCTGAAGGTACATAAATGGAGCATGTACCCGTGTCTTCCATTTCTGGAGCTATTTTGATAAAACGCGTTTGCCGGCTAAAATTGCGTGACGTAACCCGTGTTCCTGTCGAACAAAGGAGGTCACGAAGTTGCCGTCGTACTGTGTATGATCGTGCGAAAACCCGATGAAATTCTGATGTTCTCAAGTTACGAAACTGTTTTCTACGCTATTTATTTATTCCCTGGTTGTGCCGTAACTTGACGAATATACTTAGTTTTCATGTTCATATATCAAGCTTTTAAGGGGGTCTGAGGGAGTTCAAATATATAGTGCAAATGAAAGCAAAACTTTTTACCTTCCGATTGTGAAAAAATTATGTTGGGCTAATTTGGGCCATTTGAGTTACGAGCGAGCAAAATTTACCGGAAGTACTTCGGAATTCAGGCAAAAGTGACGATCAGACAATCTTTTCTAGACATGATGCAGTCATGTCTACAGTAGAATTCATCTCGACCTTTGCAGGACTTAACCCCATTAAAAGCTATTAAACCAAGATAACACTCATTGAAACAGCTCAACTGATTAAATCGGATCTTCTCTGGTTGTGCACAAGTGACTGTTTTCATGTGCGATATCGCAATAAAGCTGGTATTCATAGCTTCAGTTGGGTAACCGATTATAAAGGAAACGAAAGGAAACAATGTTATGTGTGGCTTTGTTCACGAAATCAGACAATGGCGTGCTTTTTGTAAACCAGCAGTCTTGAAAATGAGCAACATAATGATTCTTGACTTAACACGGTTTGGAAATAATTTCTTCATATTTTTGGTGTTATCTGTCGTTTACATATCCTTCCTAAAACACAAAAGTACGACCCTCTCCAAACACCTAAATTAGCTAAAAATTTAGGACATGTTACAAAACTATATTGTCTAGAATTTTAGAAGAGTACTTTTAATATTGGCCGGTTATTTTTCACACAGCGACGTTAACTAGGCAATGTACTATTACCTATAACATTAACTAAAACACCAAAGTACGAATATTTCCAAACATCTAAATTAGCTAAAAATTTAGGACATGTTAAAAAACTATATTTTCTAGAACTTTAGAAGAGTACTTTTAATATTGGCCGGTTATTTTTCACACAGCGACGTTAACTAGTCATATCCCCATACTGTTAACGTAGGGCTATTTGTAAAGGTCACGCGTCAATGGGAAAGAGCACTGTGTATTGTGTATAGGAAAACGGACAGTAACTGCAGTATGAGAGAAATTGATATTTATAAACATCTACGGAATCTATACAAACTTAATAGTTTAAACAGTTTCCCATAGTTTAGTGTATGATAACCCGATTTTGGTTGAAGCTTCAAGTCCAATTGATTGATTGCCATGACGGATATGTCATGCTATTGTTTTTCAACCTTTCGTTCTGTTATTGTCATGAAATCGTAATCATCATCATTAAACTTCTCATATTATAATACATAATTATTAGTATTTAGGCCTAAATGATTATTTATATTGTTAGGGGCTATCATTTTCTTTGGAGAGGGGTTCCACATATACGGGGGGGGTCATAACTTTTGGAAAGAAAAATAGAGGACATAATTTAATTTTTGATGACCAAAATGTAGAGAGTCACAAGATGAGATTTTGATATCAAAATTTTCTGAAACATGAGCACTTTCCAATAAACATTATAGGTAACTGCATTTTAGCACCTCATTGAAATCAATGGCGAGTGAAACAGACTTAACAATGTGTTCAGCTTAGCATAATCAATATAAACCTGAAATTGCATATTCAACAATAATTGGTCATAACCAAGGTAGTACAAAAGAGGCTTGGCTAGATCATTCTCCATTATACCTCCATGGTTCAACAACCATTTTTATCGTCTTAGGCTGAGTTCACATAGAAGTATACGGTATACGGTATTCGCTATACGAAATACGCTCATTCGTTCAGGCTGAGTTCATATAGGAGTATACTATGTGAACTCAGCCTGATCGAATGAGCGTATTTCGTATAGCGAATACGAGTATGTCAGTTTACCCATTTTCTTCGTCTTATCAAATGCTTGTAACTTTACTTCTTGAGTTCACATTGCATTCAATGAGGTGTCATAATATGCAGAATTAGATAGTGCATCTATTAAAAAAATGAATTTGCCCACATATGGTTTAGGTTTTTAATCGAACACGCGCGATTCCCACTATACTATACTATACGCAGGTATACGGCCTTTTCGAATAGCTCTTATGTGACCCGGTACTATGAAATTACCTTGCTCGATTTAATCTATACGCGTGCACCTGCAAAACGTGCATTGTATACCCGAATAGTATACTTCTATGCGATCGTAGCCTTATGTGACCCGGTACTATGAAATTGCCTTGCTCGATTTAACTATATACGCGTGTACCTGCAAAACGTGCACCGTATACCCGAATAGTATACTTCTATGTGAACGCAGCCTAATGAATATTTTTGACTAAAATCGATTATCTTAAGGGGGTACTACACCCATGTGGTAAATTTGTGACTATTTTTGCATTTTTCTCAAAAAATAATTACGCACTGGTAACAAAAGTTATGTATATTATTGGGACAAGGAATCCAATTACTACACTGAAATTTCATTGACTTAAGATAAGCGGTTCAGTATATGATAGAAAACGAGGTACATCCAAGCGGTACCTTATTTCTGATCATAAATAACAAACCGCTTGTCTTGGGTCACTGAAATTCCAGTGTAGTAATTGGATTCCTTGCCCCTATAATATACATAACTTTTGTTACCACTGTGTTATTCGTTTTTGAGAAAAATGCAAAAATAGACACAAATTTATCGAGGGGTGTAGTACCCCCTTAATGTCAAAATCTGTTGCAAAAATATTATCGATTTTATGTCAACCTTCGTTAGAAGGTATGCGTGATAAGAAGTAGAATGGGAATACATTATTTAGGCTATCATTTTTATAATAAGCAAACTATCGGCCTGGAACTTAGGACGCATCGATGGCAAAACAGTTTTAATTTTATCATGCAAGATTCGCCAAAATGTTCCCCCCCCCCCCAAAAAAAAAATTAATTTGGTTCTGATAAATGGCGACATTATTTATTTCTTTGGTCGGTTTATAGCGCTATACAAAAAAGGGTGTTTTTAAGGGGCACGGATTTGTAAAAAGACTATGGAACACATTGTTTGATATATTTTTTAGGATAAATTTACAATCGATATAGAAGGTGTGATGTGCCCTGAGTAATTTAATTTGATGATTTATCTTTGTTTACAAAGTTACATGAGTGATGACATTTTGGGGGAATTCCCCTCTCAAATTGAGCAAAACAAGTTGAATCATATCTAATTTGGAATATTTGCAACCCCCCTGAGGTTGTAAAGTGAAGATGACATCATATATGGGATTCCCCTCAGGAAGTGATGTAATGGGATTTCCCCTCAGGAAATGATGTCATGTGAAAGGTTGACGTTATAATTAAGGCTTGGGAATTTCCAAGATCACATTTGGCTATTAATATTTGGGGATTTCCCACTGCTTGATATATAAGAAAAGGTAAACACAATTATTGTCACAGTTTATAGTGTTGATCTGGGCTAGCTAGCTAATGTGCTTACAGTCCAATTCCTTCAAAGAAAGGAAATTGCAAACCAGAAATATTTTATGTAGTCAAAAGTACTAATATTTGCCAGTCGGAGAAGATCTAGAATACGTCAAAGAACATACTTCTTCCAAGAAAGGAATATATATATTCTTCTGTCGACTTGCTGAAGTCTAGTGTTTTGATTCAACGCAACTGTCAAAATAAGTGGGGGCAGTCCTGCTTCCTGAAGATATTGTGTGAAAGGTGGAAATAGCACCAAGTTTAGTATTGGAGAACGGCGCAAGGATTTAAGAGATTTGGAGAACTGCGCAAGGAGCTTAGTATTTGGAGAACTGCGCAAGGAGTTATAAACGTGTTTGGAGAACGACGCAAGGAGTTTAGCATTTGGGAGAAAGCAGCACCATTTTCGTGTGTGGATTTTATACGCAAGTGTACAATGGACTTCGCTGATTTTCGCAGGACAAGTGAATAAGGATATATTACACCAGTCGTCCAGAACATTGCAAGAACTTTATGATCATCAAGAAGAAGAATGCTGGCTAAGTACTAAATAGATAAAGAGTGTTTATATTTGATTATCGTGTATGAGCATTTGTTGTCATATATTGTACCAATCATAACGTGCTTTCAATTAAAGACTTAGATTTTGTTAGCTTAATCAAACAGTGTATTTGTGTTGTGCATTCGTGTGAATTTGGGTAAAAGGTGATTTTGGCCATGAATCAAGTACGACTCGTAACAAAGGTTTATTTTTTGATGGATCACACACACACCCCCACATTTTTTTTTCATTGGTTAAGATTACGTCTGTCACTACAATTTTACACAGACACGTCTTTGATTTCTTTAAATAGTTTTTTATTAAGATAAAATTAATCCTTTCCGCAAAAACAGTAATTAACCTTAAATGAAGTATGAAATCTGTACTTTATGTAGTATTAGGGTAGCCCATATTGTTTTGACAAAGTGGTTATAATCTGATCTTTACGTGAATTGATGGAGGCATTATAAATAAGTAACAGTAAACAGACAACACTGCCCGGACGTAGAACGCAATATTTCTTCTCACCATTTTTGGAGTTATGCCATTTCAAAATAAATGCCTTTCAGAGTAATGACCCTTATACCATTTTTGGACTAATGACTCTCGGAATAAAACCTTTCGGACCAACCAACCTTCGGAGAAGTAAGTTGTCGGAACCATAAACATATTAAATGGTCGACATTTTCGGACAGACGACCCTTCGGATAAAAACCTTTATGACTTTTCGGAGGAAAAACATTTCGGGCTTATGGCCTTAATTGCATAAAAAAGCATTTTCGGACAACAACCCTTCGGAATAAAGACTGACTGTTCGAAATAAAACCACTTCGAAGAATGTCACTGTTTCCTACGTTCTCTACATGTACATTTTGATTATGTATTATAAGGGGTTTTAATTATACATTATTTAGGCCTGGTGGTATTTAGGACGTCATTCGGATTTTCATTTCAACGCGTTTCAGGGAGTAATTATACCCTTTCCATGCTTGCCAGTTCACGCCATTTGCAAACGATTCGTGAGGGCCGCCAAGATATAATCCATTTAGATTCGAATTATGACAGCCTGTGTACCACCATGCTCCTTTGTAAGAATCTGCGCAATTTTCGCCGTCATTGCTATCGTTATCCATATCCCTTGTTGAAAAAGCATGATTTCCATGACCCGATAAAGAATTGCCTGAAAAAGAACAATAATAATAATAATAATTAAACGATAACCAACAATAAACGATAATATACCCCCAAATTTAAACATGTTAAATATGAAATATTAATATGGCTTGGTAATGTTATCGAAACGCCAGGAGCTATGTTCACGTACTGGTCTTATACCATTGAGTTAGACTCTGGGAATGTGAAAATCGGGTTACTAGAAGTCTCCTGTAATGTGTAAAAACTACTTTCCCAGGAACCTTGATTGATATTGATGATTAAACCTTCCCATCAAAATGTGTCGTGATTTCCACACACTCATACATGTAAATACCAGATTATTACAAACAGTTCCTGTAATTGAAGACCGAATTAAAAAGACTAGTTTACGTCTGATGTCAGTGCAAAGGCGCGGCGTGATTGGTTGCTGACCTGCACGGTACGGCATTTGTGGTCTGGTTGACAGGACGTCATGCGCAAACTAATCTTTTTAATTCGGTCTTCAATAATAGAACTGTCAAGTGTCTTACGCATACATGTTTTGCATCTTACGCATTCTGCGATATGTTATTTTGAGAATTTCAAGAACATTAATTGCATGGTCCCTTCAACAGATCTTCTGTCATCGAAAGGGTGCACATGAAACAAGAGGCGGGGCGGGAAGTCACCACCACCTCCACCACCACCACTACCACCACCACCACCACCACCACTACCACTACCACTACCCACTACCACTACCACTACTACCTACTACTACTACTACTACTACTACTACTACCACTACTACTACTACTACTACTACTACTACTACTACTACTACTACTACCACTACTACTACTACTACTACTACTACTACTACTACTACTACTACTACTACTTCTACTACTACTACTACTACTACTACTACTACTACTACTACTACTACTACTACTACTACTACTACTACTACTACTACTACTACTGCTGCTGCTACTGCTACTGCTACTACTACTACTACTACTATTACTACTACTTGGCAGAAAGGGCATTGCACTGTCAAAAATCAAAATCGTCGCTCTCTACATGTATAGTCATCATGATACAAAGAGACGATTTATAGTTGTTATCGCGGTCAATAAACCACGTAGTCTATAATCAGTGAGATCGTCCGTGGGAAGAGCCAAAGCTGAAAGGTGGGTGACCCGATTAAAAGTCTCACCCCCCCCCCCTTACCACATGAATTAAAGGGTTTGGCATCTAAATAAAGTTAACATAACCCTCTCATGATCAGGAAATACTATTGCTGTTATGCTTTAAGCCATGTACACTAACCTGCGTTTCCGCTGTAAGATCCAATGATAAGTTTATAGTTAGTACCAGCATTCCCCAAGCGAAAATTGCTATACTTCGCATAACTTGTATTACCATCGAAGTCAGCCATATCAATTCGAAGTTCGTAATGTCCTTGAGCACTTATTCGATGTATTTTTTCATTCCCAAGCCAGTGTTCTGAGTTAACATTCCCAAAACCTGCTTCATAGTCAACCCAATCCAAAAAGAAATCAATAGACCCGTCTTCACGTCTTTGGAAAACCTATAAATACAAGAACAAGATTATAAATACGAAGAAATAGGCCAATCAAATGGAAAATCAGGGCTTAATCCACCACTAATTGCAACAGAAACCATTTAATCACCATTCATTTCAGAAAAGTATATTAAAGAAAATATCCAAAGTCCCTAAAGTCCAAGTAGTGGAACAGTGCCTAATTTGCATAAATCCAAAATGGCCGCTTATGCACGGGTGAGATTTCAAAATTGGTAAAATCTTGTTTAAAACCATACCAATGTCTTGCTCTCATCATAAGGATTCATAAAAAGTATAGTTAGTCTCCGTCATAGCCTACAGTTCTTGAGTTACAGGCAAAAAGGTCAAAAGTCAAATGTTAGGGTCCTCAGTCGTTTACAATGGAAATATACTCCAATTTTAATCCAACTAGTCTCAAATTGTTCCTTTGGCAAAAATAAATCAAAATGAGACACGTTGCAGTTTTTGGATGTTTTGTTACATAGGTAATCTACCAAAAAACGTTGACAACGTAAAGAAATCAGCAAGTTTAAAAAACCCACCTCGGCTCACTTTTTGAAACTTGGTCCCATTTGTAAAAGATACTGATTTTTAAAAACTTTATCATATTTATATAAATTTAAAACATTTCCAGTAGTGTTATATGTATCTTTAATGTGCAAATGAAACGACCTGAAAGGTTATTATCTTGTTCTTGCATGGTAAACCAATATCCTATTGTGTTTTGTTTTATAATAATCATGATTAATGATTGAATTAAACGAATAACAAGTAGGCTTGTAATCTTGTTGGAAATGCTGTATTCTGTTGAAATAAAATAAAAACAGTGATATGGTGTTGGTGTTCAAAATGGGACCAAGTTTCAAAAAGTGAGCCGAGGTGGGTTTTTTAAACTTGCTGATTTCTTTACGTTGTCAACGTTTTTTGGTAGATTTCTTTTCTTTTATGAATGTAGTCAATCAGCTCCAAGCTTGGAAAGTCATCAAGTTACGAAGTGCTCAATAAAACGAATAAAACGAAAAATAGATGTTTGAGATTGCTATTCTTGATTCATGACAATAAAAAATAAATTAAACAAAACTTTATCAGTCGTTTGTTTTTAAAACTTGCTCGTCACGCGTGACTGTAATGTTAATATACATTTTAATACACGTAAATATGTAAAGAAAATGTAAACAACACACACCCAATGTTGACAATGCCAGAGAGACACAGAGAGTAATTCCGATGTTTGTGGTTCTTTGTAGCCCTGCGGGCAATTTACTTGGCTATCCGAATTTCGCGGTGTGTGGTTCTTTGTATAGACCTTCGGGGCAACCTAGTTGGATATTCCTATTAAGCGGCGGTTGTCGGCGATCTTTCGTGGTTTGTTGTTTTCAGCAAGCCCTGCCCTCTATCGGGAGCTAATTTATAGTTTAAGCTTGTTGGATATCCAAATTTCGCGGTTTGTGGTTCTTTGTAGCCCTGCGGGGCAATCTAGTTGCATATCCAACTTTCGCGGTTTGTGGTTCTTTATAGCCCTGCGGGCAATCTAGTTGGATATCAATATTGAGCGGCAGTTGTTGTTGATCTTTCGCGGTTTGTGGTCTTAATTTGTTGGATATCCATATTTCATGGCTTGTGGTTCTTTATAATCGATAGGACTGCGGGCAATCTAGTTGGATATCCAAATTTCGCGGTTTGTGGGGCAATATAGTGTGATATCCCTATTAAGCGGCTGTTATCGGCGATCTTTTGTGGTTTGTGGTTTTAATTTATCTCATCAAGCCCTGCCCTCTATCGGGAGCTAATTTATAGTTTAAGCTTGTTGGATATCCATATTTCGTGGTTTGTGGTTCTTTGAAGCCCTGTGGGGCAATAGTTGCATATCCAAATTTCGCGGTTTGTGGTTCTTTATAGCCCTGCGGGGCAATCTAGTTGGATATCAATATTGAGCGGCAGTTGTTGGCGATCTTTCGCGGTTTGTGGTCTTAATTTGTTGGATATCCATATTTCGCGGTTTGTGGTTCTTTATAATAGATAGGCCTACGGGCAATCTGGTTGGATATCCAAATTTCGCGGTTTGTGGTTCTTTGTAGCCCTGCGGGGCAATCTAGTTGGATATCAATATTGAGCGGCAGTTGTTGGCGATCTTTCGCGGTTTGTGGTCTTAATTTGTTGGATATCCATATTTCGCGGTTTGTGGTTCTTTATAATAGATAGGCCTACGGGCAATCTGGTTGGATATCCAAATTTCGCGGTTTGTGGTTCTTTGTAGCCCTGCGGGGCAATCTAGTTGGATATCCCTATTAAAAGGCGGTTGTCGGCGATCTTTCGCGGTTTGTGATTTGAATTTCCCTTATCAAGCCCTGCCCTCTATCGGGAGCTAATTTATAATGTAAGCTTTGTTGGATATATCCATATTTCGTGGTGTGTGATTCTTTGTAGCCCTGCGGGGCAATGTAGTTGGATATCTAAATTTCGCGGTTTGTGGTTCTTTATAGCCCTGTGGGGAAATCTAGTTGGATATCAATATTTAGCGGCAGTTGTTGGCGATCTTTCGCGGTTTGTAATTTTAATTTGTGACAATTTATAATATTTATTCCAAATATAATTTCAGTCTGAGCTGTGAACAGAGCCACTGATAAATTGTTTGTTTGATGAAAAAAAAATAATATCACCATACCAATGGGTGTTCAAAATGGTGTTATTCTTGATTTATGACAATAAATTGGTTAATAAAACATTGAAAAAAAAGGTGGTGGGAAGTTTCGAACTTGAGCAAAAAGTCATAAATGGATTAGAAGTCCATGGCATTAACCGCTTCACCACGGGGACGTCTCGATATAACGACGTGTAAAAGTGTAGTATTTATTAATATGAATGTATGCTGTGGTCCGGAAAGAATAAAAGAATAATTGTGAAAAACTTGATTTTTTGGCGAATGGGATCCAGAATTTGTATGGAGGGTATCCAGGAAAATGCTAGGGTATATTTGGAAGTGAATCTCAAAAGGTAGTGCGACAGTGACAGCCATGGATGGCTGTAGCAGTGTCGAAAGATTCTGGATATCAGTATGATTAGCTATGATTTGCCACAAATTTTGGCTATAAAATACCGCGTGAAATGAAGCAAGAATGTTTGTTTATTATCAACAATCGGATTGACTGTAAGATTGGTGTAGTTATTAAAATATTACACTTTGGACAGTAAATAAGATTTAGCATGGTTTTAGACATATTTTGTACCCAGCATAAAATATCATAGAACAATAGCGTTTTGTTTCGTGTAAATATAGTCCCGCGGTGCATCTGTTTATTCTTCTTTATCAGTCGTTTTTTTTTAAAACTTGCTGGTCAAGCTACCGCGTGACTCTAATATCACAAAATGGGTCAAGGTCAACAGGGCTCAGTGGAATTCGATCTTCTTTGCCATGAGATATACTGACCACTCTTTATATCATCTATATTTATTTACAAGGCCTAGTTCCAAACCTGCCAAACCTAGGGGACCGTTCACAAACACTTGTAAGGGGGGGCCTGATGCAAAAAGGGGGGACCCTGAAAAATTTGACCCTCCTTAGGGGGGTCCTGAAAAAAATGACCACAAATTTTCCTGGAAAAATTAAGTTTATAATGTGACCGTACAGCTCGAATGAGCCGTAAATTCCCTCAATTGTATTTTGAGTTACAGTGTAAAATGTGTACAAAGGTCGTATGCATTGGTAACTTAAGCTGGCGCGACATCTGTCTCATTTTGATAGTCACAACACCAATCAATAATCCTATTATTGAAAATGATAGTAAGCTTCTACCTTAGATGGCAATAGAATTTTTAATAGCTCTGGTCTTTGTTTGCTTTGGCTAAATCCTGTTCAAGTGGTGGGTTACCAGGCATTGTATTTTGTATAGGTATGTATAACCAACAATTAACAATGAGAGAACTTTCTTGAACCTCGTTGACTTGATATGACCGCCAATCACGACTGTTTGATATTTATTGCCAGCAATGTGGAAAAAGAGACACACGTAGAAACAAACCATAACCCCGCTACTGGATATCGTTTGAAGTCAAATAATATACCATTTTAAAGCTTATGATGTATATTTTCTAAATACGAAATAAAACAATTTTGACCGGCATTCGCCGTGACAGGTCATAAATGCTTTTCTATGGGGTTGACCCATAATTTTCATGTCAAAAGGGGGGGGGGCTGAAATCTTTGAGGTCAGTAAGGGGGGGCGAAAAATTTTCGCGATGAAATTTGTTTGCATCAGGCCCCCCTACAAGTGTTTGTGAACGGTCCCTAAGCATACTTTCCTTACCGTCCATCCTCCCCCATCAGTATCCATGTCACAGTAAACACGAAATGACGGTCCGTCATCTTGAGGCGATATGATATAATGACCACTCTGTACATTGCCCCGGTCTCTAACTTCTGTACAGTCTTTTGGAAGATCTTGAGTCAAAAAACCAGCTAGTATAACAAGAAGAAGTCAAGAAATACTTTATGATCACTTCATTATCAAAAATGGGTCAACACCATCATGGCTATGAAGATATTATTAAATTACGTGTAGCTAACTAATTATACAAAAAGGCAGAAACTGAAAGGGATCATGGGTCATTTTGGCTATTAAGCATGATCAGTTAGAAACAGAATTCAGAATGGAGCATTTCACTTACACGGGGAAAATGTTTGCACCGACCCTTCCTTTCCGTCGATATTCTGTGTACAGATGAATAAATAAAAAAATTAAAAAAGCACATTTGTGATGCGATCAAGCAAAATCAGTCGGAACTCGCAAATATTAAATTTTCAATTTCTTACAGGATAGTAAAAAGCATTTGCAAAACTGCATTTTGCAGAAAATTCCATTGAAATTGAACAACCAGTTCCAAAGATATGAGCAATTGAAGAGTTTCCAAAACAACAGGAAACAAAGGGAAATATTGCCTTTGTTTGGCTATATCTCAAAATCAATATTTCCGAGTTCCGACTAATTTTGCTTGATCGCATCACATTTACAGAAACTGTATTATTGTCTGTTTCTACGTAGCTTGATAATAAGCCCAATCGGCATTGTAACTTCCGGTTTTTGCGAGCAGTTTTGGGACATTTTGACCTCTGACATATAGGGGAAATTGCTGTAATTGTTATTAATTTATTTATTATTGTAATAATGTTATCATTAAACATATTTAAATAATTAATTTATAAAATAACCATGTTTTTTGGGTTTGTTTTTATTCTTGTGAAACATTTTAAATTATATTTTTTATGCACAAAAAATTATTTTCCTGAATTGTCCCAATATATCAGAAGGCAAAGTGTCCCAAAACTGCAAAACTGTCCCACAATGCATTGCAAACTTCCAATGCCGATTTGACTTGTTATAGATGCCATACCCATGATGCCGGTAACATCTACATCTGCCTGCTTTTATATACTTATTGTTTTCCCAATAGTTACATTTCTTTATAATAATAACTTCTATTATTGGTGTAGTGATTCTATTTTTCAATGTTGTTAAACGAAAACATGATATTTGCTATTTGTTCCATTGCAACGATCTATTAAATATTCAGCATGCATCATGTTCAGGGGTTTTCGCCACTCAGGAGATAAGATACATGTAGAAACATTTCTACGACAAGTTCAAGAACCCGATGCTAAATTTCACAACCTATCAAACCTGAGACGAATATACATAGATCAAACTTATCTATCGGATTTAAAATTAGCAATATATTCATTTACTTACCAGATGAAAATTAAATGTTGGACTACATTTATGAATATAGTCATTTCCATCATGTACATCGGTGTGCAGTCCAAAAGAAAGAGTCAAGCTGCAAGCTAATAAAACTTTTATGCCTGTAGCACTCATGTTGATCAGCTGTAAACAGCTACTGTATCAAAAGGCAACTGAAGGATCCGATCCGATCAACAATAGCCAAAGCTACTTGGCAACACAAGAGTAGCGCAATGAATGTTAGGTAGAAAAACGATGGTCAAAAACATAAATAAACATACATTTCATATATCAAACCGTTATTTTATTGTCACAACGTGCTGTTAGCGTTTGAAATATATTAGTTGAAGTTAAGAATGTACTTTCAAACTACTTAACAACTTTTCTTCTCATACAATGAAATCATTAAGTTAAATAAAATGTCTATTCCAAATATTACCCGGGTATAAAAGCTTATAAACCTATCACTAGAAATGCGTTTTATAAATCTATATCCTGACAAACCACTATCTATGAGAAGCACTTCGCTATCAATTACCATGACGTCATATCCTTGTAGCGCAGGAACATTAACCTTTGTCAAAGTGCCACAATAGTTGTTCCGGTTTAATATGGTCTACTGTTACTCTTGTTTCAGGAAGTACGTACGTGTCTTCATTCAAATGACGAGTTTGGACAGGGACTAATAAAAGCTAATAAGGTATATTAATTTTGTCCACGTTTGCACTATTTACTTTAAAAATCAAACTGCAAGTAATTAGTGTGATTATTATTTATGAGGAAAGTATAGTTTTTGTATTGGTATCAACTAGTCAGTTATCACTGTTAGCTGAAATTATGTCCGAATGCAAACAAATTTGACCGACCAGAATATAAAGCTATATAATACGTATGTTCCATCATTCAGCACTAGCCAGTGGGGTGTGGCAGCTTCTCCACCTAGGGACACCCTCTCTTCCCCATGAAGGATGCAAGGCGCCGTGATATTTCAGATGTTAAGCCTTTTGAGTCCATGTAAAACAATTTCTGACAAATTCCACCCCTTGAAAGTAGCCGCTAAAAATCTTGGCTACGCAACTGCATTTCATTTTCAATATAAAAACAGATGGATAATAATCATTTTGATTGGGATTGATATATATTTCATATAATATTTTCCTAGATTTTGTGGTTCTTGTGGTGCTAACAAGTTGTCATAATGATATCTGTGCCTCGTAGAAGAACAGACTGAGAGGTTTTACTTGTATTATACTCTGAATGAGTAACCCAGTTTATAGAAGTAATAAAACAATTTACACAAACGAACACACGCTACAATGGGCTACAATGCAATGTGCATATTTACAATCCCCTACACAGTGTCATCGCCCTGATATCTTCATGGCAGAAATCGCCATGGTAGGTTGAATCCACAGCCACGCATGGCCATTTTGTTCCGACCTTTGAGACGCATAATGAGCCGAGTGACATCCGACTAAGGCTACTGACAATAGCCTGGTAATTGACCTCTCTGTGTGTGAGTGAGCATCTATACGCCATGATGAGGTCAATGGTCATCTGCTTTTAGACTGCCTCCACGGGAGTGAGTGCAGCTAGCCTACGCTGCGCTATAGTTCGGCACATATAAAATCAGAATATTTTTGTCAATTTTTGAGTTCAAGACGCACGCTTCTTTCTCAAGACGCTAGCTAACGACTTTCATATCCGTTGAACACATATATTCAAGTGCAAGGAACAAAATCTGGCTTCTTTAGACTAAATCAATTACGGGAGATATTTATCATTTTCTACCCCGGTATCCAAAGATTTATCATCTGAATATCAAATTGTGCATAGCACATTCACATGATAATGTGTATTACACTGCTCCATAAACTATGTGTTGTAATTTCGTTCTGGTATACCATCTACACACCCCTGGTTGTTGCTTAAAAGAAACTTCCTTATACAGGATCGTCAATGGTTTTTATATCATTACATAAGCCACTGAGTATCCTAAGTGTCCTATCATGCCTATGGCAGAAATTAAATCTGTTTCCTTAATGTAAACGTGGTGAAGCTAATAACTAATATTATTTTGTGAACATGAGTCATATTTGCATTTATATTATGTGTCATATTTGGTGTCAAATATTTATGTTTGCATTTATATTGAGTGAATTTTCAGATAAATATTTGTGATTAGATCAATGTCAAGCAGTTGTTCTGATTTTCATCTCCACGTGTTTCAGCGAGTAATAATACCCTTTCCATGTTGACCATTCTACTCCATCTGCGTACGACTCATGTGGACCACCGAGATACAATCCATTTAGGTTTGCGCTGTGACATGCAGTGTACCACCAACCTCCTTTATATGAAGTTGCGCAATTTCCGTTTTCGTAGGTATCATGGTCCATATCTGTTGTTGTAAAAGAACTATTTCGATGGCCCGATAACGAATCGCCTGTAAAGGAAACGCATATGATACATTTAATCATGTAAATAAAGAAATGGACCTTAGGCAAACTAGGCTGTAATAAAGGAGAGAAAAATCAGGACCATTCGGATTAGAACCAGCGCGCACTCATGATTACATGTCGTTGAGTTCACCACCACACGCTACAGCAGCTTATGATGGATCTGCAGGCGAATTAAACATGTAATAGTTTTATTCTCTCGAAATCAGGCATATATCCTCTGTGATCCTCGCATTTAATATTCAATGTCTCAGATTGACTGATGTCCTGCTAGGACACAGCATATAGGCCATCCTCATTTATCATTAATCATGTAACTAACCTGTCTCTATGCATTGTAATGTTTATTGTCCATTACGTATGTAGTCTCCATTCCTTTTTTGAATTTCCTTTCCACTTTCGTTCTTAATTTTACACTTTCTTCTTTCCGTTTTTCTTTGATATCATATTTCTTGTCGTGTTTGTAATATAACCAAACATTTCAATGAGAAGTTTTTATCGTCTCCTAACTCAAACCCCCGCTCAAACCGTTCCTTTCCCATTTTGCAGTAAGTTGTAAAAAAAGCCCTTTCTAACCTTTTTCTGATGTGTTTGCTAGGTTAACATGGTTAACAAATACTGCGTACTTTAATGAGTGCTAAATGACAAAGTACCCGTTGACATACCTGAATCGCCACTGTAAGATCCTAGGATGAGTTTGTAGTTAGTGCCACCATTTCCCAAGCGAAATTTGTCATACTTGGCATATCGAGTATTTCCATCAAAATCAGCCATATCAATTCGAAGTTCGTAACGACCTTGAGCACTTATTCGATGTATTTTTTCATTCCCAAGCCAGTGTTCAGAGTTAACATTCCCAAAACCAGTTTCGTAGTCATCCCAATCCAAATAGAAATCAACAGACCCGTCTTCACGTCTTTGGAAAACCTGTGAAATGTCCAATGGCGAAAAATACATGAAAGAGACGAAATATCGGTGTATATCAATTCCATGAGCGATATAACACCATATCACAATAGAAATTTGACGTGAATTTCAATTGCAAGCTGTGGGTGTAAATGACTACCTTATTATATCATATATACAGTTTATTTAGGCAACACCTATTAATAGAAATTGTAGTATACTCAATCTGTCCCTAAATGCATTTACATTCTCCATGATTAAAATAAATATAAATTCTGAAGTTAAAGTAACAATTATGTTTTAGCTTCGAATTAAATAAAATATCAATCATATTGTAACAATTAAAAATTACATAAATATGTGGTGAAGCAAAATCGGTCTGAAATCAGGCATATTTAATTTTCAGTTTTCTATATGATTGCATCAATTATTTGTAAAGCTACATTTTGCAGAAAACCCCATTGAAAAGGAACAATATATTAAAAAGATACGAACAGTTGAAGTGTTTCCACAAAACAATAGGCAACCGGGGGTCTCCGAAATTTTTGTACGGGGATGTGCTATGCAGACTTTTGGATGCTGACTTTCTCTGTACCTACCTTTTACTGTTTTTGCTACCCATCAGTATACCAACTTTCAATAAAAAACACACCCAAATTTGCCCTAATTGGGCGCAGATAAAGGCACTTTTGCCAAAAACCCACCCATCGATACCAAAATCCACTGAAAATCACTGAAAAGGTACCCCAAAGCCGTGGCACTGGCACATTCCTTAGCCAGGGAGAAACCCCCGGATAAGCAACAAAAGAAAATAATTCCATTCTTTTAGCTATATCTGTAAATCAATATTTCCGACAAAATATCCCCAATTCATAGCTCCAACCTGCCTATCCAATAAGGCCTCAGCACACTTTCCTTACCGTCCATCCTCCCCCATCAGTATCCATATCACAGTAAACACGAAATGACGGTCCGTCATCTTGAGGCGATATGATATAATGACCACTCTGTACATTTCCTCGGTCTCTAACTTCTGTACAATCCTTTGGAGGATCTTGAAGTACATGTAAGGAATCAGCTATAATAGATAAGCAAGGAAAATCACCAAGTATTATTATTATAAAGATTTCTGGCTCTGACAGTGTTTAAAATACTGGGTGTCCCAAGAGTTTCGATAACATTTTGAAACGTCACAACTTTCATAATGATTGCCCGAGAGAAAATGAAAAAACACAATTTGGAGTAAATTCATGCAATTATTTTGATTCCAAACCTATATTACGCTTTCCTTCCCTGTAGTACACCTCAAATGCAACATATCAATCTAGTTAAAAAAATATGTTTCTCATTGAGATTTGTAAAATTGAATTCTTAATTTCTCTCTTCACCTGCATTACTTGTGAAATTTCGACAATAATCATTATCTTGTTCTGTTGTGATAATAAAGTTTATTGGCCAATGCACAATAAACAGATTTACCCCCTGCGAAATGGTTCAGGCCAATTGTTGTTTGGATTTTAATGCTTAGGTGCAGCATTCTTAAAGAACCAATTGGCGTATAGCCTATTGTCAGGAGGTGGTGTTATTCTTGGGGAAAAAAATTCCCTCCCACCACACCCAAACAAAAAATTTTCCTAGCTTTTCTTGCCCATAAATTTGTATTTGAAAGAACTAGGTGTCCTTGGGACAACTTACGGGATACCGGTGGTGGGGGATTTGATTGGGACAAACGGTTGCGGACTACTTAAGGGCATCAAGCAGGAAAACTAGAATGTCGGTCTTTTGGCGGAAAAATAAGGGCCAGGGCCAGAAATTCCATCCAAAATGGAAATTCCCGGCCCCGTAACTTACGGGTTAATAAAATATTTATGTAAACTTCTCTTGCGAGAAGTTAGACTTCAATTACAAGTATCTAACTTTTGGGCTCGGGAAATTCTCGGGAAAGGGCCACGTAACTTACGGGGAAAAGAGGTTCGGGTTTCCAAGAAATCTTGATTATCAATAAAAGGAGATTACTCCAGACAGATGATTTGCACAACTTTTAGTATATGTGCTTTATTCTGTATGGGGGTAAACCGTAAAATTCGATAATAAGCATATGTGCCTATATATTAACGACTTGCTTGGACAAGAACGAATTTTAATGGTAGTTAGGTAAACTGTTTCATATTTTTCTTTTAATTTATAAATATCTGTGTTATAGATATTAGTAAGTTAAAAGAAACACACTGGAAAAGTATAACAAACCACCCTAAAAATTCATCAACTTGTTAAGGCCTGGGTGCTCAATCTCGCCGATTAACTCTTCGGCCTGCCCGGAACCTAAGCCGCAGACCCACGCCGATGCACATATGCTGAGAAATGACATACTGTTGCGATATGCACTAACAAAATGTGTGTCCGCTCGATGAAAAGCCATGTTCAGTCACCCGTTCATCGGCTTGATCGGTGCAACTCCTGCATTTCTCGTAACCGGCTTATAACACTTGACAACAATACCCTTACAAATTAGTGTCCTTGAGTGCGTTGATTCTTTGCCGGATTATATCGACTAATCCGCAAATTCCTCATGGTGAGTAAACTCAAGTAGGTACTACAATAAACATTAATATAAAGGTTTCGTGTAATGAATGCAAACCGGAGAACAAGAAGATGGCAAGATGTTGCGAACTCGATGCCCATTTATACTGCTCGCGATTTTGCAACCAGGGATATGGCTACACTATATAATTCGTCGGTGTACTGCGGCTTAAAATTGCAAGCCGCAGGAGAGCCATCAAAATGCTCCGAGACGACGCAGAGTTAATCGGCGAGATTCAGCACCGGGGCATAATAGGCACATGTGTTTATTATAGAATTTTTATGGTAGTTGATGATGATAGATTGAAATCATTTCTAATAGAATATCCAATCTAACAAGGGGTATATTTATTCAAATAGCGCTTGCACCCCTACCCCAGGTCATACTGATGATGAAGCACCAACTGAAGAACAAATGTGACTTTTGATCTTTAGCATATGCCTAGACCATGTAGACTTTGGAACACTTTTAATGGAAAACGACTGATTGTTTTCCTTGGGCTTGCAGTTACAATAAGAAGAACGACACTTATGTTCAATGTTGACTTCTCGTCTTTCCTCATCCACTGCGACATATTGAGAGTTTATGTCCTGACAATCTTGTGACAGAGCAAGACTTGATGGATGGAATATTGCACAACTTCAGAAGATGGCTTTTTTTACTGGCTTGATTTCAGAATAAACTCAAAGCATGAGTACATATTTCTTGGTGTTGTATATTATCATCTTGATAGTCTATTATTATAATATATGAGAACTTTTTAATATTGCAATTGAATTGAATGGGGGAAAATTGGTCTAGATGTCGAGAGGAGGTAGCGGATACTTTTACTTAGGATCCGGAGATGTGCTGTAAACCTATTGTATAGTTTTGTGTGCAATATGCCCAACTGTTTCAGCGCAGATAATTTATTATATCTGTCGATTTATGTGTCATATTTGTTGTCAAAATAACTGCACGAGGTTTTTCTGGCCATAATTAATTAGAGTTAATTTCTTGAAAATATAACATGAACTCTAATAGCCTCTAATTAATTATGCAGATTAAAATTAGCAAAATGCTAAACGTAATCTGCTTCTATTTTACTTGTACTACATATATACCAAGTCTCAGCTAGATAGTCCTTATAGTTACTTCGCAAATTAACTTTACATAATTGGGAGTATGTAATTTATATCATTGGCCTCGCTTTCAGTTTTCTGCTCCGCTAAATTGGAGTTAGCAGAGCCAAACGCCGACTAAGTGGTTTTTCGTATTTATTAAAATTACGAAAAAGGTCTAATTAAGGGGGACAAAAAGAAAAGTCGAAAAGATACTTACATGGAGACATTATTTGGGTAGCTCCTTCTTTACCATCAAAATACTGTTAAAATATATAAGACATTGCATTAAATGATTTAATCCTCAAACTCAACTCTCTTACAGAATTAAGATTATAGTTTCTATATGGGCCATTGGAGCCATCAAACATCAACGGCACTGGCTGCAGGGCTACTCTCTAAATTCGTAATATATTCGATTGAGATAAGGGACAAATCCCAGCTATAATAGATTAAAATTGAACTGAACTGAATTAGATTACCATTTTTTAATCTTATAAAAGTTCTTATAATCTTATTAAAAGTATTAAAATTTAAATCCACGAGATTGACTTTTTTCAAGATTAATCTAATGGATTTGAATTTTAATATATTAGATTAAAATATGATAATCTAATTCAGATTAGTTAAATTTTAATCTATTAGATTAAGAATTTTTAATAAAAGCTTGGATTTGCATCTATTTGATTTCATTTGTAAATTCGACAGTATATAAGTTTCAAACTCAAAAAAACCTTCTTTTTTGTCAGGGGAAAATTAAAGATAAAAGTGAATGCCCTCTGACAAAAATGAAGGAGAAAATTGGGATGGCAAAACTCTAAAACAAAGACGGTTTTTGTTTTGGTCTTTGCCCCTGAAATATGTATCCCCCCCCCACCACCACCACCACCACCCCCTTTCCACCAAGAAAACCTGTCAACAATCAAATCTTGGTGGAATATGTAACAAATTATCATGCAACACATTCCATGCGTATCGGGCTATATCTTATAGATTGGCTTCAACATTTTACGACGACGTTTAGACAAGTACATGTAGCATTTGTTAAAAAAAAAACCTTCGGAAAACTTGCAAGCTAGATTAGATATTCTGTCGATTATCTGTCGATAATTTGTAGCATTCTTCCTTGTACTACGTTAATGGTTCCTATCTGGCATGTATATGTCACAAAGAAAATGTGATAAGGCCTACTTTCATAATCCCATGATCAACATTATCAATCATTATAACAAACAAATTATGTCCGTAATCAAGCTTACGAATTATGTTGCGAGCAGTCAAATAATATGTGGGAGTAAATGTGGACGGCAAACTGGCAACTGGTACTTTGCAACTATTACAGCTGCTTCTGGCAATGATATTTCGTTGCAACTTCCGCTAATGATCACATGTGATTACACTAGAGGTCATGAAAATGTCAAAAGTGAAACTAAAACAGGGGGGAAGCGCGGACGCTTCTCGCCCAAAAAATGCCTTCGGGCGCTATTTGAACTTGACATGCTTGAAGCTAGAATATTCTATCGATAATCATTAATTTGTTCATTAGCATTCTTACTTGTACTGCGTTAATGGCATGCATGTCACAAAGAAAATGTGATTATGCCTACTTTCAACAGATTTTATTTCAGAACGTGATAACAAGACTTACTTGATGTAGCTGAAATATTGGATTACAATGGTGAATGTAATCGTTGGTTTCTTGACCAAACGAAATAGCCAAGCTGCAAGCTAACACAACCAGTACTGTAACAGCATTCATTATGACCGAATTTGAGCTAACTAAACTTGAGCGATATACCGAACACAACTGCAATCAGTCATTGATACTTTGGAGGAACTACATTGTATTTGTAACCCTATCATTAATTGAACAACGTCATATCCGTATAATTCACGGATATAGGTATTCATGTGGTCATATCATGACGGTATACCGTAAGCAGCGTGGAGAAGTTGGCTCCATCGAGATTAGAGATAAGACATTCGCAATTGAATAATTCAATACGTTGAATATAACGTTTTTAAAATTCCTTATTTTGATGAATTTCGACATAAAAACAACTCTTATGTATAGTTCAAGTCTTCTACGGTTTTTTGACACTATTTTTGGACATCCGACAATTTTGCCCAAAATATTCAAAATTTTGTATCTTCGTTATTTGGCCAAATTTCGACCTAGAAGATTGGTTATGAACATAGTCAGTAAGATGAGTTAAGCAGGTTTCTGTTGAGAAGGATCCTCTAAATCCAGACTGAAAACCATAAAGAATATTTTTCTCTCTCAAATAGTTCTCAAGCTGGACATAGACGGTCCTCTCAAGCAGCTTGGAAGCAACACTAAGAATACTTACTGGCCTATAATTACCAACTTCAGAACGATCTTTCTTTTTAATTTGGAACGGAACCAGAATTAAAAGACAAATTGACAATATGAGCAAGGTGATCTTTAAGACCTTTAGCACCATCCCTGAGGAATCTAGCTGAGATTCCATCCAGCCCAGTACAGCCAGTACTTTTGGATAGATTTAAAGCACATAACTCTTTATACACAAAATCGGTAGTAACAGGTGAGAGCAGGAGAGAATTAGGAGAAACACCTTTATCAGTATAGTAATTTGCACAAACAATCTGAATCTGTACAAAAATTTCCCTCTGATGGAGGAAGATTATTGACCAAATTATCAGCAACATTTATAGTATAGAATTCATTAATAATAGTTAGCCACTTTGCTTGGAGTAAAGCACATTTCACCATTAATATTCAACACAATTTGAGACTGATCTTTGTTCTTCGTGCTGTACCCCAAGAATTTGAGTTCTTTTCGAAGAGCTTTGGTGATGTTTTTGTCGTGCCCTAACAATTTAAGGTTAGCAACAATTTTAAACTGTTGCGATTTGGTAGTTCACAGCATCTTGCGAATGGTAGGGAGCTTTGGCAAAAATTGCATTGATCATTTATAATAGCGAGCGTGTAGAAGAATTCAGATATCACAGATATACTTTTGTAGGTCTTGTGGTTCTTGAGTTCTTGAGTCATATGTTGTAAAGAGGGCTGAAATAACAACACTTTTGTAAAACGTACATAACTCATTAACAACAATAAATCAAGCACGTTTTCAAAGTATGTGATTTGTTGAATGAACTTTTACAAAACATCAAAGTGTTATTTTTCAATAATATATTGATTTAAATAAGGGAAATCGATTTTTTTTGGCTGCTTTGAAGAACAATAGATCGTGTACCCTTAAGAATAACATAAATTTTGCTTTGCATCATGCAGTTATTGTTAACTACATGTATGCACACAACACAGGGGCACTCACAATAGGCAATTGAACCCTACTGATAGCGCTGTATCGTAGCTATTGGGGATGAACTAGTTAGTATCATATATCAAAAAGTATAAAAGCTATGATTTTTGAACTCTTATGTATAGTTCAAGTCTTCTACGGTTTTTGACACTATTTTTGGACATCCGACAATTTTGCCCAAAATATTCAAAATTTTGTATCTTCGTTATTTGGCCAAATTTCGACCTAGAAGTTTGGTTATGAACATAGTCAGTAAGATGAGTTAAGCAGGTTTCTGTTGAGAAGGATCCTCTAAATCCAGACTGAAAACCATAAAGAATATTTTTCTCTCTCAAATAGTTCTCAAGCTGGACATAGACGGTCCTCTCAAGCAGCTTGGAAGCAACACTAAGAATACTTACTGGCCTATAATTACCAACTTCAGAACGATCTTTCTTTTTAATTTGGAACGGAACCAGAATTAAAAGACAAATTGACAATATGAGCAAGGTGATCTTTAAGACCTTTAGCACCATCCCTGAGGAATCTAGCTGAGATTCCATCCAGCCCAGTACAGCCAGTACTTTTGGATAGATTTAAAGCACATAACTCTTTATACACAAAATCGGTAGTAACAGGTGAGAGCTGGAGAGAATTAGGAGAAACACCTTTATCAGTATAGTAATTTGCACAAACAATCTGAATCTGTACAAAAATTTCCCTCTGATGGAGGAAGATTATTGACCAAATTATCAGCAACATTTATAGTATAGAATTCATTAATAATAGTTAGCCACTTTGCTTGGAGTAAAGCACATTTCACCATTAATATTCAACACAATTTGAGACTGATCTTTGTTCTTCGTGCTGTACCCCAAGAATTTGAGTTCTTTCCGAAGAGCTTTGGTGATGTTTTTGTCGTGCCCTAACAATTTAAGGTTAGCAACAATTTTAAACTGTTGCGATTTGGTAGTTCACAGCATCTTGCGAATGGTAGGGAGCTTTGGCAAAAATTGCATTGATCATTTATAATAGCGAGCGTGTAGAAGAATTCAGATATCACAGATATACTTTTGTAGGTCCTGTGGTTCTTGAGTTCTTGAGTCATATGTTGTAAAGAGGGCTGAAATAACAACACTTTTGTAAAACGTACATAACTCATTAACAACAATAAATCAAGCACGTTTTCAAAGTATGTGATTTGTTGAATGAACTTTTACAAAACATCAAAGTGTTATTTTTCAATAATATATTGATTTAAATAAGGAAATCGATTTTTTTTGGCTGCTTTGAAGAACAATAGATCGTGTACCCTTAAGAATAACATAAATTTTGCTTTGCATCATGCAGTTATTGTTAACTACATGTATGCACACAACACAGGGGCACTCACAATAGGCAATTGAACCCTACTGATAGCGCTGTATCGTAGCTATTGGGGATGAACTAGTTAGTATCATATATCAAAAAGTATAAAAGCTATGATTTTTTGAACTCTTATGTATAGTTCAAGTCTTCTACGGTTTTTTGACACTATTTTTGGACATCCGACAATTTTGCCCAAAATATTCAAAATTTTGTATCTTCGTTATTTGGCCAAATTTCGACCTAGAAGTTTGGTTATGAACATAGTCAGTAAGATGAGTTAAGCAGGTTTCTGTTGAGAAGGAGCCTCTAAATCCAGACTGAAAACCATAAAGAATATTTTTCTCTCTCAAATAGTTCTCAAGCTGGACATAGACGGTCCTCTCAAGCAGCTTGGAAGCAACACTAAGAATACTTACTGGCCTATAATTACCAACTTCAGAACGATCTTTCTTTTTAATTTGGAACAGAACCAGAATTAAAAGACAAATTGACAATATGAGCAAGGTGATCTTTAAGACCTTTAGCACCATCCCTGAGGAATCTAGCTGAGATTCCATCCAGCTGCTTTGAAGAACAATAGATCGTGTACCCTTAAGAATAACATAAATTTTGCTTTGCATCATGCAGTTATTGTTAACTACATGTATGCACACAACACAGGGGCACTCACAATAGGCAATTGAACCCTACTGGTAGCGCTGTATCGTAGCTATTGGGGATGAACTAGTTAGTATCATATATCAAAAAGTATAAAAGCTATGATTTTAGTACTTTCTCTCTGTTTCAATTACTTATTCTTTTCCAAATATCTGAATCTTCAACCCGGTACAAGCTTTAATAACGGGGAACATACATTTTATTAAAAAGAAATCCTATCATCTATCCAAACTCGCCGTGTTATTCCAATGCACATTTTACTTCACCGGGCAGCCATTTTTGATCGTATTTTGAAGATTGGCGTCATAAAACCGTCATAGGTACAAATTTAGTACTTTCTGTCAATCAATTATGGCTTATTCTCTACATGTCAATCTTTAAATAATTGGCATAGTCCTTATAATAACGGTACTCCGCCTTGATGAGTAAATGACAGCAAACAGCTGCAAACCAGTGAAAAATATCCCATAACTCGGTCAGTGGGGCTGCGTTCGTACATGTCAATAGAGTCATTATCGATTGGATTACTCGTCCGTAGCGGACAATTCGGTCGCTCATTGGATCAATATTATCAGGTGGTAATAAATTTGCATCGGACAATAGATTACTATATAATGGTTTAGTACTGCATATATCGGTTTAATCTTCAATAAGCGGGTTTATGGCTGGAAAGGTCACGGTGAATTCGCCGTGGACGTAAGTGCACTATGGACACCACATACATTTAGAATTGTTTGTGTTAATCAAATGGCGACGTCAAACTGGAAACCGACCCCTGACCGTCTCCAAAAGGGACCATAGGCTGCGGAAGCGGTGGACGGGTGGAGACGCCCGGGCGTCCCCCCCCCCCATATTTTTTAATGCAGGGGGTCATCCTCCCCTAAAAACGAAGAAATAAAACAATAACTGTCATGTGCATCTTCCTTTTCAGCCTGAAAAACATCGTATTTATGGCCAAATTGCTAGTATAGGGTAAAATTGCTTCGCGCGCACAGGCCCGTCAACATTTACCTTCATTTTGGGCTAAATTAGTCTGAAATTGAAATATTTTGTGTTTATGACTTCAACAATACTAACCCCAGCTCCATATATATCTTGGTCGGGCAATTAGGACATACGACAGAAAGTCTATTTATTATGATCCATTTTGTTTGTAAGAAATCATTATAAACAAGCAGACCGCCTACCATGTCTTATTTTGCGCGGTTTGTATTACAATGAGTGGGGTCCAGGGTCCACCTGAGAGGGTCCAGGGGCACGGTGTGGCCAGCGCCCCGCAAAGCTACTTGAAATTAGAATGTATACATTGCCCAGACAAGCTGATTTGCAACACATTTTTGGCCATTAATAAAAATTAACGAATATGATTATAACATCAAAAGTAAAACATAATCCGATATAATTTTTCTGTTATTACATTTATTCCTGTTTAATAGAGACTGCAAACACAGATTGAGAATGTGGATAGACCTATAATTAGGCATATCACCTCAAAAATAAGCGCAGCAGAAACACGTTATTTTAATGTTTCTACATGAATGAGCTTTATTAAGGGATGGGGTATGAACGTTTGGACAGTATTTATTGTGGGACATATATCGAATTACATTCTGAATACGAAGAATGTCCTTCTGATATCAAATAATTTTGATTTTTTGAAATTCCCAATGTAATACACATTTTATGGCAAATGATTAAAAATTGATATTTTTGATATTTAACAGTACTCGAAGTAAACTTTATAAATCTGATGATTTATACTTAAGGTGGGATGAAAAGCCGACGATCAATTGAAAATTTTGACCTTTCGTATTGAAGATATGGATTTTTTTTTCCCAAAACACCAAAAAAAATTAGGTCTTTTTGGGCAAAAAATCCATAACTTCAATATGAAAGGTCAAAATTTCCAATTGATCGTCAGCTTTTCCTCCCAGCTACATACACTTTAAATATATGTCATTAAATTTATAAAATTTACTTCGAGGACTGTTATATATCGAAAATATGAAAAATATCAATTTGTCATAAAATTTGTATTATATCGTGAATTTCAAAAAATGAAAATTATTTGATATCAGAAAGACATTCTTCGTATTCAGAATGCAATTCGATATGTCTGATGTGCTCTCATGTCCCACAAAAAATACGGTCGAAACGCTCAAAACGCTCATTCCAGATCCCTTAAAGCATCAAAATCAAAAAACCGAATTGAAATCGGTCAATGCATTGTGATGTAGTGTCAATTTTAAGATGCTCGTAAATGGAATTAAAACCTGACACAAATGGCTATAAATGGCAAAATTGGCACATTTCGAGATTTTGAAGGTTTATTTGGACGCTTGCTTGAAAAAGCAGCGTTAGTTTAAGTATCACAGATTAAATGTCTATCTTTCCTAACTTCGTTAAATTAAACAAAATTAAAAAAATCTATCATTGAATAATTATAATAAATTAAACAAATATACTATTTTAGCAAATTCAGCCAATCTGCAAACAAATTAAAGGTGAAAAATGACTAAGTTCAGCTAATTAATATGCAAAATTGATGCCAATAGAAAACCGTACATGATATCAGGGTGCGGGTTTTTTTGCACACATATGTATACAAAGTTATTTCAATTGATAACAAAAAATACACAAAAAGTAATTAATTATGCAAATTAGCTAATTACAGGTAATTATGTATTCATGATATTTTTATGTAAATTAGGCATGAGCAATTTTGGATTTTTTCAATATTTAATGAAAGTCTATTCATTCACCATAAATTTGTCAAGCATGAACCTGCTATGATGTTGAATAAAAAAACTGCAGTTTTAAAATTACTTAAATATAATACAAAACATACAAAGTTTGAAATGTTGACGATGTCTGGAATAGAATTTTTATTTTTTTCTGTAAACATGGTATGTGTCACCATTGCTCAAAGCCAAATCCGAAAAATAAAAATAAAAATTCATTTGCAATGAGACTTTAAATTAACATTTTGTTATCTAGATTAATATGGGAGGACAAACGGTAAAAGGAACAGCCATTCCACTGTACCGCATATACAAAAATAGTATGGCCGTGGACACACACAATGGCTTGAGCTATTGTGGTTTGGAAAATTACTCCCTAAAAATATCTTTGATAATGTTTTGTTTCAACTAGTTTTCCTCAAGTGTTTCATTCGTTGTTGACGGAAATAATTTACATGCTAAGAATGATTAGTATTTCAGCTAAATGGTGGTAGGTCCCTTTATTTCAACAGGCCTATATTTACTGATTTATGAGCGATCTTCAAAAATCCATAAAAACAGGCAGTAGCTCTTAAAACAAAACAATTTTTAATTTTTGAGGACCCGATGGTAGCCTCGGAAAGGCTTCACACACCATATATTAAAAATTCAAACAATTTGGATAAATGAAGCATATGAGGAAATTCATTTATCGACAAGGATGTTTTCTAAAATTTGCCAACTTTGAAGCGCGCGCTTTTCAATTCACTGTTATGCTTGCATGCACAGTGTAGCAGAATTATTGTGCAGCCACTGTGACATACGTACTATAATTTCACACGGACAAATGGACAAACAACAGCGTTCTTACAGTCTTACAGCTATTCTATAGCGTAAGAAAAAAGCTATAGTACAGTGATGATTAATACGTGCAGTTTGTCCATTATATTGTATGTGAGATCGCCCTGTACAATAAAAGAGGTTGCGATTTGCACCAACTTCCTCGCCTAACGCCGTCCCAGACACCTGATCGGCATTGAAATTGTACTGCCTCACGCGGTTTACTAGGCAATGCGACTATTTTTCCGATGAAAAAGTATTATTTTGATAATAGTATACAGGTAAAGTCACACCAGAGGGGTAAAGCTCGCAGGCCGAAGTGCCTGTCTCTTTTTCTTGGCGTTTGGGCCTGACATTCCCTGAATTATTTATTGTGGGTGTTGCCACTCCTGCAGCACCTCTTAAATCAGTGAAAACCCCCATCGACAGGAACACAGGTGTAGCTGTTGGGAGATTACTTTTGCATCCCCTACCACTTACCCAGACACCCCTACCTGACCCACACACACACATTTAGCCACCATTATGGAAAATCATACCCAAATTGGGGAATTTGTGTTTTTTCACATCATCTTGCTAGTAGTCTACAGAGTGTAACAATAAAAATTTTCCAAGCGCAATTTCGCTTCTCGGAAAAAATAAGAGATCACGGCAGCTTTGAGACATATGCACCAAAAATGGTTAAAAATGCTTAATTTTTCAAATAAAATCATAAAAAAGCCTGATTTTCGCCCAAATTTCATATATTCTTTAAATTCAATAAAAAAAAATTTTTTAACGGTTCCTAGATGATTTCACCTAGTTTTTAAAAAATTTATGAAAATTTTGGCCCAAGAATTTTTTGTTACATTGAACAAAAACAAAGTGGGCCAAAACAAGGTTTTTTGGGATTTTTGGCCAAAAATTAGCATTTTGGCCCAAATTTGACCTCACAGATGAATTTATCAAGTTTTTGTTATTCTAAATATGTATACTTTTAAATACTTTAAGACCAACAATTTAGCAGGCCCGAAAGTTTCCATAATGGGTTAAGACCACCCTTATTGACATTAGCAAATAAATAATGATATTTATTTCAAAATCATAAATTAAAATACCTCTTTAAATGCCCCATTGTTTAAAATTACTCATCTTCAGAGCATCGACCAGATGGTTCATGATGCACCTCAATTCAGTCACTTTCGCAACACAAAGACACAAAAGTGGCCCAAGCCGTAGGACTACTTTACATAATTGGCCACATCTTCGTTTGTCGACCACCGATTTTGTTGAAACAAAGCTGATGTAGTTACAAAATTACCTTGACGACCAAGTATAATTCAATACAATCAATAAATGACATACTATTTTCTTTATAAATTTGTTTGTTACAACCTGTATTAAATTTTCAATTTGTATTCAGTTGGGGTATCAGTAGAGGGTATCAAAACATTGGCACTAACCAAAAAATCCTACCCACATATCTGATCACAATTACATTATTTTAGAGAATATGATCTACACAAAGTACTCTATGTACTTAATGAAACTATGATGTGCAGTTATTTAAAATACAACTAAACAAACATGCTATTTTGTGTATTTAAGGTTTAATTTCAGCAATCAAAAAAGGAATTACAATGAGAAAACTTAAACAAAATCGATGTCCTTTTTAATCATTGGTGTAAAACCTAGACAGCATTCATCATAATATTGTAAAACCAATATGCTTGCATAATGTCATCTGCAATACCAATCACTAAAAGCCCCCCCCCCCTTTTACCTCACAAAGTATATCCATTGTTAGATGTAACAATGCAGCTAGTTTTGCACATTTAATTTCATATCTTGTCAGCACAGACATGGACTTTTTATCATATGAACATTTTATAATTAAGCCTACATCATGTATTAGTATTGCATTGGAGATTTTCACTACTTCGGGCAGCAAACATCAAACGCAATTCATACAAGTTCATTATGGAAGTCCTTCTTTGACATGTGACCAGCCATATCAAATAATACATTATTATTACTTGCATTATATACAATGTACTTGCTTTTGTAAGTGCCAGCCCAACCAGGGTTGGTACTAAACTCCTCAAAAAAAGTTTGGAAACTTACCAAAACGGCTTTATATCAGACAAATTTGAAATCTATTTCCATATTATTTCATATCAATACAAGCGTTGTTCTTTCCTGTCAAAAATGACATCAAATTTGTGACCATAACTTATTTTATTGTTGAGTAACTGTCTTTGAAAGACAAGGAGGTCTCAAACAAAATATGCCAAATCAGTCCCAGAACAACGCCAAATATGGATTAAAAGACCTTTGACCTTGGATGTACAACAGCATGTAATGATCTAATGGGAAACTGTGCACATCAACAAACACCATTTCTATCAAAAAGGCAACGGCCGATATAATTTGAAACCACATAAATTACTAGAGTTGGTTCTTCTCTTGGATTTGGACCAAGCTTTAGAATATCGACTGTTGCGCTTTTGAAATAAAACAAACCAGAAATTTATCACCCATTGTAAAGATATGGCACATGTACCGAATACATGTACATACATTGGCTGACCTTGTGGATTTCCTGGCCCAGCCATGCTAACCACATAAGGAGATTATACGATTAACCTAGTGCAGCTATTGTCATAGCAGGGTATTATTATGTAATACTCCTGATCCATATTTGGCGTTCTCTTGGACTGCAAATCTGCCATCGTCTGCGCCATTTGCATCAGTAAACATGAATAAGGAATACCACACTGTTTCAATAAAAACAGTTTTTGTACTGTCAGTCTCACGTACCGGTCTTCTGCAGCCGTTGTTTTTCTTGGATGGCCACTTCTGGGTCTGTCTTTGACATCTCAAAAATGTTTTTAAAACTTAAATGTGTTATAAACATCTTTTGGGTTTTAATAACATTTAAATGTCAGGTTATATGAAGGTCATTAAATGTTTCATTTGAAAAAAAATGTTAGAACAACATTTTAAATGTGGTCAACATTTTATTGAAAAATATATTTTGGCAAAATATTTTGTTACCACTTAAAAAAGACTATGTTAACAATGTTTTGCAGCAAGATTTAAAAACAAAAAAAATAATGATATTAAAACGTTTTATATCCTTTATATAACCCGACATTGACACATTTTCTGCACAATGTTTTGTGTTTACTGGGTACCCAGTCCTGGTTCCAGTACACTTTTTTTTGGATTGAATAGACTAGGTGCATGTTATAAAGCCAAAAAAATAACTTGTTTGGTTGGAGGGTTGGCAGGTCAATCCTTTCTTTTTTCTTTTTTTTTTCATGGGCTCTTCCTCGATTTTTCCTCGATTTTGAAAAGGCTGGTATTGAGAAATGCTTGATAATTTTTTGGTAAAACAATTGTGTGTTTTTGGACTAAATTTAAATGGAAATACTTCATGTTTTTAATCAAATATGCATTTAATAAATAAAATAAGTGAATAGCAAATATAAAATGTTCTTGATACTGTCCAAAAAAGTGATTGAAAAAAAAAAACACCCAAGATTTTAATTTTTTTTGGGTCGGTCTCCAAACATTTTTTTTGGCCTGAAGGTACTATACATGTATTGTCAATCTATTTGATTTGCACTATTGTCCTGACTGTCATGCTGACCAGTACCTGTTCAGATGGCCTGGCATTTTATGCCATGCATATGGAAAAAGAGATACATATTCTGACAACAAATTAATGCATATATAATTATATGGCTGTAAACATTATGTATGATCAAAAAAATAATATCCTTTAAATTACTATTACATGTTTCATAATGCTTGAAGTTAGGAGGGTCCACCCTACATGTTGTATGCTGGTCTCCACGCAGGGGTGTACCTTACTTTCAACACTAACAGGTTTTGCCAGTAATTCTAAAACTCTTAAGTCTTTCTAGGGTGTTCTTGCATAAAAGCAACCCAATAGAGCCCCCCCCCCCCCCCCCCCTCTGGCAAGCTTTACTGCAAACATTACTGGCAGCTGAATCGCTTACTCACTTATCTAAAATTGCTTTTTGCCGGACATGCAGGCGGTCACTCTTGAAATGTCCAACAGTTATCAGCAGTCAGCCAGCACCACTGATGGGCAATTTGATGCCACTCAACAACTAAGATATCAGCCACTGGAGGGCAGATATGTGTATTTTCAAGGTCTCATAGAAAACTACTAAGAACCAAAGATCCCAAAAATAATTTTATTTATTTACTTATTTATTTCTTATTTAACCTGGGGTGACCAATCAATGCACTGGCACTATTCTCCCTTGGTTCCCAATTTTTGGGATCTTTGTAAGAACGGACATCTTTGGCTTATAATATTCAAACAAATAAATATTTTCTTTCAACCCTAATATTTCGGTGGAGAAATAGTGGGAATAAGGTTGTTGATCGGACATCTTTCTATAATCGTAACTTATCATGCATTTGTTAGTGTTAGTGAAATTCATCCCTTATTGTTTTTCTCTATTGTAGTCAGTGCCATCAACAAATTGATGCAGCTTTTGGCACATGGCAACACGCAACTACCCCAGGCACCTACTCAGCATCTTTGAATTGCTCGCCATTTAATGCTGCACCCAGTGAAATGTGCACTGATGTCACTGCACTAGAGAAAACGCAATATATAGTTCAATTTACAATCATGCATCAACTTCTATAAGCACACACACTCAAAGCAAGGTATCAAAAAGCCAATGACATCAATGCATCAAAATGAATCACATTCTTATTATTATCTAAGGTTTCCTTCAGTTTGGGGGAGAAAAGAAAGAAGAAACTTATTGCAAAGATATCATGGGAATTAAATTATTAAAAATTTCAACTATATATTTACCCTTTCCTTCATTGATAAATCAAGTCATTAAGACTAACATTTGTTGTTCTTGCTTTATCATGACTTGTACATCCCACAATAACACTGTACTGCATGGTATGGAGCGGGCTGAGCCCTTATGCAACATCCATAGCAGAAGTAAATCACAATAAAATAGTTTGACATGCAGCCCCAATATCATATTTACACATTTATTAGAACACATAAAAGAGGGTTGGCGGGGCATGCATTTTCAACAATTTAAATTTTAAAAGTTGTTATAAAAATCCTTAAAATGCTATTTACCAGACAGAACTACTGCATATGTGGTCAATGCACTTTGCTGATGATGATGAATTCAATACTACCATTACACATAGGTGCTATAATCACACATAATGATTCTGATTCCATAACAATGATAATTTTGCAGTATATCCTAAAGAGTGTTGCATCTTGTTTTTTTCCCAGCAAAATTTTAAATTGTCGCATCCAGTTTTCTTGGTCAGGCCAAGGTCACACAAAGTCCTGAAGAACCAGTATAAAGCATGTGCAGTTTAGCAGAAAGGACAACATGCCAAGACACCCAATCACTATTGTTGGTAGGAATTTTGAGCATATTGTAGCTTATAAAATGCCAAATATTCACTGGAGAACTGAAAATTGATTTTGCCAAACATGCAACCTCTTCTCTTCAACCCATCAAAATTAATGCTCCTTAGGTTGATCACACAACTGATTCATTTCCTGAAACAATTTTAACATCTTAACCCAATAGCCTGACTACTTCAATTAGCACATACTTTGCCAGGTGGAAGGAATCAATGTTATCTCCTCCATATAACAGACACAACATAAAGGAGTCTACCTCCTCTCAAACTCAAGCGCAATGTTATGATTATTGTCACACATATTGACCTAAATAGTATACCTCTTACAGTTTTGTCAGAATCAAAATCAAATGACAATTTGGGTCTTAGCACTTATAGTACTTAGCATGCCGTATCAGCACAATGTATAGTAGGCACCGGAGTTTTGCGCGGTTCGCGCAAAAGCGCACATTTTCGCGCATTTGGGTGTCCAAAGCGCATTTTGGGTTCCATCGAGAATGTTCACGATTTTGACCCATCGATAAGCTTAAAGTTAAAACTTACGATTTTATGCCCCAAATCGGCAGCATTTACAAGAAAATTCACGCAATATTGGTTCTAACTTCACTTATGTACATCAAAATACAAATAACGATCATTAAACCAAGCATAATGTGGGGAAATTTGCCCTTGCTTTCGACATTTCGATCGACGATTTGTGATGGTCGCCATCTTTATTTTTTATTTTTCCAGAAACTGGAAATGAACCGGAAGTCGTTCAGTAATTGATTGACAGGCCATGGTTTTACCGACGTTTTTCTCGTGTTTTGCATTGATAACATGGGATCACGCATTTTAGCGCATTTTGACCTATTTTTTGGCGCATTTTCGCGCATTTTGAAAAGTGGCCAGCGCATTTTGCCGTTTTAAATCGCGCGAAACTCCGGTGCCTAATGTATAGTCTATATCCGTCTCCAATCACCTGCACTAGCTTTCTGCATTACCTTAGAGTTACTTGGTACGTGTACATACTTTTATACGAGTGATCAACGTGAATCATATGTACACGCAATCAGTAAAAACGTAAATAATGGGTTCGGCTGCGCCTCACCCATTATTTACGTTTTTACTGCCTCAGACACATTATTTTTGTGTAAAAGATCATGCATTACCCTTTATTTCTTAATTGGGTACAGATTCAAATCACAGGCGTTGTACCCAAGCATGTTAAAGATGCTGCATGGATGCGCAAGCAACAACACCTTTCTGAACGTGTTGACGTCACTGATTCACCGAGAGGAAACATAATAATTTTGACACAAGCTGATCCATACAACCCAACATTGGCAATAAGAAAATTTAGTTGTCATTGTTATATATTATTACCGCATGTTGAATAAGCTTTGTAATGCTGAGGGCCCATGTCTCAAGCATTCTTGACTATAAAGTTAGCACATTTATGAAAGTAACTTTTCTTATATTTTGTTCTGTTTTATATTGGCCTGAGTGGATCAAATAAGTCACAAATAATAAGAAAAGAAACACAAAGTTAAAAAAAACCACAAAAAAGCTTCATGCATATCATAATACTCTCGTTGTCAGGATGCAAGGTTAAAAAGAACACAACAAAAAGCTTGATGCATATCATATATTCTTGGTGTCAGGACTGTATCTTATCCTTTACTAGTATTAATCAACTGGGCCAGTAAGTTCAAGAAATATATCAGTCCTACTATAAAACTATCTGGCCCAATATTTGGTTTTACTTACACTGCTCAAAAATTATTACACACCAGACAGGCCGGTAGCTAGGTCTTACGAAACTTTACCAGCCTAACAGCGAAGTTTACCATCACAGATGGGCTGGCCAGTAGGGGTTAAGCTACAGCCCTGCTTGTTGTATCACAAAAATAAACTTCTTTCAAGGAAAATAATCAGAGGTATACGTTGCAAAGTGGTCAATGATAAAAGAACAGCCAAAGTAAATGACAGTTCTATCCAACTCAGCTTGTTTCCAGTCTATGAGCTGTGAGTTGAAAAGATGCAAAAACAATTATTAATGCTTTAATACTACCAATAAAATGTTAATAGTGTTTAATTTTTTTGGAATTTTAGGTACTTTCTTTTTGTTCACTATTTTTCAGCATATTTTGAAAAATCAAATTGTTTAGTAGCCAAAGTTGCTTTGCTTATAGCAATCAATTTTGTGTCAATTTAATTTACAATTACAACCCAGGAAAGCCAGAGAAGGGTTAGTATTACCACATCCTAATGGTTTATAATTTCATACGCATAGTCATAATCGACATCAATCATTGTTCTCATTTTCATCATCATTTCCATTTTTAACTTGGTCATAAGCAATCTCTGTTATTATCATCAAATGGTTTGGTATAACAAACTAGCATTTCGTGATCCACAGCCTCATCCCCCCCATTTTTATACCACTGGAAACCTCTGGCTACATAATGTTTGTGTACCAAAAATGTCTTGCAGATTAAGTCATTTAGCAACAATATCGTCAAATTTGAATTTCGTTCTGGTATACCAGAACGAAATTACAACAGTGGCCAGTGTAATACACATAATCGTGCATAACTCGCATAAACGTAAAATCGGAATCAACTGAAATTTTGGGAATAAGCTTTTTTCGTGGATATCTACTGAAAAATGTCATAAAAAGAGGATGCTAGGATCACGAAATCCTCCTTTAAAAAACCCATCTTACTTACATTGCTTAGGTATCCTTAAGGGCTCCTTGTCTGTCACAGTACACTCGTGTAGCCCTTGCCTAAACTGGTAGCGCACCCGTAGACTCTTATCTTCTCCCAGGCAAGGGTCATAAAAGCCTGGAAGATTAGCCTGTAAAAATACGAAGATGATAATTATAAATACAACGATATATATATATATGCATGGTAAAGAAATGAGGAACATTTACACCTGCCATTTGCAAATGGATGCATATCTTACTGTAAACACCAATAATCTTTAACTGTGAAATTCATTGATTGACTAAGACCCGCATCTTATTTAGTCCTAGAGCATGATCGGAGTCCTCTAATGTACCGATGACTCTTTTTTTTCATACCCTGGTGCTGTACTAAATTGTATCAAGCATAATAATTAACATTTGCATAGTGTTATCATTTTTAATTTAACTAAAAATGAAAGCACTATGCAAATGTTCTGGGTATAATAAAAAGAGTCATCGGTACCTATCCGGGCACCGATAGTGTTATGGGACCAAATTAGATGTTGTGCCTATCAAGTTGACTACAGAGTTTTCAAGATTACTTTTTGCAACATGCAATTCAATTCATAACTATACTACACTGATTTCATGATGATAGCTACTCTTTAACTGTTTGTTTCCTTCCCTTCTTCCATCATCCACTATGCAGTGAAATATATTTATTTTGAAGGTTTTGCAGGGACTTTTTACAAAACAAAACATGGATTATTGGTCATTTTGAAAGTTTGGATTTACAGACTGAGAAAAACAGAAATAAGGAAGTCCTTGAATTCAGAAACTTATTGTCAAATTTCTCCCTAGTGATTCCTTATATTACAGCCATCATGTTGAAGAGCAGCCTTCATGTTGCACAAAATATGGTACAAAACATATCATATAATTTTATTCTTTCCGAAGTGCGAAAATTTTAATATCATGCTTTACAGCAACTGCTGGGCTATGTAACTTTGTAAGCTCAAAATGTTGACATTTAGTGGCATGTTTTCAGGAGGTCCATTGGACAGGTAATTCAGCACAGTAGCACAGTGTCCAATGAGAAATCATCCCATCTCGGCCAGACAGACAGACCTATACACAAATTTGAGAAGCGTTTACTGTATTTGGCCCTCTATTGACGGAAACACAGATGTACTAGAGCGAGAGATTTAATTCGTAATTCAATACTCGTGAGTGTGTATTGATAATCACTGTTGTGTACAATGCCTGTGTACAATTCTGAATAGCACACAATAAATAACGGATGGAACCCCCGACCTCGGGACACCGCTAAGTTTTACCTCGGGACACCGCACCGCAGTAATGGTGAAGTCGGATCAGTGTATAGTCAATATAGAAAAAGTATCTATGTCATTTTGAATGCAAAATTACAAATATTACCTTGGACACATCTGTTAATAATAGCTTAGAATCTTTCACTTGGCACTGTAGGGGTATAGTAACATCAATAACATTAGTGTCCAGTTCATTTGCCCCATCTTCTGTTGATGCTTGTATGGATACTAGCTTGCCATACCAGGCCTGGACGATAATCAACCCTTGCTTGGAGCTTTCTGTTTCTGTTATCCTACGTACCATCTCCTGCATAAGTCTCACCTATATGGGCAGAAAGATGACACTGAATTATTCCAAATGCTGGTAAAAAAATAACTTAAAAAAGTTACAGGTGGGCACTCCCATTGTAACACAAAATCTGTTTCTACCTTACATTACAATTTTCAGATAAATTGCTCAGTGATTTGGATTCTACAAGTAGAAGCAAAAACGTGTATCAAAGTGGCCCATAGAACAACAACCATGCTTTTGCTCATATCGCCTTAAAGAAACAATATTCCATGGGACCATGGGAGTATAATAACAAATATGATTTTCCAACTGATACCAAAATCTGCAGTTGATTGGGTAAAGGGGGAGGATGAGGCTGGCAATCAATCAAACATCTTAAATGAAAGGTAAATCACATTGTTTAGGTGTTGGTGTAGCTTTATTTATTACATACACTTCAAATATTTCCTCTTAGAGTTTAAGTAATTGGACAAAATAACTCCAAATTTTTCAGTCCAAATTTCATTAAATTAATTTTTATTAAATTAAGTCCAAAATTCCACAATCTTCTTTGTTTCCTTCTAATTTATTTATTCATTTTAATACTAACATCATAGCTGCACCCATTAAGTAGCAAAAAGTCAAGAAGAATTCTTCTCCAGCATGTCTTTGGAATCCAGTGCCGCCGAGAGCCATTATGGGGCCCACAAGTATAATGAACATATGGGCCCCTTTGATTAGAAATGAAGTGCAGGACTTCAGAAGTGGGCCAAAATTTCCAAATTGTCCCGCAAAAATATTGTTTGTTGACTATCTCTTTATCTCTTCTCGCTAGTTTTAATCATATTGCTGTTTTTCATTTTTACGGGCCTCCTAAGACCTGTTTTCTTAGCTTTTACAGGTCCATTAAGATATGTTTCCTTTACATTTTCATGCCCCCCCCCACCCTGGGGATAACACACCCATTTTTCAGTGGAACTCTTAGAATCAGATTGGCCTTACCTCTTATAGCTTTGACAACATGATTTTCACAAGACTTCCATTATGTTTTCCCTCACATTGCTCTACCTTTTGCCATCATGACAAGATTGACAACCATAAGCCACATAAAATTATAGATGGGGCTAGATAAAGTCCTTAATCCTATTTTAACATTCTGGCATAAAGTAAGTATTATATATTATTCAGTTTGTTCTGTATCAAAGGTTGATCTACCATACCTCTGATTCAGCTTCACTTCTCCTCTGTTCTAGTGTTTCTTTGTTTGCATTTTTCTGTTGCTCAATATCCCTGAAAAACAAAATATTTGTGTGCAATATTACAAACCACTTATCTCCTCTCATACAATATACATACAATTCGAAATATTTCACAGGTATAGTATCACTGTAGAAGTGCAATTTTTGCACCAAGTTGATTTCATTAATTCATGCTAATAAGATTTAAAAATTAGTTAGCTAAGATTGGACCAGTTGCCATGGTTCCAACTTACCAGCATCACAACTTGCTCATCTCAAATTTACAACAATTTTGCACAGTGTTTGACATTTCAAATTTTGTATCATGAATGTCTTTGGGTGCAAGTTTACTCACAGATCTCAAATTTCCAACTGGATAGGTCTTCCAAAGCAAGTGCCATTCCTGTTACTATTTGCCTTACTATTTACAACTGTTGTGGGTCAAAATGCAGAATCTTTTTATTTGTGGGTGCCTTTTCTATATATGAAGCTTGATTTTATTCTCAGATTTAATATGTCAAACCTGCGATCTCAAAACAACTTGAAATTATAGACATCCCTCAAAGTCTAACATCAAATCCCCACAATCCGATTTGGATCAAGTTAAGATTCTTGACAAGGAGACAAGATATTTTGAAAGGCACATAAGGTCATATATACCAGAGTCACCCAACCACTCAATCGTGACAGAGAACAATAAAAGCTACCACTAGTGTACGACTCACTTTTGGGGTCAAGTGTCCAAAAGGTCACTAATCCTTACCTTTGTTTGCCCGTCTCCTGCTGAAGGTCAAAGTTGTGACCGAATATTAGAAAAACCTTTATAATGTGTTGAGATCATACGATAAAAAAACACCTAAATTATTACATCTACCAACACAAGTGATCTTGCATTCCAAACTTCCCATGATGGCACATTTTCATTTAGAACACTTACTTTTCTTTCTCCTTCAGCAAGAATGGATCAATCACACATACTTTGACGACCCAGAATATTGCTAATGGGGCTATGGTTCCATAGAATATGGCATTGGGGATTACTTCTTGTGATAGATGAATGGGAAATATGAAGGCTTGGTTGGCTCGGTGAAATCTGTGCAATAATAAATGAAGGGAGAAAAAGAATTAGGCTGGTTTCAGCATACCACTTGCAGCTCTGATGACGCCAGCGGTAACTAGCTGCAAGCCGATTATCGATCACGATTTATCACACCACCGCTTTGCCTAAAGTAACAAATCACTTAGAGTTGACTTTGAGTCTACTCAAGAGCCTGGCTGCTCTGATGTAAGGCACAGGATACCATCTTTGGCCAATGAGCAACAAGCAACAACACTGGCTTTCAGAGTCATGCTGCTGCTGCTGAGTAGCACACCAGCTTTGTGACAGCTGCTTGCTGAAAAAAGCAAGCACCATGATGAAGTGTCATAAAACCAGAGTAAACTGTATGCTGTCATGAAGACAAAAATGAGTGAAAACAATTGCTCATGAAAAAAAATTATACTATAATATTATAATGTAATTTATAGGCATTTTACCAAACAGTACCAGCGCACAACAACTATCATTTTTTCCTATTCCGTTAAGAAAAAAATCAATTTCATTTGGTTCTATATTCCCCATTACATATTGATGATGCTGTAACACTCTCATATTTCCCTGTGCAGGACTAGTAAAATTGGGAAATCCATGAAGCTCCTTCACTTTGGACATTTTGGGAAGGAATATCCATCAAGGACACAACTTAAGAGATCAAAACAAGGTACATATGGGCAGCAGCCAGTCTATTATGAATTGTGCAATACTTACTTAACTCTAAGTGTAATACCATGGGGTACTCCTATACTCAATCTAGCACCAATGCGACTATGCGAGATACCTTTCTCTCCCTCCATATTCTATGTGAGAACCAAACATACCAGCTCTGAAATAAACACATAAAGTCAAGTGGGTCAATTTTTTAAAGCGAGACCAATAAATATTGGATATAAAGCATCCAGTTTTATCATTATTATGTTTGGAACCCAATATTTTCATACACTTGGATTCATCAAAACATAATAATGGTTGTACACGGTGCTGTGAAAGGAACATGTATGACCATTTTATTTGCACCAAACATGAAGACCAAAATCAGATAATCCTGTGACCTTGCAAGTCCAATGCCATATATAATCCTGTGACCTTGCAAGTCCAATGCCATATATATTAATCATAAAGGTGTTAGTAATCAATATAATGTGCAGGTAAAGCACTAATAATTAAAGCTGCTTCACTTTGCCATATTCTTTATTTGTCTGTTTCCTTTTATATCCTCTATAAACTATGATGTTAAACTCACTGAATATCTATCTACATCACTTACTTGACAGCCACAGTCAACCTAGTGTCATCAGTTTCAAACTTTCTTGTATAACTAGCACTCGCATATGAATTAGGCATACCAAGCTGCAACATAAACAAGAAACAATAATTTAAGACATTTTTATGTGTTTTTAGATGCTAAACACAAGCAAACTTCTTTACAAATTCAACTTCTGCAAATGAATCGGCCACAGCTCTTTATAACCCAATGACATCACCAGCTCAAATTACATCCCATTGAAATACATGTAACTGATTTAAGTGGTACCGGTACCAACATTACTCAATTTACAAGGGCTTTTTTTATCAAAAATCACAAGTTTTTCTGGGGTTTTAAAGTTTTTCTTGGGAAGTTTAGCCAATCCAGTGCTCTGTGTGCACTGCTGGTTGGTGGTTTCCCAACTGTGCAATTGATCATCATGGTGATGGTACCTGGTGTGTTCTCTCAATAAGTTGTACAGTGCCAATGGTGAAAGTTTGATTGTGCTAAAACATTACATGACTAGGATTTTTGCTAATAAAATTGCCAGAACAGCAGCAGATCTTGGCACCCACATGCCACATGCAAATTATTTAGATAGCGAGAGTAACAAAACCAATTCCTACGACATGGTCTACTTACTTGCAATGAGAAGACGGCATGACTTTTGACGGTGTCCCTCACAATCATTGTGGTCATTGCAGACTGTAATCCCCACTTCCATGTGATATAACCCATTGTGTGTTTGTCTAGTTGCCTGGCTGCAGCTGAAAGCAATCAACAATTTAAAAAAAAAACATTTGTTTATTTTGGATATTTTCTTTACAATTCTTCTTTTCAAGTCTGATGAGCGGAACTTGCAACAGGCCAAGGTTTTCTTTCCATTTTTTTAGGGGAAGGGAGTGCTTTTCTTGGACATCAGGTTGTGGTCCAATATTCACTACACCCCAGTTTGATGAAAGCCTGGAGAGATTTTATGACAACTAGTTGCGGCCCTATATTAAAGGTAATATTTTATTACTTCCGTGGTCTGTGCTGTGCGCCAGGCGTACAAGAGCGTAGACACATAAGTGATAAACAATCATGCTGATTGGCTGATCAATCACAACAACAGTCGGCATGTAGAAGGGAAGGAGACACGCCACTTCTACGCGATCACCGATCACTAGCGCATACCGGGACCATGGAAGTAATATAAAATTAACTTCAGCCACACAAAGGATTTATTTCAAATAATTACCCACATTGTTTTAGGTGGGGAGACATTTCATGGACATCTGGTTGTGGTTCCATATTGGCCACACCAAGGTTTTAGTTTCCACATGGTATGTTGTAAATGGGAAGGATTATTTGTCCTGCTGCAGCCAAAACTGATGACCCTTAGCAGAAAATTTAACAATATTTGGCACTAAAGCATGAGGAATTGCTTAATCACACTTACTTGTTACTAACCCTGGTGCAAGTCCCCTTGGTGTGACATGTCCAAGTCCCGTACAGGTGACAAAACTGTAGAAATACAAGAACATTCTTTACTGCTTCAATTGTCAAAGTAACTAACAATTAGTAGCACACACAAGGGCAGAGCCAAGATAAGCTTATGGGTACCCACACTCAATTAGATTAATTTAGGTTCATGTTCAGGTTAGGGTAGGTTGTCCTAGTATCTTTATATTAGTTATTTTAGGACTGGGACTTCTTAGCACTGACATGGTTGAACTTCAAATAGATTTAGTGTTCTTGCACTTTTTCAGATCTCTGCAGCAACTTCTGGTGCTCAGCCTTGATTTCAGCTTCGTTCGGGCATTATATTCCTTCTTGACGTTTTGGCAGCAGAGGACAATAAGGCAAATTTTAGCTGCTGTATAAGAAGCTGACAGCTGCTTATGTTGCACCTGGAAAATTGCCTGCAAGATGGTGGAGTATAACCTGGCCTTTAGTATATTTAGAATAAAAATAGTAAGATTACATGTTTGGCCAGTTGGGAAGTATAATTCAACTACAAACAGTTATACATACCTTCTCTTTCCTATATTTCTGAAAATTTTGAAAGCTACCGATGGACCGTTTCCAGCAGAAGCCTGAAACTAAATAGTTATACAAAAAAAAAAAAAAGATAATAAAGTAACATCACATCTGGGGAAACAGTTTTTGATAACTAACTTTCAAAAGTCTTCACACTTATCAAATACAATTTAGCTGAGTAGATATATGATCACAAATATGATTTGTGCCATTATCTGATCCAATCAGACCAAAGTCAGCAATAATAATAATAAAATTGAGATATAGGCAAAAATAAGAAAATTAACAAATAAAGGTTAACACTTCTGCAACCATTAGTATGCCAGGGATATTGAGAGTTCAAAATCAGTAAGCTTAGGTACTGAACAAGTTAGAAACGGTAAGAACTCAATTATCAAAATTTCAAACTATGGTCTGAGTGGATCAGATCACGGCACATTTTAAATCCTAGTAACATTCACCTCTTCCTCTTGTTTTTTTACTGAGAACTTAGTAAAAACTTGGAATTTATCTGACTGGCATCTCTGCTAATTGAACTGTTTCTATGTCTTTTTTGTTTTCAAAATGATGTTGTATGTTATTTAATGTAAGCATAGGCAAGAAACCTATGCATTCTTAGAAAAGCTGTACTCACCTCTCCCCATGACTGATGTGACAATATTCTCCTACACGATACTGTGAAATTTCCAGTCCCATTACCATTATGTGTAGCTAGATGCCCAGAAAATGTCACCGTGTCATTGACGGTCAAAGGAACATCTATTGATTGCTGGATAGTCATACTTTTGACTTCCAAGGACGGTGAGCCGCTACAAAAATAGAAAAATCATTTCATTGCGGCTATTCCCCATTATTTAATTAGTTATAAGTAACTTTCATTAATTTTATTACTTTAAACATCCAATAGTCGCTTGACTTTCAGAATTTATATAAGCTTCAATAAAATGTAATGCACTGTTATGCCCCAAATGTTCTTTCCTTATACACCTTTTGTCTTATATCCACTAAGGTATAGGACATTTTTTGTTTTGGCTTTATAGCCCACTCTTCAGAAGCAAATTATATTTGTACTTGCTCAAGAACCATTCAAATTTTGTTACACAATTGAATGTGGTTCTTAATATGAGCCTTTAAGTGCTTAATTTTTTGTTCTCTAAATATTATTGTGTTGTAAATAATCTTGCCAGATGTTATCAGGTCTTTGCTTTATATACATTTGTTATAATTCTTGTAGTAAAGTTTTTACTGTAAACTTGTAAAGTGCATTGAGAAACTGTGTTGTTTGTAACACACTCTATAACTGTGTATTATTATTAATATATGGCCTTTCCAGATTTCTCTAATTTTCATATCCATAAACATACATGGAAAGGTTCATTAAAAAAGAACCTCATTCAATTTTATAATGAAATTTGCACAAAATGCTAATTAAGCAAGTAAATATGCAATGCACTAGTTTTGAGAAGGGCATTACAAATTATTTTTTTACGTATTGTATGTCTCTGGTATGTATGGTCTTTTTAAAAAATAAAATGCCCATCTGATACAAAGGTGTATACCTGGTGGTCTGAAGAAAACAGATTCATTTCAGTCTGGCATTTCAGGGTATACAGGTACTCTTATTATCATCTTACCTAAATTCATCTCCATATTCATCATAAACATCAAAAAAGTCTGTGGCATCTACACCAACTGTTATTCCTCCCTAGAGAGATCAAAATCAAGAAAACAAAAAACATGTATAAGCAACAAAACAAGCAACAATACATCAGTATAATGCAGATGTAACATAACAACATTTGAAATATTGTGATCAAAACCACAATCTTGGAAGGAAGCAAAAATCATTCTTCTTCACAAGAAGGGAGACAAAGCAGACATCAAGAATTACAGACCCATTAGTCTTCTCTCACATCTGTACAAAATGTTCACAAAAATTCTTCAAAATAGACTAAAGAAAGAACTGGATGAACATCAACCACGAGAGCAGGCAGGTTTTAGAGAAGGTTTCTCAACCATGGACCACCTACTTGCAATAAACCAACTCATAGAAAAGTCAAACGAATACCAACTTGACTTATGTATTGGATTCATTGATTACGAGAAAGCATTTGTTTCCGTAGCACATCAGGATCTCTTCCAAGCACTGAGAGAAATAGGAATAAATGAAGGGTATGTTTGTATTCTGGAGGATATATACACAGATGCAACATCTCGAATCCATCTGGATACTGACGTTTCTAAAATTGTTAAGATATCCAGAGGAGTTAGACAAGGAGATACGTTGTCACCAAAGATATTCACTGCAGCTATGGAGGCTATCTTCAAAAAACTACCTTTGGATGAAAGAGGAATCAATGTTGATGGAGAAAAATTAACAGACCTCCGATTTGCAGATGACGTTGACCTTACTACCTCAACAGTGGAGGATATGGAAATACAACTTAATGACTTGAACAAAGAAAGCAAGAAGGTGGGATTGAAAATGCACAAAGGAAAAACAAAATATATGACACATATGGCAACAGATAAAAAGATCGTTATTGAAGATCAGGAAATTGAAAGAGTTGAGGAGTATAAATATCTGGGCCAAACACTGAGGTTAAAGGATTGTTCGAAGGAAGAAATATTGAGAAGGAAAAAAGCAGGATGGAGTTGCTTTGGAAGACATAAAGAAATCTTATGCAACAAAAATATACCCATGTCACTCAGAAGGAAAGTATATAATCAATGTGTCCTTCCAACAATGACGTATGGCTCTGAAACATGGTCATTAACTAAATACTTAGAAACTAAACTACAATCCGCTCAAAGAGCAATGGAACGGCAAATGTTAAACATCTCACTGGGAGACAAAGTAAGGTGCTCAACCATCAGACAGCTGACCGGTGTTGCAGACATTTTGTGAAAAATCAAACAATCAAAATGGAGATGGGCTGGACATGTTGCCAGAAGAAATGATAACAGATGGACAAAGAGATTGTTAGAATCGCAACCAAGAATGGGAAAAAGAAGAAGAGGTAGACAGAAGAGGAGGTGGAGAGATGATATAACATCATATATTGGTACAACATGGGCGAGAGTAGCATTAGATAGAAAGGTATGGAGTGATCATGAGGAGGGCTACATCCAACAGTGGATTGACATAGCCTAGATAGATAGATAGATAGATCAAAACCATGCAGAATCTAGGGAAACCTGATCATTGATTGAATTAATGAAAATAACTACAAACACTATGGAAATATCCAATATGGTGAATCATGAAATTGAGGTACCTAAATTGGCCCTAAAAGCAAGTAAATAAAAGAATTGAAGAAAATAAATTTTATCTACAAAAAATTGGGTTTACTAGTCCCTTTTGCCTTCAAAATAGACATTTTTTTGGTGGAAATAAGCAAATTCTGCAATTAGTTTTTGATATCCCCATTTGTGTTTTCTGAATTCTACTCCAATTCCATCATTTTTTTTTCTACTTTCTGTAAACGGAAAACTTGCCACTTTATCTTAGTATGAAACTGTCTTTAAAATTAACCGTTGAATGATAATCAAAGGCAATCCTAATCAATTTCTTTATGATCTTAATGTTTTAGGTATGGAAGTACATGACATACCCTTGGGTTTGTACTTTGTTGTAGTCTTCTCTCTTCCCTCTCTTTTGACAATCTCTCATATTCATCTCTGATTTCTTGTGGTGTTCTTGTTCTAGGGACCAAGTCCCACTCGGCTTCCAGGCCTTTCTCACCATATACATCGTAGATGGCTCGCTTCTCTGGATCACTTAAAACTGTCAAGTAAAAATGTACAATACCAAGTTAGCAACGTTATTGAATCACTTACTTGTCTGATGCGTTTGGTTACACCTTTGGTAAACCACAAAAAAGGGAAGATGGCAGGAATGAGAAACAAATGTTTTCATCCAATAACATGGCCTAAAAGGGGTGAGTAAAGTAAGAGAATTGCTGATGAGGTTTTGGCATATTAGTTTACCTGACTTCTGCTTTCTTATGTAGACATTTCCAAATTTACATTCGGGATATAAACATTCTTTATGAGTTAAGGTATCAAAATATCTCAAATTCTAGCTTAGATTTTAAAGGTGTCTCACTCGAACCATAAAACATGCAAGAACAATAAGATATCAAGAATTAAAATTAAATGCAGCTTTTTAGTAAAACCAAGGTTGTAACATTAAGTTATAAGAAAAATCACAAATTCAGGCCAAGTCAAGTCATTTGACCTCATTTTTAGCTCAAGTTACTTCAGTCAAGTACTGTAAAATTTAGAAGGGGTTCAAGAGTCACTGAATACCATTTTCAAGAGTCAGTTGCCTATATCCATCTGTTTAATATTAAGCTTTATCGAAAGATATGAATATAAGAACCTACCTGTGTACGCCTTTTGGACTTTGTTGAAGACAACCTCAGCATCTTGTTTGTCTTGTGCATTTGTATGTTTGTCCGGATGGTACAACATGCAGAGACGACGGTAGGCTTGTTTCAATTCCTCAGATGAGGACTGCAAGAGAATTCAAGTCATCCATAATAATTAATTATAATTTTGGGCAATTTTTTAGTACAGATCACTAAACACAATAGCTGCAGAATAAAAGTATACCTAGAAGTAGAAAGATTAAAACATTCAACTGCACTCACCAGGCTGAATGCAGTTGAATGTTTGTGTTGGTGACTATATGGAGATGCTGGACTGCTTAGAGTGCTGCGATGGCCTCCTTGAACTGCTCTACTGAGGGCAGCTCAATGATATTTTGAGGAAGACCATCCCATTCCTTTATGGGAAAGAAGCTACATGTATGTTTGTAGGAGTCACTGCTTGTGCTTAGTCTGGTGAAACGGTGCTGTTGTTGGCTTCTGGTAGTGCGAGCCCTGGGTTGAATGTAATCCGGCAGGGGGATGGCCACATGTCCATGATTGATCTTATGCATCATGACCAATCTACTGTGTTGTCTTCTTTTTTGAAAATATGGTAGACCAAGCTCCTCTCTCATGGCTGTGACACTATCTTCAGTTCACGATTGTAGTTGCCAGCCAAAAGATGAATCTCACTGCTCTTCGTTGTACTCTTTCAAGCTGATCTACCTGATTCTGTTTGTTTGTTTGTTTGTTTACCCAGTTTGGTCAGCAGGGTTATACTTATAGCTATAGGCAAAATTTAGTGATGGGTGAAATTTATATGAAATGGTAAAAAAAAAAATCGAAATTTTGATAAGAATTGCTCATTTTTATACTAATTGTTCATTGATTTTGAAACATTTGGGACTAGAGTGCCGGGTATTTGGGCTCAAAATTAACTTGAGTGCCGGGTGGAAATTAAGAGTACCAGGCTGGTCCGACCGCCACCATCCAGCATAGCTACAACCCTTTTCGGTCCGTGAGGGACACATGCTAAAATTGCTAATCCATGGTTAATCCATGGACCATTCCAAGCTCATGAATACTAAAAAAGCACAAGCCTGGATAGCCATTAGCCAGTGTACAATATTAATGTAGGCTAATAAAATGCATGCTGGCCTAGATAGCTTTGATAAACAAAGCAAGAAATGGAATAAAATAGCAAGGAAAAGGGGAAAGGAGAGAAGGCCACTCTCAAAGTCACACAATAGTACAATTTTACTCTTAGCCTGTAGGGGTCCCATATGGCTCCAGCATATATACATGTGTATTCAAGTTGAGATCTCACGAGGGTGGTGTAAGCTAACTGTTTTGTTGCTGTTGAACACTGCGCAAGATTCCTTCTGATAAATTCCAGGGATTGCAATGCTTAGCCTTTTAGATGTAATCATGTTACATATTTTGCAATGTGTGGTTTCCAACTCAGCTTAAATTAATGAATCTCAACACCCAAGTACGCCTGATACTGCAGACAGCCTATCTCCCTTCATGTTGTAGCTATGGATGATAGGGTTCTTCTCTCTATGAATCCGCATGGTGTAGCACTTTTTCGAGTTGAAACCCATCTGCATGCCATCAGCCCATTCATTTAGCTGGTTCAAATCATCCTGCAGGGCAACTGCGTCTTCACTCGGGCGACTAAATGGTGCGATAAAGCACACAATCCTCTGTGAATAACTTGATAGTGGAACCGATGTTGGAGCCGATGTCATTGATGTAAAGTAGAAACATTAAAGCCATAATGTTTGATTTGCTTCACAGCAACGCCCTCAATTTTACTCGGATTTCTACTTTTTGCATAATTATAATGCCCAGTGGTGTACGGTACTAAAATCCCACGTAAAAGACTAACCCTAACTTAGTGCTTTAATAACAGTAAAATTTAACTTAAATATTAAAACCGGGTCGACCCGATTTTATTCAGAGTTCATCGATCGACTGCTGCTAACATCCCAGGCTAACATCTCTCGTGGATGTCAGCTATGTGTACACACGTCGAGCGTGATGCTCCGTGCAGTATTGGTCGCATGTCACAAATAAGTCACCCAAAAATGGAGGGGCCGTAACATGAAAACGCTTTCTTCGCACTTCAAGCTTGATTTATTCTAAAAGTATAATACCTATTGTAGAAAGTTTGGTGTCATTTTGTAGATACCGTAATTATGTTCTTTATCAAATACAAAAAACCCCAAGTCAATTGGACAACTACTTTGAGAGTTATACTTCAATATGTAACATGTGTCAATGGAGGGGCAGGCGGGTGAGCCGGGCGGGTGAGCAGGCGGGTGAGCGAGGCGGGTGAGCCCCATAGGATTGTACACAAAATTGTGAAAATATGGCAAACTTCAAACCTTTGTATCTTTAAAAGTACAACTAGCATGGACCACAAATTGCACATATATAATCCTGGACTGTAGATCTACCTCATAGTAGATCAACTGTAACAAAAGATGTAACTAATTAATTGCTTAATTAAATGCTAATTAAGACAGTTTTCCCTATATGTTACTGTACAAAGTGTACACGTAATGCTCCAGCATTTCTAAATGGCCTATCTCTTGCCTGAGACACCCTGCTTATTCAAAAGTACACATATTTTTAAGGAAATTTGATGAGGAATTCAATTATGCTATTAGTTTTATAGTGCCAGACATGGAGGAAACAAGTTTTAATTGATAATGTCATACAAATTCTAAAATTATTTTACAATTTTTGACCACCCTGTACAGTGTGGGCCAAAAACAACTTTACCCAATTTAAAAGGTTCATATCTCAAAATTGAAAAGTCTGCTGCAAATTGTTTTCACATATTCATAAAGAACATCTTCTTTAGAGTATTTGGTGAAAAAACTATCCACAAATGTATTAAATTAAAAACATGACGCTAGTTTTAAATCAAAGAGTCAAAATTAACTTTGTCCACGCGGAGGCCTGCTAACTGTCGCGTCGCATCACTTGCAATGGCGAGTTCGATAAAGAATGAGAACCACTCATACGCACAAATTTGCTCAGCAATTTTATATAACACAATCAAATAAATCAAACATGAACAATTTAAATGTCAAATTATGATATTTCGTCATGATATGCAGCTTTCACGCTGCAAAGATAAACATAATTCTCTTCAAATATGCGCAAAGCAATTGTAACCTCAGACCTGATTTTTTTTGTCATTACGAAATGTTATCTACAGGAAAGTTATTGAACTTATTGCGTTCGTGGTCAGGTGGTATGTTCGGCAAATTGTTGCATCGACAACTGACTCTGGGGTTAGCTGCAAGTTCCCTTTGAACCGCTGCAATATTTGCAGCTGAACGACCAGTTCTTGGACGTCCGCTCCGTGCTTTGCATCTATTCATCACACTTCCGAGGTTGTGAAAGTTGTTCGTATGAAGAGTTATGGTAGGTTTCGGTGGTATCTTACGTTCGGGAAACGAATCCAAAATTGACTCTGCACTAGCAAAAAGCTTTCTGTTCTTAATTAAGTATACCTCATATGCCATAAAAGTCATCTCTTGTGTTGTGAATTGCCTTATCTTGACACCTTGCAAACCTATTTAGAAATAAGCCACGCAGTCACAAAATGCACGAAGGCCTATATATTTAAAATTCAAAAATTGCGCCAGATAAAACCTTTGTGATTGTGTAATTTTTATGCTAATTGTTAGTCAATTACAGGAGTGAAGTTCGAGTACATGACAAGTAAATGGGGGTTAAAATCGATTGTATTTATTTCATGCATGTAAATCATCACTTTTCCAAATACAAGCCAAACGTGTTTACCAATTACATGTATGCCTAACGCATATGTATGCCGTACTCTTAGCAATCAGACACATACCATTGAATTACGTGTGGACAAAGTGATTTTTGACCCTCGGACGTAAAACTAGCACCATTTTGTTAATTTAGCTTCTTTTGCTTTGATTTCTTCATCACATACTTTTAGAAATATATACATTTAGAATATGTAACAATATTATGAATAGCTCTTCTACAATTTGAGCAACCACCCGCTGAAATTGGGTAAAGTTGTTTTTGGCCCACACTGTATGTTTAACGCAAGAGATACCAAAGTTTTTCTCCCTAATTTGTTTGAAGGGCTCATGCAATGTCTTTCTGAATCCATATTTATTTTGAGCTACATAGCTTTCAGAAAAAGAAAATATGTGGTTTACCATGACAAGAAAGATGCTAATTTTGTTGATCTTCCACCCTGTATATTTCTTACCCACCCTGTATTATGATGTTATACTTTGTTGATTTGGCATCCTTGTAATATAAGCTTTCCAGAAATATATACTTATAATGGTCTAAAATGTATTCATTAAAAGTTGTGTTGAAGTGAATCAAAATTGGTGATATTTTTATCATTTAACATTATGTTACACAAAAGATGACCAATTCATGACATGTGACCTATTACGTATGTTGCCAGCGTATAAAAACATGCATTGTAGGTAGTGTTGGCCGATCCAACCCAAGATCGGATCTGCCGATCTCCGATCTGAAAATTAGCAGATCGGGCCGATCCGATCCCGATTCAGATTCCTTAAATGTTATTTTACAACCAGTACAAGTTCATTCAAGTCGTGCCCCAGTAATGTTAACAGTCAAAGCTTAATTCCCCAAACCTGTAACTATGTAATATGATGACCGTTTTTAGAGGTTTTTCATGTCAATATCAACCCAAGGTTTACCTTTTGCTTGCATATTTTTCGAGTTATCTTGTCACAAAAATCGTACAATATTGTTAAAAATGAACTCTGAGAAATCGACGTTTTAGTAAAAAAATATCAAAATTATGCACAAAACTAGGGTTGGGATTTTCGGGTAATTTTGTGCCCGGGTACCCGTTTATTTTTCGGTTTTGTAGTGTCCCTGGACCTAGACATAAATGCTAGGATCATTAATGGTTGAAATAAAAAAAAAATAAAAAAATTCAAGATGTTTTGTATTTTTAATATGAAAATTGATCATTTGTATTCATGTCATAGTCTATTAATGATTTCAAAATGCATTGAATTTGAATGCATTTTGAAATCATTAATATGATATGGTCGCATGTCATGAATTGGTCATCTTTTGTGTAACATAATGTTTTATGATAAAAATATCACCAATTTTGATTCACTTCAACACAACTTTTAATGAATACATTTTAGACCATTAAAAGTATACATTTCTGGAAAGCTTAGATTACAAGGATGCCAAATCAACAAATTATAATATCATAATACAGGGTGGGTAAGAAATATACAGGGTGGAACATCAACAAAATTAACATCTTTCGTGTCATGGTAAACCCCATATTTTCTTTTTCTGAAAGCTATGTAGCTCAAAATAAATATGGATTCAGAAAGACATTGCATGGGCCCTTCCAAAAAATTAGGAAGAAAGAGTTTGGTATCCTTATGTTAAACATACAGGGTGGTCAAAATTGTAAAATAATTTTACAAATTGTATGACATTATCAATCAAAACTTTTTTCCTCCATGTCTGGCACTAAAACTGATAGCATAATTGAATTCCTCATCAAATTTCCTTAAAAATATGTGTACTTTTGAATAAGCAGGGTGACTCGGGTAAGAGATAGGCCATTTAGAAATGTCGGAACATTACATGCACACTTTGTACAGTAACATATAGGGAAAACTGTCTTAATTAGTATTTAATTAGGCAATTAATTAGTTACATCTTTTGTTACAGTTAATCTACTATGAGGTAGATTAACAATCCAGGATGATATATGTGCAATTTGGTGTCCATGCTAGTTGTACTTTTTAAGATACAAAGGTTTGAAGTTTGCCATATTTTCACAATTTTGTGTACAACCCTATGGGGCTCACCCGCCCCGGCTCACCCGCCCCAGCTCCTCCATTGGCACATCTTACATATTGAAGTATAAATCTCAAAGTAGTTGTCCAATTGACTTGGGGTTTTTTGTATTTGACAAAGAACATAATTATCTACAAAATGACACCAAACTTTCTAAAATAGGTATCATACTTTTAGAATAAATCAAACTTGAAGTGGGAAGAAAGCATTTTCATGTTACGGCTCCTCCATTTTGGGGTGACCTATTTGTGACATGCGACCATATGGAATTTCGAGTATCCGGGCATGGAATTCCTGCCCGGGTACTCGGCTACCCGGGCGGGACTCGAATTCCCGGGACTCGGTCCCTACCTTACACAAAACGTCCTTATATTTTAAAACGGCAAGACCTTCACGCTTGTAAAAGCTGTATCTGGTGTATGGTCTAAATATGCATCTTTTTGCACCAATGAATCTATAATGTCTGTTTTTAGTGCGCCTAAATCCAAAATAATAAAAAAATCTAAGTGCCTTTTTTACTGCAAATTTTTGTTTTGTTTACATCACATTTGCTGGTGTTAACAACATACTGAATGCGTCTTGACTGCGTTGGACATACGCAGCAGAGTTGTGCGGCGTCACTTTGACGCGAATCATGTGCGTAATCACAATATTTCGCATTAAGCGCATTGCCGACTCATTATTTCCCGCCATTTTACTAAGCTGTCTTGAGCCAAAGTTTTTAGAGTTGAAAAGAGTGAAAAAAATCAAGCAAAAATACAAGTAAATATTAGGAAGTTGTATTTTTATCAGTTTCAAGTGAAAGAATACATCTTTGTGTTCATAAATATCAAGAAATCTCAAATTCAGGTGTGGACGAATGTGTCTCCCCATACTCTGGCCTTAAATAGGAATCTATTCTTTATGCAAATGACACATTATCGCTTTAAGGGACCCAAGACTGTCCCTTGGCTTGGAGAACACCAGAAACCAGCAAAGCGGTTCGAAAAGTATGTCGACATGGCGGCGGAGTGGAGTGCATTGATGTGTATTGGCACTCCCCTACATGTATGATGCACAGGGGCAGGGCTTTCGCATACGTTCGCGGCCCGTAGGATTGATTCATTTTTCGGGTGGGTTGATCATGCATTTATATTTTGGTTCTGTCTGGTCATGTCTGTTCCAACAATCAGCATGTATTTTTAAATGTCAAATTAGACTAGTGATCATAATTTTGCAATTGTTATCATGGTTATTAACAGCAAAATAAATCATGTCTTTTTTTTCTCGTTTAAGAAATAGGTTAATAAATGCGTATTACCATTTTGCTTGAGAAACTCAGGTGAGGGTTCAGGTGTTATCTGAATCTCGTCTGACAGACTTTCCTGTTTGGTCATGCAAAAATGATTGATTTGATCATTCATCATGTTCATTAGTTCACCACGTAAACTTGTATGGCTCAAAATTCGGACCGCTCGCCATTAAGTTTACTGCTTTCTGTGTTTTGAAATTTGTTGACGTTTTAATGATCCCCGATTTTCGGTCGATTATTTTAGCTGTGTCATGTCACATGCATGACGCTAGTGGGTACCAGCCAAACTTCAGGGGAAAAAAATCACGATCGCCGATAACGATGTGATATGGGACTTACATAGGATTACACAGAGATATTTCTTGCCAAAATTTGACCATTTCTAGGTAGCTTGGCCCTACTTATTCGTCTGCGTTATATGAAAAAGGACAGTCTTAAGTAAGTACATGTAAATGTGCAACGGCAACGCTTTTGATGTTTTGATGTTTTGGGAGACTGGGAGGGATCAGAACAAAAAAATGATGGAGCCTATTCTTGACTGTGTAATATTCCTTCACCACATTGCCGTACGGGACAGTCTTATACGATGGACAGATAGTCAGAGTTGTTTTTACCCATGTGGACTCTGTAAAGAATGTGTAGTGGAGGGAGTTGACGCTGCAGTGCAGTGTGATGGTTGTGACTTTTGGCTGCATGATAAATGTACCAATATGGATGAGGCCACTCATGATCGCCTAGCAAACAGCGACGAGCTTTGGTTCTGCCCTGATTGTGTAAATAGCATCGAGAGAAAGTACCTCTGACTCAGCCGATGTGGATGACTCAGCCAGTATGGATGACTCAGCCAGCACGGATAACGAGTCTGGTGACTCGTGTGAAAATCAAACCAATTCCAAGAACAAGAAACCTTTACGTTCAGTTGTGAAACCATTTCTGCGTTGCCTTATGATTAACTGCCGTAGCATTGTGAATAAACCAGCTGATCTAGCAGCTATGATAGATTTGCACAACCCAGACGTGATATGTGGGACTGAATCTTGGCTGCATGATGGTGTAAGCAGTGCTGAAATATGCCCGCCTACATTTACCGTGCTTAGAAAGGACAGGCAGACTATCACCCATGGTGGAGGGGTTTTCCAGGCAATTAAAACTGATCTCATTTGTACCCACCGTAAAGATCTGGACTCATCATGTGAAATAATATGGAGTGAGTTGAACTTGAAACAAAATAAGCCTCTGATAATAGGCAATTTCTACAGGGCGTCTGAAGACAATCATGGGCTTAGGATTGATGAAGTAAATACATCAATTCTAAAGATGAAGGAACAATCCAATAACAGTAATCTGCTTCTAGTTGGAGACTTTAACCTACCCAACATTGACTGGCCAACTAATTCTGCGGTTAGTTACCCAAGAGGGTACAGTAGGATAGCTGCTCAGAAGCTCACCAACTTGGTAGAAGACCACAATCTTGACCAACTAGTCACAGAACCCACAAGGCACAAAGATGACTGTAACAACATCTTGGATTTAGTCTTCACCGACAACACAAACATTGTGAAGAAGGTATCAGTCACAGATGGCATTTCTGACCATGATGCGGTAGTGGTGGACCTAGATCTGAGACCCAGTAGAAAGCGCAAGATCAAACGCAAAAAAGTTCCTGGTGGATAAAGCAGATTTAGAGGCTATTGGTGACCACATTCGTCAATTCTCGGCCGAGTATTTTGCCAAGCTTGTGGACGTTAGTGCTAGTGCTAAGTGGGATGCCATTAAGAACTGTATCCTGGAAGCCATGGAGAAATTTGTTCCCAGCCGGATGACAAGCTCAAGGTTTGATGTGCCATGGTTCAGCAGAGCACTCCGTAGACAATGCAGGAAAAAACAAAAGCTTTACAACCGTGCCCGTAAAACCAAGTCTGGTGAAGACTGGAGCATATTTTGCTCAGCTAGAAAGGAATTCACCAGAGCAATTAGAAGCGCTAAAGCTAGATTTGTCAATGAATTTCTGAGTTCCTCCATCAAAGACAAGCCGAAAGCATTCTGGTCTTACATAAAGAACTTAAGACAAGAAAGTACTGGTGTTGGCGATCTTAAGAAGGATAACAAGACCGTTAGCGACACAAAGGAAAAGGCTGAAATGCTGAACCATCAATTCCAAAGCGTTTTCACAAAGGAGAATGACAACACACTCCCTCATGTGAGCTTCTCTCTACCTCATGGAATACCAAACCTGATCATCTCTACTAATGGGGTTGAAAAACTGCTCATGAATATTAATGCTTCAAAAGCTATGGGACCAGATGGAATTCCACCTTGGTTCTTGAAGCTGGCAGCAAAAGATCTTGCTCCATTACTACGAGACATGTTCCAGACTTCGGTTGATAATGGAGAAGTGCCCGATGATTGGAAGATAGCTAATATAGCTCCGATCTTTAAAAAGGGTGATCGTGCAGAGCCTGCGAATTATCGTCCAGTGTCGCTTACATCTGTAGTCTGTAAACTCCTTGAGCATATTTTACACAGCCATATCATGAAGTTCTTTGAGCAGAACAGCATTTTGTCAGATACCCAACACGGATTCAGAGCCAAGAGGTCAACTGAGACCCAGCTGATACTTACCATCAATGACTTGGCGTCCACCATGGAAGACAAGAAAACCATCGACGTGGCGATATTGGATTTCACGAAAGCATTTGACAAAGTGCCTCACAAGCGTCTCATGCATAAGCTCCATCACTTAGGGATCAGAGGATCATTACACTCTTGGATTTCTAACTTCCTGTCAAGTCGACAGCAACGAGTAGTTATTGACGGCGAGTCATCCTCGGCAGCAGCTGTTCGTCAGGTGTTCCTCAGGGAACGGTCTTGGGACCACTATTATTCCTGTCATATATAAATGACTTACCTGACAAGCTGACCTCGCAAGTCAGAATGTTCGCTGACGATTGCCTTGTTTACCAGCCTATTTCATCTGACAAGGACATATCTTCGCTTCAAAATGATCTCGAGCTGTTGGAGTCCTGGCAGAATGATTGGCTCATGGATTTCAATCCGTCAAAGTGTTGTACCATATCCTTTGGATCATGGAACCCCACCAAGAGGAAATACACCTTTTGTGGTGTGCCGCTATCATCTGAAGAATCCCATGATATCCCATCCTTACTTGGGGATTGAGCTCCACAACACTCTCAGTTGGAATAAACAAACCAAAAAAGCTACAAGTAAAGCTCAGAGAGTCCTTGGTGTAATTAGGCGTAACTTGTGGAGTTGCAGTGAAGAGGTTAAATCCACAGCGTTCCTCTCTCTGGTGAGACCTCACCTTGAATATGCAGTGGCAGCATGGGATCCACATACAATCTGCAATAGTAAATCTCTGGATAGGGTGCAAAGACAAGCAGCTAGGTTCTGCAAAAGAAACTACAGCAGAGAGGAAGGAACAGTCACAAGACTTCTAGAAGATCTCCAATGGGGTGATCTAAGAGTGCGGAGAAAAATCAAGAGATTGACCATGCTCTACAAAATACACAACAACCTTGTAGCTATCTCTCCAACATCTCATCTCAAGTTGAATACTAGAAATACTAGGGGCCATCAACAGAAATTTTTTTTTGAGCACAGGGCCAACAAAGACGTGTTCAAGAACTCCTTCTTCCCTAAGACAATAGCTGAATGGAACAAAATGCCAGCTTATGTGATTAACTCTAAGACAGTGGAAGCCTTCAAAGTCAACGCAACAAAGCATTTCGCAAGTCACTAAATCTTCACGCGAGTCACCAGGTCATTTCAGTTGGTGTGATATGCACATTGTGCACCTTTATTTACCGACTGAACTAAAAGAAGAAGAAGAAGTATCAGTTTGTGAATGAGGACATCGTATAAGTTCCTTGTATGTACTACATGTTCATGGTTGTCGAATTTTGACCTTTTTTTCGTTTTCTTGCACTCGATCTTACAAATGAAAGCATTTTTTCACCATATCCACGAATACTCAACCTACTTGAATGCACATTTACCCAAATAAACGAAGGTCTGCAATTTCACCATGAACTTACCTCTTTTCTAGAGTTCAGAATTGCGTAAAAATCCGAATTGACATCGGAATTATGATCGCCATCGTCCATGGGCGCCGCCATTTTATAAATGTTAGTCTAAACTGTCCAGGCGTTTTTGAGTGCAAAAACAATCGTTTTGGAAAAAATCACCAAAAACACACTTTTTCCTCAAATTTGTATAAAACACTGTTAGAAAAAGTAAAAATCTGAAATTTGGCTTTTGTGTCATTGTGTGTTTTTGGCACTCCATAGGCATACGGGAACGGTTTCTTCACTTATCCAGATAGGCATATTGCCATTATTTTTGAAATAATTAGTGACCAAATATAAAGGCCAACACTAGTCCATCAGGTCATTTTTAGTCCAAAAATTTATTTATTTGGTCAATAATTCAAAAATAAATGCCAATATCCAAAAAATGAAAAGGTGTGGTGGAATGGATGGAGTGTACCGGTATATAGATTGCTAAAATAAATAAAGCAGCCACACAAATGGGCGTAATAATATTGTTATTATTGACATTGTGTTTTAATAAGTTGCTAATCTGTTTTATAAAATTTTCAACAGTCTAAAAAATACATTTTTCATAAGGACTGGGCAATAATTATGAGCAGGTGGGTTAATTGAAACGACGTGCCAAAAATGCTTCTGTCCCCTCCCCCCCGGGACTGCTACACAATGTCTTTTCCGAGGCTCTCGGCCCCTCTCCTTTGCACATGCAAAAGTGTTGGTCCTAATATATTGCTAGCACCAGCAATAACTATAATTTGAATATTTAAATCGCTTGCCTGTCCCTCTTAGCTTGCCAAAAATTGCTCCCTGGCCCCTTTCGGCTGATCAAAATTCTTGCTCCCCCCATTTTACCCTTCCCCAGGGCTTTATATGATTAATGCATATTAAAGTTTGTTTAATTTTGAAACTTGGCCATGATGTGTGCAGTGGCAAAAATAATATTGTATTGATAAGGTGATGGGGGAAAAAACCTGTTTTACGGGCAGATGGACTTTTCAATAATTTTATTATTATTATTTATTATTATTATTATTAGACAATAATAACTGCGCACCATCTATTTTGAGGTCATTGTGTGAAATCGGAGGGTTTTGTTTTGGGCTGAGGTATTTTTCCGAGGAGCGGTAGCTTCGAGGAAAAATACCGAGGCCCAAAACAAATCCCGACAATTTCACACAATGACCTCAAAATAGATGGTGCAGAGTTATTATTGTCTAATAATAATAATAATAAATAATAATAATACCATCTTATCTAATATTTTGAACAAATCAAAATGGCATTTTATGTTATTTTATGCCATAAAACGCTGTTAAATTAAATATAACCAGTTTTAATCATTGTTGTAACCTGCCCTACAAAAAAATCAACCAGGCGAATATAACATTCGCGCCGACAACAAGAGCTATAATTTGGTTCATCTCAAGTTTGGTAGTGACGTCAATACTCTTTCGCGGTTGCGCCGCAAGCGTGCCGACAAATCGCTCCTGTACGTGTGCGTGTACAATCAGGGCGTTTAACTTTACGCGCACGATTCGATACTGTGGCGAACAAAATACGCACGTACGTCACTTCCAAACTTGAGATGAACCAAATTATACCAATCTCAGAAGCGTGACGGCGTCGCGTAGGCGTGTGCGTTGCCATAACGCGTAGCTTATACACGCGCGCGCGCGCAGAAGTCATTGTTGCGCATCCGATTTTTTTTTTTTTTCTTTTTTTTTTTTTTTCTGGAGGCTAAGGGAGCGATCGTTATTTATGGCAGGGGGGAATGGGTAAATTTAGGGGGAACACGAAATTTTTTGTGATCTTGAGGGGGAACCTGAAATTTTAGTTGAACCAGGAGGGGGATTGTTAAATTTTAAATGGAGAAAATTGGGAAAACAAGGGGAACGCGAAAATTTTGAGCGGACGCGGGGGAACGCGAAATTTTTGTCGATATTTTTGCCAAAACACCCATTCCCCCCCCTGCCGTAAATAACGATCGGTCCCTAAAGTGAGCCTAAAATATCTCCACAATAATGAAAAATCTGGCAAAAAGTTTAATGATTTTTTTTTGGCAAACATTTTGACAAATGTTCTCAGTCAAAATCAATCAATTTTGCCCAAAAAACAGCTGATTTTACATGATTTTAGCAAAAACTAAAAATCAACAAATTCTACCAAAACACAAAATCTGGGTGGGTCGGGCCAGGGATATGAAACAATTTCCAGGGGTCGGGCCTGAGACAAGAATACCAATGTCTCAAGGTCGGCCACAGACTACAGTGAGATCGGCCCCCCCAAAAAAACCATGCATTTGTTTTTTCATCGTCTAATCATAGTGATTTTGAAAATGATTTTCAGGATATGGCTATAAATAGAAAATGAACAGACTGGCAACTCAACTCCGGTGATGCACGATATGACAACATAACTGGAATTCCATGGTGAATAGCTGTCCCTGTTTGGTAAGTTTTTAGGCAAATTTTGAATTTTTGACGAAGTTGGTATCTCTAAAGTTTAATTAAATGTAAAGTTTGTCATAATATCTATTGGAAACTGCGAGGGTGTCATGTGTTACGTTGTGGAATCAAAGGACATCTCGGATGAAAATTCATCTCGAAATCTAGGTTGCATCCCGGAAGCGTACACTGCACTGCTATGACATTACATGCATACACACTCACCATGCTCACACATGCACAAATCACATCATATAAATCATGATATAGGCCTACATCATACAGGTGTATTTACATATTAATGTATGCATTTTAATAGGGTTGGTACAATATTTAATATGTGAATTAATTTTTAAAGCAGAGGATGTAAATTGTAATAAAATTTAATTTTAATATCATTGAATTCTATTTTTAAATACCGTACTGTAATTTAACTACATAGGCATTGTTAGGCCAAGTAAAATAAACAATGTGTATAGGGTATATTGCTGATCCATTAATTATCCTTTTCTGGTGCATTGTGGGATAGAAAAGGGAGCAAATTAGCGATCGATTTGCCCCTTTTCTATCCCACAATGCACCAGAAAAGGATAATTAATGGATCAGCAATATACCCTATATATCGACTATCGTCCCCGCCCTCACCGATTTTTGGAGATTTTCAAATATTTTTGTTATTTTTCCTATTTGCTTCCTTACTTTGTTTCTAAAATATATTGTTGTGAGGAAATGACATGTTTAGAAGTTCTTGGTTATCATAAACACATTGCATGTTGCAAACACTTTCTTCAAGCTAGGGGTAGGGCTTTGGGGAAATAACAAAAATATTAGGCGGCCTTCCCAATTTTATGATGTGTTGACAAACACTTTGCAATTGCAATTTACACAGAAACAAATGGTGAAAAAATAACACAATAACAAATACGGTAATAAGGACCTCCCTCACTGATTTTTGAAAAAGTCAGATGATACATGTTTTTTTTTTTACTTGGCCTTATTAGCCAGAAAATTGTTCAAGTCTAGACTTTTATACCCGCATGCGAAGCATGGACGGGTATATTGTTATCCTGTGGTTTCTTCTCCTCCTCCTCCTTCTCCTTCTCCATCAAACACATCATTCTGTCAAGGCTAGCGCTAAAACTACAAAGGCCCTGAGGCCCATAGGCCTATGTGGTACACTTATGGGTCCTACCCCGTAGAAGTGCCTTTTGCCCATCTTGGCCCCAGAGGTCAAAGGTCATGGGCCCCAGGGGCCCAAATGTGAAAATACAAAGCACGCAATTTCTCATCAAATGAAGCAGCCTCAGGGCCCTGAGTTGGTACACTGATAGCCCAAGGGGTACTCTATATTTACAAATATACAAGAGCCCCATATGTTATATATTATGGCCCCCAGGGGCCCAAATGTTAAAATATGGTGCAACAGATTGACAAGCAGGCCGCGACAAATTTTATTTTTTAGCTTGCCCGATCGGGCAGGCAATATTCAAAAATTGGTTGCCCGAAATTACCCGAAATTAACCCATATTCCCGTCAACAATTGTCAACAAAGTTACAAACCGTACTCATCATGCAGTGCAGTGCATAGTACCGTAAGTGTGCCGAATTTGGCAGTTTCATTCTTACGGAAATCCGATATTTTTCTCAGTTAAGTTGATAAATAAATGAGTATTCATGAAATGCACTATAAAAAATAAACATTTTATTCACTTATTTCACTAACTGTTTGTTTCTAATGTGTATTTTATGTGAAATTTTGTCAGTAAAGTCACAGCAATTTACGTATTTCGCCAACCACTAATACATCTCAATCTCACTCATATGCAAATACATGGCCAGCTGACATCATTGACATCATGATATTTGCACGAAACAAGTTCTATAATTGGCCAAACTTCTAATACGTCACGTAATGCCATGATGTTCATTAGCATATTTGCAAGTCTGGTGTGGGATACGAGTGCCTAGCGAAATTTGAGTTCCGTTTCAAGAAGTTTTCTACTTTGTTTTGACTGTTTTTTTACTTCTGTGAACACGCCAAGTTGAACAGAAATATTCTATTTTAAATCACCAAGTTTAATTCGTTTAAATTCAGACTTGCCCGATCGGGCACAGCTCTTCAGAGTTTTAATTGCCCGACAAAAAATGTGATTGCCCCGGGCTATCGGACAGGCGATTTGTCGCGGCCTGTTGACAAGCCTAGCTCTAAAAGTACAAGATCACTAGGGCTCATATGTGGCATATGTATGGGCCCTAAGTTGTAGATGTGCCTTTTGCCCATTTTGGTCCCAGATGTACAAGGCTGGGGGCCCCAGGGGCCCAAATGTTAAAACAAATGGCCGGCCGTTTCTCAGCAAATAAAGTAGCTACAGGGTTTAGATGTGGTACACAGATAGGTCTTTAGTATTATATTGTCATATGTATATATAATATCCATATGTCACATAATATGGGCCCCAGGGCCCCAAACGCTAAAACATAGGGCCGGCCGTTACTCAGTAAATAAAGCAGCTACAATGCCCAGCTTGAATCTACTGATAGCACTTGAGAATCATACTTCAACATAATTATGTACATGGGCCTCATAAGTCAAATATTATGGGCCCCAGGGCCCAAAATGTTAAAACAAAGGGCGGGCCGTTTCTCATCAAAGAAAGCAGCTTCCGGGCTCAGAGTTTGTACACAGATAGCACCTGATAATTATATTGTTACTAACACCCACACACCCATCCACCCCACATACGTAGGACTAAACAGACAGATCGTATTATATCATAATTAAAAAATACCAGTGTGAAGCGTTAAGGCTGTTCCAGTTAAATTACATACCCATTGGCTGTTCCATTTAATTTACATACTCCCTCTGAAATGGTCCCAAAAAGGCTGTTCCGTTTAATTTACATACTCCCTCTGAAATGGCTGTTCCATTTAATTTACATACTCCCTCTGGAATAGTTTCCCCTAATCATATTGCATAGCCTCACTGTGAGTAAGAGAGACTGACAACAGCAACCTATGGAGAGTAAGAGAGATGCTACGACAGTGCAACCTACATTCAATTAAAGCTTGTGACTTGGACTTTCACTTTTTACACATTTTCTGCCCAATTGGACGACTTTTTACAATTTCTTTATTTTAAGTCCTCAGCAAATAAGGACTGTAAGTTTAGGTACACTGATAACATGCGGGTATAGCCGTATTTGTGTACAAATATATAGCCTTCTAGTTAGAGCTTTTTAGCCAGAAATTGGATCAGGTTTGATTTCTGTTTAATAGATAACCAGAATTGATATTCTGGTTAATTTGTTTTAACCAACTGATATTCTGGTTAATTTATTGACCTCTGAATAATTTGTTTAGATTCAGGCTAAATTAACCAGAATGTTTGGTACCGTAAGGGATTATACTACTATATCGTACTCTTGTCAATTGTCATGGAGCTTAAACACAGCAGCAAGTATCAATAGCCCAACGGGCTACATAAAAATTTAATAGCCATGGCTATTGGGCTACTGCTTATTTCGACCCCTGTTTCGATGTTATTTCGATGAGTCAACTGTATCTTTTAACCCTTTTATGCCGATTTAAATCATACAGAATTGCTATGTTTTATCATTCCCCTCCCCCCCACACACCAAGATAATTGAGTTAAGACCATGAAGAACTTGAGTCGACATTTAAAGCCTAAGGTTAAAAGATATAAAATTATAATTGCAAAATGAGAGTTCTTCCTGTATGTATACAAAATGAGAGTTCTTCCCGTATTTGGTAGAAAAACTGAATTTCTTTCTACGTTGTTTACTTCTTCCACTTCTTTTTGTAATTCTTCTCCCTCTTCATTAAATCGAGATTCATTTGGTAGGATTGTAGAGATCATAAACTATTAACCCTAACACTGAAGCCTGCTTTTTGATATCGGAAGTCACAGAAGATACGAAAAAGGAGAGAATTAAGAAGAATTTTTCACTTGGCACCCCTGGGATTCGAACCTTTGACCCCCCACATGCTAACCACAGGATCACAGACTGGTAGCTACACGGGTTATCGCTGCCCGGCCAGCTATTCCGTGAGCATATCACTTATGGTGATTGCGTCATCGCAGACCCTAGGATTCGTGCATGCACAAAATTTTTCATCGTGGTATTTTGTGGTATTTTTGGGTGTTAGGTAGTCCGAATAATCAGTCCCAGAACAAAATATTAATTTCTGACATGATCGTGTTTTGGGTCTGAACTGTTTCCATATGAAATCTTGATGGCAAATTGGACAAAAGAAACACATGGTTCTACTTGACAGCTTTTTAATCCCATATTCATGTTACGTGAATCACGCTATTGTGGACCATCCTTCTGATACTTGATTATGGACAAGCGGAACAGTTTTTTGTCTACCTTTCTGTTTGTAAACAGACGAGGAGGTGAAAATTGTCATCCTCGCTGAATAGGAAAGACAGCGTAATAGTACGGCACGAGGTGTTAGGGTTTAATACATATGGTACATGTATGTACTTTTGTTAGCCAAATCCAAGGAAATACTACTGATTACGAATCTGAGCTTTTGCCATCTTGGCTGATGGCTTGATCACTTGATGGGAAGAGTCACTATAGTACAGGTATTTGATAGCAAATTCCCCACACCCACCATACACACCAAGCTGAAAGCTCAGACCATGTTTAGGTATTATGGTCTCAGCTGAAAGTGATTCAAGACTAAGAAGAATATGTAATTATGTAAAAGTTGAAATAAAACATAGGCTTACTTCTGTCAGTTGTTGTTTATGTTTTTAACATTTTCATGCCAAATGAAGTCATTTACTGAAAGGAAATTTGATTAGGAATTCAATTCATATTATGCACTCAAAAATATTAAACACCATGGGTACGGTACTCAATTTACAGTCCTAAGAAATTAACACACTTCTTTTTACTTCCAAGGTACCCAAACACTATGTTTTTATTTAACTATAAGGAAAAAGTAACCCCACATGACATGCCCAATCAAATTAAATTTTGTTTAATACAGTCCACAAATTAGACATAAATACAGAAGTGCAGCAATATATAAATTGTATGGGTTTATTATTAAATATTTAAGGTGGTATTGGAGGCATTTTCTAGAAATTAGGAAATGCTTTGAGCATGTTTTTTAAGCAGATTAATTGAGTAGGGTAAAGTACATGTACAATGATCAATATGCCTTTTGTTTGAAGCAAATCGGACATACTGTAAAGACGTAATTTTTGCCAATATTTTGCTAAAAATCAATGCATACTTTTGCCCTGAAACTTGTATGGTCAAAGTGTTTCTAATGTTCTATTGTATTATATAGTGAAGCCGCCCCCTTATTAATTAGCATTTATGCAAATTAGCTCATTAATTCTCGGTATAGGTTTCATTTGTATTTAATTTACAAGTAAAATCAATAAAAACAGAAAAATTGGTATATGAATACATGTACATATGTATGCTTTTACAAAGACCCGGCCTGTTTACACACAGATAAGATTTAGATGATTTCAATTGGGACATCAAATGCAAATTGTGACTAAGGATTAGTGCCATTATTTAATATTATTATTATTATTATTATTATGTGGCTTTTACACTAAAGATGTACAACCCGAGAATGATAGTCAACGTTAGTGTGCATTTATTTAAAATCCTCTCACTTGCTCTTCAATATTGTGAACTCAACTTCTATGCATGTTTGTTTACATTAGCTGCAAAATAGCATTTCAGGCAATTTGAAGTGGCAGAACTTTGGAAAATATAGCGAGCAGGAAAGACATTCAAATTGAATGGACTGTCGTTGAATGGACTTCGATTCTAATGTCAACCCAGGTCAACTTCTCTTAAAATTTTGAAGGGGATTCAAAGTTGAATGAAGTCAACTTTATGGTCTGTGTAAACGGCCCGTTCATGGTTAAGCATGGAAGTAAGAGAATGGGACAGAATTTGCCAAAAATGTTTAGTTTTGAAGAAATCAATGGTAAAGATAATATTAAAAATGTATGTAACTGTAGTGTAGTGAATTAATTTTAAAAGCAGAGGATGTAAATTGTAATAAAATTTATATCATTCATTCTATTTTTAAATACATGAAATACTGTAAGTGTAATACAATATAATGAATTTATGAATATATATTAATAGCCAGATAATTTTTCAAGTGATTTGATATGATATGATTTTATTGACTCAGTACACCGGTCGATCTACCGTTTCCGATGTTGATTAAGATACTTCTTGCATCGATCCCGAGATGCGGAAAAAACCAATAGTCATTTTGTCCCACATAAATGAATAAATAACAAAACCCCGATCCCCGGTGGACTCACCCAAAAGGTGACGTCACACCATATGATCGCCCTTATCCTCCTTGGTCTCCGACTGACACAGGCGTGCCTATCGATTGTTCATAGCACTGTGTATCAATTTCTCGACCAAAGGCGAGATATACGGTTGTAGTTTCACACCTTAGGTAAAACCAAACCGGTATTGTTCGGCTGAGGATAGTTTTGACGGCATTTTCTGGCGAAAAAGTGACAAAAAACGATCCAAAACTTAGCTACATATCGTGCCTCCGTTTGTATACGGGACACACGAGCAATTCAAAATGGCCGCTCGTTGGCGCCATTCATTTTGTTTCCCACGTAAAACAACCATTGCAGCCTGTAAGTTACAATAGATGTTTGTACATACACATTGTATTTCATGTACGGTAGGTTATTGTTGCTATGTTAGGGTGATTACTCTATCGTTATGTCTTCATTACCGTCCAATAAAGACGAGTTAATCAGATATTCATACGGTGGGGATTGGTAGGGACCCGTCTGACATTTTAGTAATAAAGTTAGCCAGTCCTTACTTTACCACTAACGTTAGCGACCAGCCTCCGTGCTCAGGTTTGCTTACTGGGCTTGAGTCGGCGTGTTGGGGGGGTAGTGCCCCCTCCCTTTCTCCTCGCTTCGCCTCGGCCCTGTCGGGCTTGCCCTTCCCTGGTGACGGAGCGGGACCCACACCCGCTCTGTTTCACCCACAGGAGTGCTCACGATCTTCTAGATGTCTTTCTTTTGCTTAGGACTCTCCGAGTTCCAGCTTGACGATTTGGATAGGCTCCGTCATCGCCATAAGACGAAGAAGAAATCTACCAAGGGCACTGGTAAGGTCGACACGGTGGATTCTGCTGTGACAGCCCCTATGGGTCATGGCAGGTCTGCTTAAGGGGCTCCGGTCCCCGGACAAGCAGGCGGTTCCTTCGGGACTGCTAAGCGCGTCCAAAGGCTCAGCAGCCAGCGAAAGCACTGACTATACGTCGGAGCGAAGTAGCAGGGAGCGGGGGGGTGACGACCAGCGAAAACCCTAGCGGGTTTGTAGCAGGAGGATACCAGTCCTCTAGCGAAAATCCTCACGGGTTTTTAGCAGGAGGACACCCGTCTGTTGCAGGCATATCTACAGGCTCAAACAGCCACAGTAGTAGCCAGCGACGGGCAGCATGCAAGGGTACCCGGCTTGCCTGGGTTGAACCCTAGCATGCATGGGTTCAGCAGAGACGATACCGCTGCTAACGCTGTGGGTGTAGTCTTAGCAGAACCAACTGGGGTTGTCACACGCAGCTGCTCCATGGCGGGACCGCCGAGTGATACCCTGGGCCCTAGAATAACTGCTGGCTGTCCACAGGGACTGGCTGGCGATTATTCAGGGGTTGGGCTAACAGTCTCTCACGGGACAGCGACCCAGGTGCATTCGGTGGTAGCTACAAAGACGAGCTACGGCTTGACTTCAGTGGTAGCCGCTATGCACCCGCCCATAGCTGCCGTGAGTGGTCCGCCACACACAGCGACCTTGGGCGAAGCTCTAGAGGGTACAGTAAGTAGCTTGAACAGCCTAGCTGATCAACAACCCACTTATGTCCTCGAGAGCCAGCGGAGCGTGGGTGATCCATTACCGTCAATGGGTCAATTACCCTCTCTTGATCGATCACTGTCAAATCAACAGGGCATAGCTCCATTGATTGACGCTGCCTATTCAGGTGGCGAGGTGATTGATCGGGGGTATACACGCTCAGCTACCCGTGGTACTAGGCAAGCTCCCTCTAGCCAAGGGACAGCCGGTATAGCGGGTACCCATACACGGCTTGATCCTTGCGGGGAACGCAGTGAGGCATGGGTACAGTGGTACACAGCCGGAGCCCTCACGGGCACCCTACGCTAGTACCGCGCCGGCCACGCCAGCACACAGCTTGATCCCCAAAACAGGGAACGCAGTGTGGCGAGGGTACAGCGGTCCACAGTTGGGAACCCTCACGGGTACCACGCTGATACCGCACCGGTACCGCAGCACTCGCTTAGTCGCCACAGTCTCTGTGGCAACAAGGGGGGGGGCGGCGGCGCTGGTACTGCAGTACCATGGGGTTACCCTGGTGGCGGATCCTTTCAGGGTCAGCTGTCGGCTGGGTATGCCCCGTGGTACCCGCCGCAGGGTGTTTCTTCCACGGCCTAGCACCGTGGCAAGTGTCGCCAGCGATGGCCACGCAGTACCAACATCAGCTGTTGACCAGGCCAGCCGGCATGGGGCTAACCCAGATCTTGATCAGGGTAGGCCCGTGCTGCTAGCGCTAGGACGACGGCTGCGAGAGCAAGCGGACCCAGTGGTGCCATGGCGGATACCTCAGGGTCTTGCGGGAGTACTCCCTCTTCTGCTGGCAGGTAGTCGGCGAGCCACACAGTGGTTATGCCTTCTTACCCGCTTTCAGATGCCCGTCCTCAGTTACCGTCATCATCGGAGCATGATACGGATACTGTGGGCGAGGGAAAGGAGTCGGAAGCTGAGTCCGGTAGTGACATCACTACAGTCTCCTTCCCCGCTGCCCAGCGAGGGGAGCAACAGCACTGATCTTCCTCCGGACACCCCCTAAGGGGGAGTCCATGGAGGAGGACCAGGGGATCCTTTCAGTAGGATGCTCAGCTGCTGCTTCCTCACAGGGGACGCCTACACTCTCATTCCCGGCAAACCTCACGGGTAGATATCGTAGGGCTGTCGAGCTCAGTAGAGCTATGACGCCGCGTGCTTGCACGCTTCCTCTGCCTGTAACGCGGGAGGACCACGGGACCTACCTGAGGGGATCCGAGAGGGACCCAGATGTCGTCAAGCGTATCACGCTCAGACAACATCTGAGCTCTTCCGCATGAGGTGAGCCTATTAGCGGTGCTAACAGCTAGCCTCAACGAGAGCTCCATGGGCCTAGCCCATAGGGTGTCCACTCAGCCGGGGAGGGGCCTGCCACTCCAATCGCTCAACGCGATGGAAAGGCAGGGTCCTTTTCTCTTTGGATGCTTCTGCGCACGGTGGAGGACCGTGCAAAGAAGCTACCAACGGAGCACTCTGAAGAGGTCGGAAACTGCCCTTACCATGGGTAGGAGCTCCGACTTCAGCAGGCCGTGCACCACCAACAGTACCCGAGCCCACTACCTCTGCAGCACCCATTAATCTGGGAGGCGCAAGGGTAGCACAGGAACAGCTGGCAAGCCCCGAAGAAGAGCAAGCGCTCTTCCAAGGGAAGCTAGGCAGAGCATTCCTGGGGGCTCAGCGGTTTTTCCACAGGGGATCTCCCAGTGGATCGACCGCTATGGCTTTCACCCAGAGGTGGGAAACCATCTCTTTGAGCGCCTGGGTATGGTCAGTGGTGAGTGGGGGTTACAGACTGGCAACCCAGTCTCCCCACATTCATCTGCACATTTCAGAGGTCCACAGTAGTGCCGTCAGACGGCCCCCAGCGTCGGGCACTACTGACAGGGATCACACAGCTTCTCACGCAAGCGGGCGATTGTCCCGGTCTACCCCCGTTCTCGGGTGATCTTGGAGCCATTGGCTCCAAGGAAGACCGGCGACGGGAGCCCCATCCGGAACCGCAGGCTGTTGAACACGTTCTTCAGACCCAGAGGTTCAGAATGGGGACTCTCGCCTCGGTGCTAGCCTGCTCCATCAGGGGCATGGGAACAGCATCGCTAGATCTCTCGGACGCCTATCTGCATATGCCAATCGCCTCTCAAGATCGGAGGCATCTGCGCTTCTAGGTACAGGATAAAAATTACCAGTTTTGGTACCGGCCATCCGGCCTGTACATCTCTCCCTGGGCGTTGCACACTCGTGGTCAGAGCGGTGGCCGCGCGCCTGAAGCACAGGGGTGTCAACATCAGTTGCTACCTGGACGTTTGGCTCATATATGGACGCACTCCACTGAAGACTACGGGTCTCATGGGGTTGATAGTCCGTGAGGGTGCGGGACCCTGGATTTTTGATCAGCTCAGAAAAGTCCAGCGTGGTCCCGACGCAGTCACCACTATTTGTAGGGGCCCAGATCACCCTCACGGAGGGGTTCGCGGTGCTCTCACCCGAGCGGGTGACGAACATGGTGCGGTGTGCCTGACTCTTGGCCGAGTCTCGGGCAAAACCCGCTGTGGCATGGATGAAGGTGGTAGGCCTAATGGCCAGTATGGTAGACCTCGTACTGTACTGCCGTTTCTACGTTAGGCCCACCCAACTACACCTTCTAGCCTGCTTGCAGGCCCAGTCGTCACCAATATCCTCGCGGTTCCGCTTGTCGGAGATCGCGCGAGAGGAACTCTGGTGGTGGACCCATCAGCCCAATTTGACCCAGGGTGTCAGGTTTCCTGCACCCCGGTATGTCACGTAGTGACGACCATAGCGCCAAAACGGGCTGGGGGTCCACATCCACGGAGACTCCGTCTCGGGCCTATGGGGGCCATAGAGACAGAGTTTCACATCAACCTCCCTCGCTTACGAGGAGGTGATCGTGGAATCACATACCGTTGTCCTGACGGATAACACAACCGTGGTAGCCTACCCCAACAGACAAGGGGACTCCGGGCCACCACGATTGAGCATGCATGCACGACACCTGATAGGGTGGTGCAAGTTCAGGCAGATTACGATGAGAGCGATACACATCGCGGGCGTCACCAGCATCCTCGCGCACAATCTGTCACGAGGAAGGGTGTCGGGACCAGCAGAATGGTCCCTTGCTCGCAGGAAGTCGCTCAGACGATCTTCAAGGGGATGTACCACCCCTCGAAAGATCTGGTCGCATCTCATCGCAATCATCCACTGCCGGTGTACTGCTCAAGGGTCACGGACCCCCAAGCATTCACCGTGGACGCTCTGTCCATAGACTGGGGAGGGATGACAGCTTATGCAGTCCCTCCGATCTCACTACTCATGAGGGTGGTGGCCAAGATCGAGTGGGAAGACTGCATTGTCATTCTGCTAGCGGCAAGGCCGCTGGCACTCCCCGAGGTACCAGATCTACTCCGGATGCCCGGAGCGGAGGTACCCAGTCTATCACTAGAGCACCTGCAGTTAGCTGCATGGCCCTTACCAGGGAACACGCAGCGGAGGGATACTTTTCATCAGAAGCTGTTTTTCTCATCGCCGGGCTAGACGGAAGTCTACCTCCTCCGTCACGTATAGCCAGAGTCTGGCTCCATACTACGCTTGGTGCAATGAGACAAATAGCTCTCCCGCTAGAGCCTCTGTGCTGCTAGTTCCGAAGTTTCTGACAGAAAAGTTCCAAGCAAGACTTCAGCGGGCCACTGGGGCCAGCTATAAGTCAGCTGTCCTCTCCATTCACCGAGGTTTCGAGACGGTCGACTATCATAGCCGATGGTTACCTTATTAGTCTACGCCTCGACGGTATGTTCAACAGTGTCTACCAAAAGGAAAGTGATCCTCCTAAGGGATCCCAACACAGTCTTAGATTACTTTAAGGGTCACCCTTTTGACCTTCCGTCAAAAGCGACGCTTAAATACGTAACTCTCAAGATGGCTTTCCGGTTTGGCGTTGGCTTCGGGACGGCGGTGCTGAGTTGCACACGGTCTCGAGGTTAGCTTCCGTGTTCACAAACACTGGAGCGACACTGTTTCCGCGCTCTGTTCTCGTGACTACGAAGGCGCGTGCATACCGACATTCGCCCTCTCCAATCCCCAGGGTTGGGCAAGGTTCGCTGAAGCCAAAGATAGGCTGGGGTGTCCGATAAGGCGCTGCAGCACTATTTCTTCCGAACACAAGCCTTGCGAGGGACTCACGACCGCATTCATCACCCTTACAGAGCCTTTCGGTCCAGCCGCTGTCGCAATGGCTGGTCCAGGTGTTGGTGGGGTCCGGGGGATCGCGAAGGTTTCGCGCCCCACGACCCACTCGACACGAGCTATCTCATCATCTTGGGTATACCGCTCGGTTGTCCCTTGAGGAGATCTAGCAGGCGGTGTCCCGGAAGCCACCTTCGCCCTTCTCTACGATACTTCCGTTTACGTTAGTAATCAGAGACGGGGCGGGAGGTTTACCGGGACATTGTTCGGGCGATCATAACACGGTGGTGTACGGGTACCAGGTTTTCAGACTATACAGAATACTCAGCATGGTAAGAACCAGTGTCGCTATTCTTAACCACCAAACTTATTAAGTAAGGAGGTTTATGTCTGTGATCGCGTGGTCTTTTTGTTTCCCGACCGCTGGGGGAAAATATTTTCTGACCTCGCGAAAACCATCGTTACCGCTCCCGATCCCTGATCTGATGCTGACCAATCTTGTACCTCCATCCGTCGGTTACTTGCTAGATCGATCTTTCAGATGTTGATGCAAGAAGTATCTTAATCAACATCGAACGGTAAGATCGACCGGTGTACTGAGTCTAGTCCCAAACAAAAATGTTTGGTAGACTCATAACCGTGCGATCTTACCTTTCCGATGTTGATTATCCCGACCCCGCCACCCCCTACAAGTTTGGTCCGGTAGGGGATCCCAAGTCGGATAAGGCGATCATATGGTGTGACGTCACCTTTTGGGTGAGTCCACCGGGGATCGGGGTTTTTGTTATTTATTCATTTATGTGGGACAAAATGACTATTGGTTTTTTCCGCATCTCGGGATCGATGCAAGAAGTATCTTAATCAACATCGGAAAGGTAAGATCGCACCGGTTATGAGTCTACCAAACATTTTTGTTTGGGACTAAACCTGCACAACATCGCAGCCAAACGGCCGAATTGCATTATACAAGAGACAATAAACAAATAGTATGAAAGAAATCAAATACACATAAGGCCAAATAAAATAAAAAACATGTTTCACGTCCAGGTTTTTGAAAAAAAGGAGGAAGAGGGGGCTTTTTATTTTTTATTTTTTATCGCAAAATCGGTGTAAATACACATAATTAGAGCTATTTTAGCGTATACAATAATGCCTGGAAAGAGGAGGAGGCCTCTTTTTATTTGTTGTTCTGAGAGATAGGCCCCTCTAACTATCACAAAACCTTATAAAAGTGTTTCTTGTATATTAGCAAGGCTATAGAAAGCACCTCTACTTCCTAGACATATTTTTTGAAAAGTTATAACTGAATTTCAAAAAATAAAAATAAAATTGAAGAAACCTCAAAAAAGGAAGCGGGAGGGGACGTGAAACATGTTTTATTTTTTATTTGGCCTAATTATAAAAGTCTAGACTTTTAGAGCTTTTTAGCCAGAAATTGGATGATTTCTGTTTAAGATAACCAGAATTGATATTCTGGTTAATTTGTTTTAACCATTGATTGATATTCTGGTTAATTTATTGCCTCTGAATAATTTCTGTTACGTTTAGATTCAGGCTAAATTAACCAGAATGTTTGGTAAGGGATACTACTACTACAAAGTCAATGTAACTATATCATTAAAAAGGCTATATATTCAAAACATGGAGAACTCCCAATCAGGGCTGTCAACTTTTTAGAATTGCTTGGCGTGAGACAGAGGTGTACCGGGATTTGCCGACTACAATGTTAATTTGACCCGTGATTATTTGTTCGAGTCACGGCTCTCAATATTATCAACAACAAATTATTTTGACAATGCGTGAGATTTTACTCATTTTCCAGCTTTTTGCGTGAGATTTACTACCTAGGCGTGGGATTATACTACCTTGGCGTGAGACCGTGAGAAAGTGACCCAATGCGTGAGACTCACGGCCAATGCGTGAGAGTTGACAGCCCTGCTCCCAATTAGAACTAGATCTAGTTCCTCGAGGGGGGTGCTGTGCCGCGCGCATACTGATATACTAGGCACTGAACAAGTGCTACTCCCAATCTCATGACTCTAGTGTTTTTCGGTCAGACAGGGATATAGAAATAAGGGACCATTTCCTGACAGCCATCCAGGCTATCTAGACATTTTTTCTGATAGCCCTGGCAGAAATTCAATACCGGTAGCCCTGAAAAACATTTTTTTTTCTTGGCCCAATATCGGACTCTTGTCAATTGTCATGTGGAGCTTAAAAACAGCAGCAAGTATCAATAGCCCAACGGGCTACATGAAAATTTAATAGCCATGGCTATCGGGCTACCGCTTATTTCGACCCCTGTTTCGATGTTATTTCGATGAGTCAAAGTGTAGCCTATCTTTTAACCCTTTTATGCCGATTTAAATCATACAGAATTGCTATGTTTTATCATTCCCCTCACCCCCCCCCCCCCCCCCCACACACCAAGATAATTGAGTTAAGACTATGAAGAACTTGAGTCGACATAAAGCTTTAAAAGATATAAAATTATAATGCAAAATGAGAGTTCTTCCTGTATTAATACTATACAAAATGAGAGTTCTTCCTGTATTAGTACGAGATACAAAATGAGAGTTCTTCCCGTATTTGGTAGAAAAACTGAATTTCTTTCTACGTTGTTTACTTCTTCCACTTCTTTTTGTAATTCTTCTCCCTCTTGGTTAAATCGAGATTCATTTGGTAGGATTGTAGAGATCATAAACTATTAACCCTAACACTGAACCCTGCTTTTTGATATCGGAAGTCAAATACAAAAAAGGAGAGAAGAAGAAGAATTTTTCACATGGCACCCCCGGGATTTGAACCTTTGACCCCCCGCATGCCAACCACACGATCACGGACCGGTAGCTACAATGTACACGGGTTATCGCTGCCCGGCCAGCAATTCCGTGAGCATATAACACTTAGGGTGATTGCCTGGGATTCGTGCATGCACAAAATTTTTCATTGTGGTATTTTTGGGTGTTAGGTAGTCCGAATAATCAGGGGCTGTGCAATAATTATGAGCCGGGGAGGGTAAAATTGGGGGGGGCAAGACATTTTTGGCGAGCCAAAAGGGGGGCATGCAATTTTGGCAAGCGAGGGGGAGGCAAGCGATTTTTGGCACACATTCATGGGCCGCCATAAAACGCTCTAAAAAGGCTTAGGAAAACAGTATGGAAACGCTTAAATATGCAAATTTTCATGCTGCTACGCTCGCAACATATATCTAGAATTTAAGGTTTGTAAATTGGGATCCCAAAAATTTGGCATGCGCAAGGGGGGGGGGCAAAGAATTTTTGGCGGGCCGAGAGGGGGGGGGCAAGCGATTTTTGGCGAGCCGTTTGGAGGGGGGCTCATAATTATTGCACAACCCCTCAGTCCCAGAACAAAATATTAATTTCTGACATGATCATGTTCTGGGTCTGAACTGTTTCCATGATATGAAATCTTGATGGCAAATTGGACAAAAGAAGCACATGGTTCTACTTGACAGCTTTTTAATCCCTATTCATGTTACGTGAATCATGCTATTGTGGACCATCCTTCTGATACTTGAGTGTATGGACAAGCGGAACGGCAGTGGCGTAACTACGGGGGGGGGGCAGAGGGGCAACGTGCCCCGGGCGCTACCCTTAGGGGGGCGCCAAATTGACCAATTCAGCATCGATTCTGCGCCCATGAAAGTCAAAATTTTCGCACAAAATCAATTGAAAGAACATTATTTTTAAGACCGATATTCAACTTCTAGTAGGCCTAACCAAAATTAATTAGTGGTAGGCCTTATTTGTCCAAAATTTCGCACATAATTGTTCCAAGAATTGCCCGCGTCTAAGATATTCTCGGGGGGTAGGGGCGCCAATTTTGTTTCTTGCCCCGGACGCTACCAACCCTATAGTTACGCCACTGCAGAACGGTCTTTTGTCTACCTTTCTGATTGTAAACAGACGAGGAGGTCAAAATTGTCATCCTCGCCGAATAGGAAAGACAGCGTAATAGTACGGCACTAGGTGTTAGGGATAGCCAAATCCAAGGAAATACTACTGATTACGAATCTGAGCTTTTGCCATCTTGGCTGATCACTTGATGGGAAGAGTCACTATAGTATAACAGGTATTTGATAGCGAATTCCCCACACCCACCATACACACCAAGCTGAAAGTGATTCAAGACTAAGAAGAATATGTAAAAGTTGAAATAAAACATCTATAGGCTTACTACTGTCAGCATGAATGGTTTTGTAGTTTATGTTTTTAACATTTTCATGCAAAATGAAGTCATTTACTGAAAGGAAATTTCATTAGGAATTCAATTCATATTATGCACTCAAAAATATTAAACATGTACCATGGGTACTCAATTTACAGTCAAGAAATTAACACACTTTACTTCCAAGGTACCCAAACACTATGTTTTTATTTAACTATAAGGAAAAAGTAACCCCACATGACATGCCCAATCAAATGTAATGTTAAATTTTGTTTAATACAGTCCACAAATTAGACATAAATACATAAGTGCAGCAATATATAAATTGTATGGGTTTATTATTAAATATTTAAGGTGGTATTGGAGGCATTTTCTAGAAATTAGGAAATGCTTTGAGCATGTTTTTTTAAAGCGGATTAATTGAGTAGGGTAAAGTACACTGATCAACATGCCTTTTGTTTGAAGCAAATCGGACATATGGTTTTCATAATACATCAAATTATATTTTATTTGTATCTTATTGTTTTTATCAATAATCAATATCAGTTTTGAGCTAAAGGACTGTAAAGACTAATAATGTAATTTTTGCCAATATTTTGCTAAAAACCAATGCATACTTTTGCCCTGACACTTGGTCAAAGTATTTCTAATATGTTCTAATGTATTATATAGTGAAGCCGCCCCATACTTAATTAGCATTTATAAAATGCAAATTAGCTCATTAATTCTCGGTATAGGTTTCATTTGTATTTAATTTACAAGTAAAATCAATAAAAACAGAAAAATTGGTATATGAATACATGTACATATGTATGTTTTGACAAAGACCCGGCCTGTTTACACACAGATAAGATTTAGATGATTTCAATTGGGACATCAAATGCAAATTGTGACTAAGGATTAGTGCCATTATTTAATATTATTATTATTATTATTTGATGTGGCTTTTACACTAAATAAAGATGTACAACCTGAGAATGATAGTCAACGTTAGTGTGAATTTATTTAAAATCCCCTCACTTGCTCTTCAATGTTGTGAACTCAACTTCTATGCATGTTTGTTTACACTAGCTGCAAAATAGCATTTCAGGCAATTTGAAGTGGCAGAACTTTGGAAAATATAGCGAGCAGGAAAGACATTCAAATTGAATGGACTGTCGTTGAATGGACTTCGATTCTAATGTCAACCCAGGTCAACTTTTTTTTAATTTTGAAGGGGATTCAAAGTTGAATGAAGTCAACTTTATGGTCTGTGTAAACGGCCGTTCATGGTTAAGCATGGAAGTAAGAGAATGGGACAAAATTTGCCAAAAATGTTTAGTTTTGAATAAATCAATGGTAAAGATAATATTAAAAATGTATGTAACTGTAGTGTAAGATAGATTTCCAATTTTAAGACCATGTTCACCTCCTTCATGATCTGATTCTCATACCAAAACTTAGCACTTTTATGCCCACTTTTGCTTGAAATTGCCCTGACAGCATATTGATTTTGTCTGGGAAATGTCCTAAAGGTTAGGAGTTTACCATGAACTTGAGTGGGCTAATAATATCCTTCATGTAGTGCACAATAAGGTTATTAGGGTGCAATCCTGCCTGCAATACAATTGGCAGATGCCAGATATGGCTAAAAATGACAACATATGGCAGCTATCTTGCACTGATAGTAACCTACATTGTATACAACACATCAGCTGTGCTATGGTTGTATGCATGTGGGTGGGTGTTTCACAATACAGATAGAGATCAGGATCTATACAGACAAGATAGTTCAAGAACACTATACGTCACTTCACCAGTGTTTACAACTCTTCCAAATATGGTCATAGGGGTATGTGTCATCAGTTCATAGCCGTCAATGAATGACATGTGCATTGTTGTGTGATCACTCTGACAATACTTCCAGCCTGGTTGTGACTGGATGTGATGAGCTGTGCTATGTATGGTATTAATAAGCAGATAATTTTACAGGATTCACCAGTACATGTCTACAGGCTAATTGAGTGGTAGGAATTTGATGCACAGGGTTGTTGTGTATAAAGACAAGACTGGAATTGATTTAAATTGTTGTATTATTTTGTATTGTGTAACTTTTTTTTCTTTCGTGTGTTCTTTTATTTCTTTATTCTTTCATGTGATATTTATCAATTCAACATATTTGATTACCATATAATGTAGAGCTGTTCATTCATCAAAATAAGATATATCACTATATTCAGTGTTATTCACCCTTACATTATTCCATTGTAGATCCTTCATGTATGTTTTCTCAATATTTATTTCATTTTTTCATACATCATTCATATATTTACTCAACCAATTTTTTATTCATTCATTTCCTCATTCATTTTCTCTCCATTCATTCATTCATTTACATATCTGCCCATGTTCATGTTAGTACACACTGCAACTTCTACATGTAGTTGAAAATACAATGTACACTGTATAAACTATATTCAAAAGTCCTGCATCAACTGAGATTGAGACATTTACTTTTTACAGAGGGATCATAAAACATTGTAATCATGACGACCATGGCTAAACTAGAACAGGAATTGCTCAAATTAGATGAGGAGAGAGAGGCACTACGCGGTCCTGGATCACAGTATACCAAAACAACAGTCACTTCACGATCTATCTACCAAAGCGAACCAAGAAAATATCGTCCTGTATCACCACCAAAGTCAAGAGCTCCAGGATCACTACCTCCTTCAGGGCCACACAAAGGTAGGTTTTAGTCCTCTACATTTCCAGGGTGTTATGATTTGATAAGAATTGTTTGCTTCCTTCAATTTCTTCTCCTTGTACCAACCCCAATCCTAGCATGATAATGTCACTCATTTTAAATGCCAAGTAGTTCTCAGTCATGAAAATGTGAATTTAAAAAATTACATGATGTGGTCATTTTCATAATGGTTTCATCTACATTGTAGATAGCATAGTTGGCAAGTCGTATGTCTGGTATTAGATGTTAGGCAACATGCCCCTGCAGACTCCAAATAGTTTGACACAATTCTCATGCCCAAATTCATCTTTTATTTGTTAAGTTGCCAGTGTGAAAACCACATGGGCAGATTTATTAAAGCTTATAGCTTTAAGGTTCATAAGCCTTAATTTATTATGTCATTTATTTAGCAAATTGTATTACTTCAAATGGTCATTGTTAATCGATTGGGGTTATTACTCAAATGTAGGTTAGGGTTTTATCAAATTATCATACATAACCTGGTGATCAGTTTATTACAATGTAGATAAAATAACATACATTGAATTCAAATTACCTGGGCTTCCCTGAGATTATTATAGGTATTAGCAATTGAAAGAACCCTCATCAGTACATAAATCATATTATATAGAGGAGGACTCCTGACTAAATTTTTTTCTACTATATATTTATATCTTATTATCTTTCCAAAACAATTTTGCCACTGAATTTTAATACCCATTGAGGACCGAAACATTCAGGTTGTTGATAGTAGGCATAGCTTGTTTATGAAAACATAATAGAAACGTTTCATACTTGGGTGGTAAAAACACTAGAGTGTTAAAGCGTTACGCACCCACACTGGCGGTGTGCAGGTTACTTGACTTTGATTACCGGGTACTAGTATCTTCACAAGCGTTTTCAATTACAGCGATATTGAGTCTTGTAGACAGATGTGTTTTAGTGTGTTCTCTAACACGAGATACATTTGATGCAAGGGGTGAATGCTAGTACATTCGGCCAAAAGGGTGAAGGGCATGTTTATAGATAAGGTGTTGGCAGATGAACCTACGATGCACGTGGTAATAGTTGGGTTTTTTTTTTTGTGGCAAGTCTTTTCACAGATGTGAAATCTATTTCAAACGGTGTACTCGGTCAATGCAACACACTGTTAGCCTGGATATGAAATGTAATTCTTTGAACAGTCAAACATCCCGCCATGTTTTCTATTTCGGACTAGCATATGACCACCATTTTTGGGTGGCGAGTTCAAAACGCGTGGCCATATTCTTTTTGTTGGGCTGATGCACATTTTGAAAATAAAATGATTATCGGATTCACACATCAGAGAATTTTGTGTTACCAGATTAGTTACTTGTCAAACTATTGTTGGATTATCAATATGTTTAACTTTGAACCTGGTATAGTTACTGCAATACATGTAGCTAATATTTTTTAATGACAGTAATTAACACATCTTAAATATTCTGTGACGTTCAGAGGTTGTAATAATTAAATCCAAACCCTTAGGAAATAAAAGTTTTGATAAAATTGACCTGATTATTTTGAAAACTCAATTTGTATATGAAATGTGAAAAAACAGGCTTATTTAAAATTATTTGAACAAATTTATCACTTTAATTTCACAAATTAAAGCGTAAATATTATGGGATCATCGTAATTCCTGATGATAAGTTTTAAGTAATTACAAGAAGGAACATGCTCGTAATAATTACCTGTCATGAAACTAATAATGTATCTAAATAATTCTGTGGTCAGCCTCTTTGGTGTAATATGCCTGATGTGATCTGTATGTAGATGGATCACTAGGATTCATCATCAACTGACAGATTGCATTACTAAAAACAGATCTGAGCTATTGCTGGACTTAAATACCAACTGAAAATAAAACAAACTATAAAGTACCCATACGAAAAAATGTCAGCTGCCTAATTTGGATTTGCTCACATTGGTTCAAATACTACTTGGACAGCTAGTGCAACATGGAGTGCCCAATGAGCACTGATTTACCTTAAACAGTCCATGGGTGATATTTTTGAGAACTCCCATGTTAAATCATGTTGACATTGTGACCTGTAATTTAATTTGGCCCAATAGCATGAATGATTTAAACTGAAAGTGTTTCTATCAGCATAGCAGAAAACCGGCAAATAAAAGTGATAGTTTTTAATTGATTTGATACAATTAATTAATACTAATAGGGCATATATATATTTGTATGGCAAAAGATAAACCATGTACCACAGATTATCAAATTGTAATCATCCTTATATGCCAGTTTCATCCCTGTACTTGGCAATATTGATTAAAACTGTAAATGTCAAGGATGGTTTCAGGTCCTTTACATAGAACATAATGCATATAAACCTGTCTTTGCCAATTTCAATATTTCATTCAAAAATGGCTGCTTATTCATTGAATACCAGTATTTTAAATCTGATTTATAATACCAAGGTAAAATCTGTGTGAATTGTACAGCAAGTCAGAGATGAAATTTCTATTTAGGGACACACCATTAGATATTATCGGGGGGGGGCTAGGGAGTTTTTTGAAAAAAAAAGTTTTGCCTCACTGATGAGTAAAAAAAAAAAATTTTGCTTCACTGATGAGTAAAAAAAAAAATTTTGTCTCACTGATGAGTAAAAAAAAAAAATTTTCCCTACCCAGTTCTGTATAAAGTTATACATTAAAATTAAAAAACGACAACTTCGCCGCCAAAGGCGGCGAAAAAAAAAAATTTGCTTTTGAAGTCAGCGAAAAAAAAAAAAATTTCTGCCTGACCCAAACTCCCTAGCCCCCCGATAATATCTAATGGTGCGTCCCTTAGGTCAATGGGATTTAGAGTCAAGTTGATAGATTTGTGTTCTTTGATGTAATGATAACAAATTATAAGGGAGGAATTACTCTGGTGGACCAGACATTCATAGGGCTGTTCCATTTGAAATCTACCCCCCCTTGTTTAAGAGGACACTGTAATTTCATCAATTGAACTATTATCAATTCAGATGTGGTAAATATTTACCAGGTGGAGTTTACACACTTTGGCCCCTATTTGGCAAATTTCCATTGGAATTTCAAAATCATCCAGTGCTACTTTTCCCCATGATGAAAATTGTTTGATCTATCTGGAGTGGCTAATACTGTTGATGCATTGTTGCATTACAAATTCTTCTTGAAGGGGGTATGTTTTTCAAATGGAATAGCCCATTAGGGGCTGGGAAAGGTCAGCGATTCCTGTGTACCTAGCAAACCGTAATTAAAAGTGTACCATCAAAAAGATTATGTCAAAGCTCCCAGCTTCATATAAATAATTTCATGTGTATTACTGGGCTTTGAAAAGCTACTTAATGGCAGTGTGAACTACATGTATCCCGCTATATAGACTTTGTGTCGTAGAATTAATGCTATTAACCTGTTTTATGCAGCTATCTGTCTTGGCTATATTTTGGGTGTCTTGGCATTTGGTATTGATCACAACAACTATGCATTTAAAGTCATATGATTTCTCTTAAAATTAGATTTACTATTCTTTGCCTAGAAATATGAAATATATATAGCCTGCATAGATACCTAGTGTCAGTAAGGTTTTCTATTGAAAGCTGAAATAATGAGTTCAACAAAAAGAAAACACAATTAGCTTGACTGCTTTGACAGCTCTGGGGGATATTGTGTATAATTATGACAGTAATTGAAATTTTGCTGTGTTATCTTATAAACACAACTAATTTGACTGACTCCATTAGTACATGTATAAAGTGTAAGTTGGGCCATAGATTTAAAATCTATGGTTGGGCAAAATACTAAATTCATTTTGACTTCAAGTAGACTACAATGTATTTGCTATTCAATTTATGATGGTTTAAAAAATTCACTGATTACCAAATTGTTATAAAAGATGACTGGGGGTCAAAACACCTCAAAGAATTAAATTGTTGGCATACATACCAGTACATATCTTGACTTGACCAACTTTTCATTTAGACCCCAAAGAAAATATTCCCCCATGCTACCTAAGGTAATGCTTAAAATGAAATGCAGCTACCTGCTATAATGTTGTGGTACTTTGCTAACCAATATTTTGCTACATTTTCTGTAGATAATGCATGTACATGTAGATTATAATGCTTTTGAATTCTAACCAATTTCTTGCCTGCTGTTTGTCTCTTTACTCTTATATATTTGCCTGCTGTGTGTGTTGTTTGCTTGTACTATTGATGCTGTGTACATGCGTATGTACGTTTAGGAGCTCCGCCACCTACCCTCCCTAAACCTTACAGAAAACCGACTGATACCTCAGATGACACGGCGAGTAAAGGTGAGTAGTGAGGGACACTGCCCTCTGGTGTTTCACTTGGCAGGTCAATTAAAGGGATGTACACTACAGGTATGACTTGCATCTAAAGTTATCTTCGTAATTGGGTCATTAAAGGGCTACTTTTTGACTTTCATCTTTGGTCTTGTATGTGTGAGAGCTAGTTAAAAAGGTTCAAGTTGTTACACTTTTGCAAATATACAAATATACTTTGTGTACCTTTATGAAATATTAGGGCAATTCCAAGCGCATCATTCCGCAACACAAAGTTACTTACATGTAACTTTCTTTTTAATGCAGCAGCCAAATTAAACATGTAGGTGAATAGCATAATGGAAACTATTTTTGGCAAGAGAGTAGGAGAAACTTTGCCAAACCACCCTAATTTCCTAATATGCAAACTTCGCGTTGCGGAATGATGCACTTGGAATTGCCCATTTTTTATCATCTTGGTTACCACATGCACAAACTGTTGAAAGGAAAATATTCATTTTAAAAAAGTGAATCTGTACCAGCAGTTATTGATCCTGTTATAATGTTATTATCTCTGATGAAGACCAATTACTCTGTAAATGCAGATAATTATACTGCTTGCTTGTAACGCTCTCTTTTTGCCCTTTGGGATGTCATTATTATTCAGCTTTCATTGGATTATTCTTTTTGTTTCATGTATGCGGAAAGGATCAGAACATGTGATAATCAATAATAAGTGATCATTATTCATGAATGTAATTTCAAAATGAAACATGAAGATTTCAATATTTTCTCTGACCAATAAGGTCCTAAATGGCCTATAATTGCAAGTTATCCTTTCAGTGGCAAAGTTAGATTCAAAATTTTCTGATTGGGAGGTGTTACCAACAGATGTAACACTTGTTCTTCCACTTCTTGTGACAGAAAACATTGAACTTGGAATTAAGTAAACAATGACCTGATGAACAATGGCATTTTTTTGTTGATTATCACATGTTATGACCTCCAAATTCACAAAACAACAAGAAATCCAATGAGAGCCAAAAACATTTCCTTCCATGGATACTGAATACAAAGCAAAAGGGTTTTGCTGCAACTTTCATATCTTAGGTTACATTCATTTGAATGAATGCTGCAACATCCATTTGGGACCATTGCAACAAATGAGGTGTCATAATGCGCAGAAATAAATTCTGCTTTAACTGCATATCCCAAATTTGGCATACGACAACCGCTTTTGGAATACTGGTCATGCATTAAGGGGTTAGTTACTTTTTGGGATGTGTTTATTTACACAAAACAAATCTTACCCAGGAATCCATGATTCTGATTTCTGACAATCTCAGGTTGATGATTTAAGTTGCGTAATTGTGTGTTTTACACAAAGCATGCATGAGGTGTACCTTTAATATCAAGGCAAGTAATTCCATCTGGGATCCAATCTGTTTGAAGGCGGCTCAACTTCCCATTACAAATGAAAAGAATACAGAGCATACGCAATGAATACAATGAGATATGCAACACACTGCTTGTTGGCTTTTACTAATGACAATACATGTTTACAAAATAAGTCCAAAAAGCTTGCATTGTGAATTTTGACCAATTGATATCTTGCTGCCAGTTGTGCTGAAATTTTTATCTATAAAGTGGATTTTTATTTTGGAAGTAGATGTACATGACAGAGTGGATAGAGTTTAAGGTAGGAATGTGTAGTGTTTTCTAAATGGCCTCTTTTTAGATTCATATAGGTCAACATGTTTTTATTTCACCTGGTGATTGGATCCCAAGAAGAGTTTTACTGCTTCACTGATATGTGCTCATACATGTAGGAATAGCTCTTCATAAAACTTTTTTATACACAATATTGATTGTTTTTGAATTATTTGCATGCTGCTGTGATGGTTTGTAGCCTGTAGGTCTGGATTCTTGCATAATTTCTTAAATTGTAGAAATTGCTTATGTCTCAAGTGGAGTGTAACACCATGCTGGATTTCAATGGCAGATTCGGATCACGTACGATAATCTAATCCCGCTGGGCGTATACATATGCGTAGAAGGACGATTTGTTCGTACATTGGCTTTGCAACTGCATAAACACACTGATTCGAATCTGCCGCTGCAAAATCCAACCTAGCGTTATTTATTTATTTATTTATTTATTAGACTCTATACACTGGAGATTGCACAATATCATAATAACAGTAAAATATAAAATAGCAAAATACATTCTGAAAAGATTACAATAATATACATGTTTAAAATACGAATTAATACCAGTGCAGAGAATGGGACGAACAGGTGCGTATCACCTCTAAGACCATCCCACCTCAAGACCAAAAATAAGCCGCCCATGCCCAGTCCCCTCCCCCCTTTAAGTAGACCTGCACATAGTGCAGCTACATGAAGAAAACCACGTGCACGTACTGTTGGCTTTGAAATTTGAATCAAATTTTGAGTTTAAAAAAGAACCGCATTAGTTTTAAAAATAGAAAAGATAAAGAAGACCTAGTACTAGGAGGAAGCCGATTCCACAAAGATACAATGCGGTTGAAAAAGATGACTTGAATGCCTCAGTCCTACAAAAAGGAACCTTAAGAAGAAGAGGAGCAGTAGATGATCTAGTGGTGGGATGCCCTTGTCCAGACCCAGAGTTGCAAAATTTGACATATTTGTCAATGTCCAGGTCATACACACCTGTAATACACTTAAAAAACAATGAAAGGTCAAGCTGTTCCCTACGCATTGTAAGAGGGAGCAAGTTCAATTGGCACAAGCGCTCCCGATAGTCCAGATCAGGATAGTGCATAATGAATTTGGTAGCTCGCCAATTTGGTTACTCTCAACTTGAGAGGAGACACACTATAGTATGTGATAGTGGATACAATCAGGTGGGCCAGTAAATAAGTAATGTCAGGTAATTCAATTTTGAGATGTGGCAGCAAAAACTATTTACCTTCTTTCCCAGAAGGGGCGATCTCACCAAAAAGGTTGACTTTCTCACAAGAAGGGTTGACCTACTCACAAGAAAGGTTCCAACTTTTTTTTTACATTTTTGGAATTGGATGATGATATATCAACATAAAGAGAGGGTTTTTTAGGGGAGGGGGGGGGGGGCAAGGTGATAACTAGTAGACAATCCCCTGGACAAGCTCCTGTAAATACAAAATGTACTTCATGCTGGTCACAAGCGCTCATCCTGTTAGGCCTACCCAGTTACATCTCTGAATGATAAGTAAAACTGCAGCAACAAAAACACACACCTATTAAAAATGACATTTATAAATAAATAGCTACATCATGAACCTACCAGGATAGCACTACCAGGTTCAGGTTGAGGTTTTATAATAGGCATGTTTGTTTGAATTGAATCTATAAATAGTTGGTATCATCAAGTTCAATGATGAATTTTATTTCATCAGTGAACTTTGTGATACAAAATTGGTAAACCACAGGAAAAAATATGTAGGTGAAAATATAGTTGCATTTCCTGACTTCCTTGTTTTAAATGCTATGAGAAAACGGATTTAAAAATACCTAACCACAATGCTGGAACTATAATACTTCTGAAGTTGAATGGGGGATAGATAGATAGATAGAAATCTTTCTTTATTGAGGGTAAAACAGCTTCAGTGACAAGCACTGCTTTCAAGCAGGCCCTCATACAAAGTACATTATAATATATACAGACATAATTAAAATTTACACAAGATGTACACATTAAAAAAAAAAAGAAAGGTATCAAGTTACTAGAAATACAACAAAAAAGTTATGTGATAATAATGAAATTGAATGAAAATTACAATATACTCAAGGATAAACTTTTCAAACAGGAGCTTGGTAAATTTTTGATTTGAATTGGCCTATTTAAATATTCTCCAACTCTGCTCTAACTACCGGAGATAAATTATTCCATGCATAGGCTGCTCTCACATGAAATGTACGTAGCCCTGAATTTGATTTAAATTTTGGCACAATCAATGTATTTGTACTATGATTTCTAGTTTGGTGGGTATGGATATCATGTACAAAGTTAAATTGAGAAGATAAGTATGATGGACTTAAGTTCCTTAAGCATTTAAAAATGAGCAATAATAATTGATTATGCCATCTATTATCTAGTTTAAGCCACTGAAGTGTTTCCATCAATTCATTTATTGGCGTTCTAATATCTCTTGGAAAGTATTGATCTGGCCAAATTATTATGAAGAACCTGTAATTTGTTATGAAATTCAATTGAAAAATTTGACCAAACTGTGCTTCCATAGTCAAGGTGAGGAAGAACAAGGGCATTTGATAACATTACAGTGGTATGGAATGGAAGAAAGTGTTTTACGCGCCTTATAATACCAGTTCTTTTTGAAACATTCTTACACATATAATCAACATGAGCTGACCAGGACAAGTTACAGTCAAATTTTACACCTAGATACTTAAATTCATCAACTCTTTCAATAATGTTACTATTATAGATAAGTTGAATTTCACTGAACCTTTCAAGCTTATGTTTTGTGCCAAATATCATAAATTTAGTTTTGTCAACATTTAAAGTGAGTTTGTTAGCTTTGAACCAATCAGCTACTTTACTTAGACATGACTCTAATTGCATTTGAAGATCAGAAACAGTCTTAGCTTTGCACATTAATGATGTGTCATCAGCATACATAACAGTTTTACAATTACAACCAACAACATCAGGCAGGCAATTGACAAAAATTATGAATAATAATGGGCCTAGTATAGAGCCTTGAGGAATTCCTATGTTGACAGATTGAAAATCAGAAAGTGTTGATCAAAATACCAACAAGAACCACTGTGTATGGTAACTTGCAATTGCACATCATCCATTCAAATTGACCTGTGGTACATTTCTTTTTATGCCTCCACCGGAGGTATTATGTTTCCTGGTTGTCCGTCCGTCCGTCCGTCCATCTGTCCGTCCGTTCGTCCGTCCGAGCTTGCGGGTGCAATATCTCGGAACTGATAAGATGTACAGTGATGCAATTTGGTGGAGGGATGGTCATTGGCGGTCTTCAAATTCCAGTAGGTTTGGTTAGTGGGTCAAGGTCACCCAAGGTCATCTAGGGGTCATCTGAGGTCAAATTGGCAAAAAACGTTGTATGGGCATGAAACTTGGTGGGTACTGTAAACATTTAGAACCAAATTTTTTGAGGGTCATTTTGGGGTCATCCGGGGTCACCCAGGGGTCATCTGAGGTCAAATAACTTAAAACTGTCGTATGGGCATGAACCTTGGTGGGTACTGTAAACATTTAGAACCAAATTTTTATGGGTCATTTTGGGGTCATCCGGGGTCACCCAGGGGTCATATGAGGTCAAATAACTTAAAACTGTCATATGGGCATGAAACTTGGTGGGTACAGTCAACATTTAGAGTCAAATTTTGACGGTCTTTTGGGGTCATCCGGGGTCACCCAGGGGTCATCTGAGGTCAAATAACTTAAAACTGTCATATGGGCATGAAACTTGGTGGGTACAGTCAACATTTAGAGTCAAATTTTTGGACAGTCTTTTCGAGTCATCAGGGGTCACCCAGGGGTCATCTGAGGTCAAATAACTTAAAACTGTCATATGGGCATGAGACAAAATGGGTCAAGGATCTTTCATTTGTTACACTTTTTCTAAAAACCTACACTGTCATCTAGAGATGGCCAGTTCCTAGTGAAATTGCACCAGTTAAAATGATACGCGTCAAGGTGGAGGCATTGCGGCCGACGCTTTGCGTCGAGAACCGCGCAAGTCGAGAACCGCTCTAGTTTACAATTATCATGCTTCCAACAATAAATGTGAAAAATTAATTAATTAATTAATTAATAATTTCCTTTTGTGTATGTAAGTTTAGTCCATTTTATAATGCCCTCACAGCTTTACTCCCCCCCCCCCACCATCATAGTTGAAATTATTACAGTTGAAATTATTACATTTTGGCAGTGCTTAGAATTCAGGGTTAGGCCCTTTACAATTAATTCTTAGTTTCCTGTTTCCCGCCCGCGTCCAAAGTTGAGAATTGCAAAATATTTAATTATTTTATTTTTATTTTGGATTTTCTCTTTTAAAATAACTTTAAATGACTTCCTTTGCTCTTTCTGACTTTGCTCATATCAACTATAATGATGAATAAACAAAGAACATTTAACTCTACCATTACTTATTTATAAAATCAAACATAGTTGTAAAATAATTAAATGCATGGTCCTAGTCAAAACAGGTTGATGTAGGTTGCGACCACATGTTTTAAAATAAAGAAAATAATAGATAATTAATAATTAATAATTAAAAGTCGCCTCATCCCTTGTTTTCAACCATGAAACAGGAAACTAAGAATCAATTGTGAAGGGCCTTAGAGAAGTTAATTAGTGCCATGGGTCACACAGTACACATGTTTAATTTTAGAAGGGGCATGTATGTACTATGTAGCATACAATTGTTTTGCAGCAAAACCATGGTCTTTAGAAACTAATTTGGGGCAAAAACTATGATCCATTTAGGAGTATATGGTATAAAGTTTTCCATTGCAAACAGAATGAATGGCTGCCAACTAAAGCAGCATTCCATGTTTTTGACAGGTGGGTTAAACCAATCAGGCAACACTAAATTAGACCAACAACTTCCTCATGAAATGAAAGGGGAAATGCTACATCATTTGTTTCAGTATACTAAAGGAAGCAATTTATTCAGTACCTCAATTGTTGGGATTAACTTGTGGTTATCAGGTGATTAATACTGATTATATTTGGTAGTGTTCAAAACTATGATGTCATTTAGACTTACAACATTTGACAGGCTGCATCTGTATCCTGATGACCCATGATGACCTAAAATCACCCACCTAAATAGCTGTAGGCATATGACATATTGCAATATTAATATGTAAAGCATGAAATCCAATTGGGGAAAAAACACTTTAAAATGGTAATAGGACCATTAAAAGACCAGCGAACTTTACCCCCAGACGTTACCATTCCAAGAAAATAGCAAGATTTCTAGGTTACGATAATTAGGGGCTTTAGATATTGGCAAGGCAACAAAATGAATGTCTTGAAGAAATGGAAAACAGCAAAGCAGTATGCAACATTTTTACTAATTAGACACTTAAAAAGTGTATTCATTGGTCAAAGTAATGGAAGTAAAGATGTGATGGAAGTTTTCAAGAGCAATCAGTTGGTGGAATTTAGAGGAAGTTGATTGCAGTTGGAATTGTTTCTACTTTAATTAGAACTGGGTTAGATCTCATACTTCGCTATTATTTTTGACAATGTTGAATTTGTGAATGAAGGTTTATAGCAGCATTTGAATTCATTAAAACCTTGGTTTGGTAGACTACTGGCCTGGTTACTTACGCAAGGTTAAATAATTGGACATAAAATTTTATTCCATGCAATCAACTCTCAATATCGCTGACAATATAGATTGGAATCTGTTCCCTTGAATTTGGTGGTTGTGTGGGCAAAAATATGATCCCAGAACCTATGCACGTGTGATACCATTACACTGGAATCTGTTCCCTCAACTTTGATAGTTGTGAGTGGGAGTGAAGATAGCGCTTGCATGCCTTCGGCATCATGCCAACAAGTTAAAAATATGATCACACCATGTTTTTAAATTTGATAGATGGAAATAAAACCATACCAAAATGTGTCATCCAAACATAATTTTGTAGACATTTCTGACAGAGTTGGAATGCACACTCTAGGGGATTTATTATTGCATTGTACGTGAGTTTATTTTTGTGGTATGAAAATTTAAAGCAAGAACTAAAACTTCCAACACTTTATTTGATTACTTCATCATTAATAACAGGAATTGTTTATTCAAGTTTACCAAGAATTGAATAAAAGTTAAAAACAAAACAATGAAGATAAAATTATGGCAGTTGCTCAAATTTGGTGGCGACAATAAATATTTGTTTGGCCATGATATAGTACCCTCAAAGAAATTATATAGTACCTTTTGGTGGGGTTTGGATCAATATTTTTGGAAATTGGGAGTATGGTTTTCTGTTTTGGCTGAGTATCAAGATTATAGGCCTACATACTTCATTTAAATTTGGATGTATGTTGAATTGTAAGTGCTAATCCGGCTTGAAATAGGTGGGGGGACAGTCAGCCAAAATTGTCAAAAAGCAGCTGAAAATAACAAAGAATGGGTAACTTTGCTGAAAGGTGGGGGCACATACCCCTGTCCCAACCCCGGATTAACGCCCATGGGTTGAATATAGTTTTGGGTATTGAAGCCGATTTATTGAAATTTCAAATTGGGAACATAAAGCTAGCACGCTACAATGTATATGTATTTCGTTACAACGCTTGAAAAATGGGAGAATTGCAAAAACCCTTGTTTTACTTTTTTCTTCTCTGTATATACGAGGGTCATTCCAGAAGCCAGAAGTTCTTATGGGTCTTATTTACCTTATAGTATGATTTTTTAAAATAATTTTTCATGCATTGTAGGCAAAGGAAAAATGGAAATTGGGATTTAGTACATCAAAAATGAAAATGTGTACAGATATCTACATAGAGGACATAAAGAAACCAAATTGAAGTGATCATAAAGTACCCATTTGGTCATTTAAAATGGTTTCAATTGAAGCATACATGTAGGTCATGTACGTAAACAAACCATTGGAAATTATGTAAAATGACAAAAGTCTACTTTAACAAAAACCACTGCTTTTTTAGCTCAGGTAAAAGGATTGTAATCAAATTTAATCTTCCATAAAAATTCCCAGGCGTTATGCAGAAATTGTCTGTATTCAAAGAAATGGCTATTAAATGGAAGCAACTTTCCAGAGATATATGGCACTTGGTATTTGAACTTCACTGATAGTAATATCAAAATAGCAAGTGAGAAATGTGGTTGGGTGTCTTTATATTTAACTTTCAGCTTGAAGACATTAAACTTAAAAGTTGTGTCATACAGATGGACCCGAGCAGATTCCTAGATGCTCTGAAAGACCCTCGGACGTTATGTAAAAATTGGATGCTGGTGTATTTTTTACTGGTAATCTCTTGGGTTGGTTTTATATTCATAGGCGTAGATCGGGGATAAATCCCCAATATTTTGCCGGGGAGGGGATGGTCCATACAATCATCCCCCCAATGTGGACACCTGTATGTGTGTTTCTGACCAAATTAACCTCATTTGCCCATTTTAGCCCCAAAAGTGCACATTTTTACCCGCTTCGCACACATTACATTTGCACCATATTTTATCCATTTAGCTTCAATATGGCAAAATTGTTTGCGTGCTTCGAACGCATTTGTACCATTAACTTATTCTGTCGCCTGAAGGTGCTTGATTCACTATACTTTCAAGAAATGTTTTCCAACCCCATCCCCCATTGTCAAAAAGAAATCTATGCCACTGTTTATTTGATGTTATTTCAGTTATAATCTGTTAGTATAATCATAACTCTTCATATCAAGCTGATCTCATAGGAGGGATACACACATATTTTCATTTTTAAATATTTTAATATATTTTTATCATTTGCAGTGTATCAAATCTTCAGTTCTGAGATCACCTACAAAATCAGTACACATTTTCCCTCAGAAGGTGATATTCCAATGTATAACGTGCCACTTTTGATGAAGATTGCATTTACAGTTTAAGAGCGGAAGCGTTTATTGGATGACCCTCATACTTCATAACTTTGTGACCAGTGCAAACAAACAAAAATAAAGCTCCAGCTATTACCCTTATTATCGTTGAAATGTTACTTGATGAACCATGGGGTATGACATCTAATAGTTCGAATCAGGCTAGTACCATATATTCAATGCAAGGTTTAGGCCTTAGATGTTCAGCGATCACTGATGGTATATAATTTATGATTTGCATGTTGCACTCCATAAAAAAGGGTGTAATAAAGAGAATTACATTTCATTAAAACAAATTCAAATCTATAATGGCTTGCCATATAAAATAAAAGCCAAATTCAAATTTATAATGGCTTGCCATATAAAATACAAGCCAAATTCAAATCTATAATGGCTTGCCATATAAAATACAAGCCAAATTCAAATTTATAATGGCTTGCCATATAAAATACAAGCCGGCCGGCGACAGTGACATTTGCAAGAAGAAAGCTAAACCGCTCATCTGCCTGTCCTGGCCATCATATATCTATCTGTCGTCATCTTTTCCATATGTTCTGCTGATCACATTATACATTGGTCTGTCCTCGCTGTACTTCATGATACCAGGCTCATATCCCTGATACATGCTAATACCAAAAGACTATCATCTAACCAGCTTCACACTTTTATACTTGGGTATAATGATAGTAATTAGAAAGCTTTACCTATCTGTGAGTGCATTAATACTAGCATTGACTGCACCATGAACTTGAGAATGAGAGGCATAGCAGGCATTCCTTAAATGGTAAGAGGTCCTCTCCCTAATCGTGTCATTGTCATGGCAACTAGAAGCTTTAAAACATGATGACCTTTCTGACTTGGGGGTAGCCAAGTTCATTAATTTTGACCTATACTTCATGTTAATTTGACACTTAACATTTTTTTCATAAGAATTATTAATTTGCCTCTTGGTGTGATAAGTATACCATAGTATGAAATGAATGCACAGAGCTGTACCTAAGTATGGTTGACCTATGTAGTATATGGTATTGAAGCTGAAATAATTAAATTTTAGGAACTTTTGTTTTAGATGGTCTTCAATACTGCATACTGCATATGAAGCTTCTATGTTAAACACTCTATGCATTCATTTACCATTTTTGTCAGCAATTTCACATAAATTGTGATTTATTAGAGACAAATAGGACTGATTTTGGCATGTTTTTGTTGAAAAAGAAGAGATTTTATATTTTGAAGAATTCGATACGAGTATTGACTCAAACTTCATCACTCATCCACATTCTGAATCTTAGTTGGTCTTGCTTTGCTTTCCAATAGTGTGCATACAGCATCACAATTTGGCATGGACTAGATTACCCATCTCAATTTATCGGTCTCTGATATATCATATTAATTGGGTCTGAACGGAGGTGCCATAATAAAGGAGGACTCCCTAGCGTCTGTCAACAATGTCTTCTCAGAATGAAGTCTTGCTTGAGTGACTAACGCATAACATGCAAACAGAAATTTGATCGGCATTTGGTGTGTACATCCAAAGCACCATAAAAATATGTTTAGATAGAGTAATAGTATAGGCCTATATAATATACATCTCGAGCCATTTTGAGTATTCTAAAACTTTTGCTGTGTATTGAAAGTTTTATGATTTCAGTTAAATTCATAATGAACTTGTAAAATCATTTTAAATGAATTGGTCATTTGTTTTCAAACTTACTTTTTTTGTCCCAACTTATACATTGGAATCAGCCAAATTTGTTGTCTGTAGAGAACAATTTTGTACATGTATTTATGGCTTTTAAAAGATGAAAGTGTGCTGTACGGGGGTAAAAGTGAATGCTCAATGAAGCAGAAAAAAAAACCATTGTGTATTTTTTTAATTGATCACTAAAAAGCCATTTTGATATGAATACCTGAGTGGAAGAAGGGCCCAACTCCAATTTTTTACAAAAATGAGTTAGACCCAGCATTTTATTGCCAGCAGACTGTTCTTCCTTGTGTGTGAAAAATGAGCCAAAATCCACACACTAAATAGTCTTCCATGACCATGTACACTTAATCATGGTTTTCATGGAAGAAAGGCCCAATTCCATGGAGTTGGGCCCTTCCACAAATGGTTAAAGAGGAATTTTGTTCATCCATGAAATCTGCTTTTCACTACAAAAAACTTTCTTGCTAACATATTACATGCTTCTACTTGAGCAATTAATGGATAATTACCAAATTTCTGCAGCTATTTATAACACATCGGCTTTCGCAACTAGCACTTGCAGTATATTAGTGGAAGAAGGGCCCAACTCCAGCTCGTATTAAGGCCTGTTGCCATGGAAACATAATATATAATTTCGAATGCATATGATATTGTATGTTCATGTATTAAAGGTCCCCTGAACTTCCCTGAAGATGAAAACATTCTGTCTATAAAACTTTTCCAAATATTAAGTTTTTTCTTAATATCTCAACAGTTTTGATGGAGTTGGGCCCTTCTTCCACTCAGGTATTCATATGAAGGACACCTTATCCTCTAAAAACTGATAAACAGATAATGATCTTTGTTCAAAATCACATTAATTGGTCACCATTCCATGATTTATTTAGCAAGTGAATGGAAACATGATTGTATTATCATTTAAAAAGCATCTGCCATTGATTGTGTTTTTTCCCTTCTCTCATATTGCTTGCTTATTTTTTGTCTGATCCATGTTCCTTCTTTTGTTTGCATGTGTATTCCTATTTTCTCTAGGTGCACCACCTATACCTCCCCCAAAGACATCAACACGCCACCAAGAGTTTACAACAGGTAGTGTAGCCCCTCCTGCATTGTGTGTTACAAGTTGTATGTTTAGTATTGAGTAGCACGACTGCACGGTTATGTTGTTGTTCGATGTCAATTCTATTCATCCATTTAAAGGAATTCATTTTCATATTGATTGAAACCATGCAGTATTCATTGCTTGTGACTTGAATTGTGGTAACAGTTTGTTTTTCCATCTTTCTTGCATTTTTCACAACATTTACTCAATGTAATATTTTTTTTTAATTTTCACACTAATTTCATCTTATTTGTGTTTCAATTGGGCCAAGTAAATGAAAATGCCAGTTGATTGCCCAGACTTTTTTTTTTCAAAAAGTGGAGGCAGCCTTTTTACTTATTGTTATTTTTTTTTAAATGCAAAATCACCCATTATGTCGCTAGATCGGTTGTGTAACTTGAAGAGAAGGAGGCACTTGTAAAATATTGTTATTTGATGGTTCTCAAAGGTTGATTAACCTGTTTTAGAATGCTTATTGGACAGAAGCAAATCTAATGCCAATATATGATTAACCAAAGATCAAACACACTTGTGTCCTATCAATATATACCACGTATTGAGAAAACAGAGCCTAAAGATTAAGTTATGCATGCCAACATGCCTACTTATTAGTTCGTCATCATTTTTAACAACTTTTAAGTATAATTTAAAAAAATTATATTTTGGGGAATTTGAAGTGGATTTTCTGAACATATACACTTGAAAGATACATTTCGCGATAAAATCCAAAAATCGACCTGCTAGCTGTGCAAAATGGCCAATACCATACATATGATAACTTAAATGAAACAATTTTACAATTTAAACATTATGCCTGAAATAAAGAAAATAACAAAAGAAATTGGGAATCCCTAAAAAAGGAAATGGGTGGGAGATTGGCGGTTAATCAACTGGTATGTTTTTTACTTGGCCTTACAATCAAATTTCTGCATTTTGCATAATTTGTTGAGAGTATATTCAGACATAGTCCTCATACATTTCTTTGTACTAACTTAAGTTCTAGTGTGTAGATGCATAGTTGTTTGACTTCATTGTGATCATTTTGACACATACGTCTGTTGTACACTACAATTTCTGTTTTTAATAGAACAAGAAAGGAGATAAAATGGAATTGTTATGTCATTATTGGAGATCAAACTACGTATGAATCTTCAATTCTATATGATGAAGATACTTCATAAATTTTATTTGTAAATCAGTAATTCAATTAAATAATTGAAAATTCTACAGCAGTGGCATCAATTTAATAGAATAGGAAAAAAAGTTAAAACAATGTTTTCCCAAAGAAGTTTTAGTAAAGATTGTGCATAGGAAATGACAGAAGGGGGAAAGAGAGAGTGGAAGTGAGAGAGAATAAGAGACATAAGTTGTGTGTTGTGTGGGGGTGATAGAGAGACAAGTGTGACCATGGTCACTGTGATCAAGTGATGAGTATATGAGTGAGTGAGTATTCGGGTATGGGGGTGGGGGCGTGTGTGTTGGGGTGTGTTGGTACCGATATGTGGGGTGTGTGTGGGTGTTTGTTTGTCTTTGTAGCCGCATCACGGTGTAAAATAAATATATCAACTGTAGAGCCTCATCACAACTATGGCGCTCCACTTCAAAAACATTAACAAGTGTCTTTGAGCCATATAGAGGGGAGTATAACACCCCTCATTTTGTGATAAGAAGACCTCCACAGTTAGATGTGGGGGTGTGTGTGTATAATAACTCCACGGTTAGAGAAAGGTCATACACACTCCACACATTGGGGGGTCATACAAGAGGGGGTGTTTTGTATTTTATTGTTTTTCCCAAGTGAATTCTCAGTAATGATTGTGAATTGTGCACAGGAAAACAGTCATAAGGTTGTATCCTGTGAGACCTTCCAAAAAAGATTATATTGGGGAAAAAGTGAACTTCAGATAGATTGTAAACTATTGTACAACAATATTTCTCTGATTTTGAGGATATTGTCTGCTATTTTGTCTGTTTGGTATTGTTGTGTTTTTGAGCAAGAGGGTGAGGGGATTTTCCTGTGCACAGGTAATTACATGCATTTTACATTGCATTCATTTTGATTTTGCATGTTTCAAGTTATAAAAATACCAATATTATTGCAAGACAAATGTGTCATGCATGACTATTATTATTCATGTGTGTGTTTTTATACAGTAGCGTGTACACAGAATATATTAGAACTAATGGACTGTGTAGAGTTTGATAATATAACATGCTGAAAAACCATCAAATTATTACAATTGATTTGGAGCTGTGATCTTAATATGTCTTGCATTGATTAGGAAGTGTTGTTTAAGCGAGCAATTTGTAGCTATGTAATGAAAGTTCTTAGTTGTGTAGATATAGGGAGGTTTTAAGGCTTAAACCTGGTAGATTGAATGTTTGATTGATTGATCTATGATTGATTGATTAATTTTTGTTAATCATTTTGTTATTGCATGAATGATTTGGACCAAGTAAAAATATAGTTGGGGTTTAAATCTCGACATGTTTTGAACTTGACTTCAAAAGTTGACTTCTAATGACTACCTGGAACAACTTTTGTCGAATTTAAGGTGATATTCATATTGGCTACAAGAAATATGTACTTTATCATTTCATCAAATTTATTGCATCCTAGGAAATGGTATTATTTGAATGGAATCGGATCAGATTGTTACTTGTCAATCTAACTAATTCAGTACCACCACACACACACAAAAATCTGAGTTGTTTGATACTGGTACTCTGAAACATCCAGGGGCACTTTTATTTTTACCCCTTTTAACAGACCCATATCATTATGTAAAGTATATGTTACTCATGTGTTGTCCTCCTGTGTCATATTTTAGAACAGTCATAATACGTATTTGAAATCAAATCAGAGCTGGAAAAAATGTGAATTTTGAGGGAAAATATAATCTCAAAATGTCCCTCCAAATAGACATGACTTCCCTTCAATTTGATATATGTATTTCTCTATTTTCAATTCAAACCTTAAAATTTCCCTTCAAATGGCATTTTCCCCAGGAATGAGGTTCCTGAGTTCCCCATTTTTGACAGGCCTGGTTGTAAGGATTCATTTCATTTGTACCATATCTGTGTTCTGTCAGTCTTTCTTGATGTCAATTCAGAATTCAAGTAAATACATATTATGTAAACAATTTTTTCCCAAGTTGTCTTTTTCATTTACTACATGCGTACGTTTCTTTTAATTGATACCACAAGTGCATTTGTTCCCATTGCGCATGGTTTCCTTATGTTGTTAGTTCTTTAGTTTGGCATGAGTTGACCCATCAACATTTCCTTCATCCATAGTCCTATATGTGTATTTTCTATTTTCTACTTTCTACTTTCTACTACTAAAATGTGTTTTATTTGTGTTAATTGTCATTATCTTTGTAAATAACCAAAATAATTTTGTTGAAACTTGTTATAATGTTAATGAATAGGAAAGATCCTTTTCAAACTTCATGGTGATAACATTGTTTTGTTTTCAAATTCTCTTACTCATAGGTCTGCCAACTTATGCACCAGTATCATATGCTGATGACCTGCCGCCACCACCTCCACCAACAGGAGGCGCTTATCATATGCCAGCTGATGATCCCCTGCCTCCCCCACCCCCAGAACTAACTCACGGAAGCCCATACGGTGTATCTAATGATCCACTACCCCCTCCACCTCCACTGAACCCATACAACGAACCACGTCCACCAGTACAGGCATATAAGCAGCCCAGCTATCAGCAAAAACCAAGTGGAGGAGTCAAAATGAATGGGGCACAAGCAGCTCCAAAACCAGTATCAAAGCCTGCTACAGCAAGAACACCAGAGTACTATGTACCAAAGCCTACTGATCAACCTATCATGGCACCAGATAAGTCAGGTACCGAGGCGGAGATTGATGCACTTACCAGTCTCCTTGTGCAAAATATGGATTCAGGATTGGGCCAAGAAGAAGGGGAATTCTTTGGTAAGAAAAAAGAAAAAAAGTAATGGGAAGGATGAATAAATGTGTGCATTGAAAATTTGTGTTGGTCTGTTGGTGTTGGTCAGTTACTGGATGTAATTGTGAGAGCACTATATCAATACAGTCAAGAAATAAGGGATATGCAATATCCTGTATGTATGAATAAAGTTTATTCCAGTTGAAATCCATACCCCCCCCAATGATAGACACAACCTTAATCTTCCACACAGGAAGTGTGAATTTCAAATGGATGACTTCATTTGAAATATACACCCCCGTGTGGGAGATTAAGGTCATGTCTTCCATAGGGGGTGCATTTATTTCAAATAAATTAAAATGTCATCATTTCATCAAGATTTTTTCTTTTTGTAGTGTAAACATGTTACCGATCTTCAAACATACATAAAGCACAAGTAAAATTATTCAAGTACAATATTTTGCCTGTGTAAACTCTTGTTTTTTATACATTTGTATGTAACAAACACTCTTTTGTATAATATTTTCCCCAGGTATGTGTGCTCGTTGTGGAAATAAAGTGATTGGTGAGAACAAAGGATGCACAGCTATGGAGCAAGTCTACCACATTGACTGTTTCACATGCGACACATGCCACACAAAACTACGTGGACAACCCTTCTATTCATTGGAGAATAAATCCTACTGTGAAAACTGTTATGTGGTGGGTATTTGTGTTACTTGTTTAGGAAAATTTAAGTCAATTTCTATCAAATTTTTATTTTGTTTTTACTCAAAATGCTGCAATAATATTTGTAATAACTGTCAGGAAAGGCTTCTGTTAATTTTAAGCCAAAGTAACAAAGTAAAGTGAAAGAAACCTCGCTGGTTATTTTGGTCATTTAATATGAAGTTCTATGGGGGACTTAATGTGTGAATTGTGACATGTCAAAATTGCTATGTGGTCTGACAAACAAAACAAATTTGGTTGATTCCATTTAGGTGTAAGTTGGGACATGTGTAAACATTGCATTTTGAAAAAACTTAACCAGTTTCATATTATAACATTGTACATTTGGCTTTAAACTGACTAGTTGCCTCTAAATTTAACCTGTATCCTCCAAGATCCCTATCATCAATTCATGAGTTTATGAAGAAATTTTTAATGGCTGCATTATTCATAACTTGTATGTGCTACAATGAAAAGTGAGGGTTTTTTCTCAAAACAGTTTAAAGTGATTTTTTTCAGTTTGCAAACCCAAAGTACAAGATCACAAGAGCTAAAGTACGACACAGGGGAAAAAAGATACTGCAAGACAAGAAAAAAAAAATCTAGGGTCAGACTTATAGACTCATTCAACCAATGAGATAGGAGCCCACTGGATGGTGTGATTTCTGCATGATTGTCAAGCTTCAAGGTGGTGCTCTCCTGGGTTTCAGCCTAGATATCTGATCCTTTCATGCTAAAGATTAAAAAGTGTGCTTATTTTCATAATCATTTTTATTATAAAAACATGTTTTAGAACTGGCATTCTTTCGTTAAAAATGTAGTATTTCTTACAATAAGCAAATGTTTTGCTAAAGTTCCTACATTATTATATTCTTTTCTTTCATTTTTCCAGAACTCTCTGGAGAAGTGTTCAACATGCTCCAAGCCTATTACAGACAGGGTAAGGACTGGCTAAATAAAAATGAGGAGGTTGTATTAATATTTCATACACTCTAGAACCACATAGCCAATCAGAAAAGCCGTTAGAAAAATATGCGGGGTGCATTAATATTGTATAATTGCACGGGCGCATACTGCGCGCAGTGCTTTCGCACACGTTCGCATCGCGTAGGATTGAGTAATTTTCCTTGCGGGTTGATGCATTTATATTTGCTCATGCATATTTTCCAACATTTTTAGTAACAATTTTGTTATAAAATTAGCAAAAATCACTGCTTTTCCTCTTGTGTATGAAATAGGTAATAGTAAATGCGCATTACTTGTTGCTCGAGAAATTGTACAAAATAATGCACTTGTACTGAGATATTGCCGTGTCTAATGCACTGCCACTTCTGGGCTTGTGCATTAGACGCATCAACATCTCAGTACATGTGCATTAGACGCATTCATTAACCTATAAATAAAGACACTGCATTTATAAATACTAAACAATTAAAAATACCTCAACTGAGAAAATACTTGTATTCATCAACATCAACACAAATACTCAGCAATGTTGTATAGAAGCAGTATCTATCTTTCAGTCAATTAATTTCTGTGCCGTTGATGACAATCTCTCTACTTTTTATGATGACACTGTGGTCAGTCAATGTATAGTTCTTAATGTTGGGGGTATGCATAGTGATATGTGAGCGCCAATATTTGGTATTTTAAATTTGCTTGCAGATTCTTCGTGCAACTGGCAAACCATATCACCCAGAATGCTTTACCTGTGTTGTCTGTGGGAAGAGTTTGGATGGAGTACCCTTCACAGTGGATGCCACCAATCAGATTCATTGTATTGAAGACTTCCACAAGTAAGTGTACACCAGTTGTACACATCGCTTATACCAGTTGTACATTGTACACAGGTGGTGGCCGCATTGCATTCTCTAAATTCAGTAAATTTTCATCGTCAACTGTGTAATTGAATGGGATTATTTTGAAATTTTAAAACGCTTGAAATATCACAAACAAATAGGCCCATGTTGATAAATAATATAAATATAAGCTAAAACCGTTGGGGTTCGATAATGAACCCCGCAAAACTAACCGACTATATTGGAAAATGCCATACGGCCGGGCGGTTTCACAAGTTGCCGGCTCGATCATGTCATCCGCCGCCTGATTGTACCGGTGGTAGTGAGATTCTTTTTTTTATAGAATTAGATGGATTAGTAAAGTGGCCACTAACAAATTGTAGGACTGATTAATTGAAGTAACAAAAGATTACAACAGGATATTTGATTGATCATGTAGGAAGTGGCTCAGCAGCTCAAAGAGACCTATATTCATGAGTTTCTGTATAGCACATTATACTGTGCATATATGAGTCTGTTGTCCCTCTGAACCATCAAAATATTCTTTCTCAAAACCTGGCCATGGAATCAATAAATAAAAAAAAATTAAAAATCCAAATAAGATATTTGACTCAGATTTGAACTTGAACTTTCAGTTTGTAGACCAGTACTCTTATCAGCAGAACTGTATTGAGGCTTTTTTTAATGCTAAAGCTCAAATAGATACACTTCAGGGAACATTTTCCATTGAAATACATGTCAAATAGCTACTTTTGAAAGCCTCTTTTGAACCCCTTGCTCTTTACAACCCATTAGCATGCCTCCAAATATTATTGCACCAATTTTGCAATTGGAGGACCGACCTATTTTCTTGATAAATGTCAAATTAAATTGTTTGTTGATTCTAATATTGATGTTCAAGGTCAGCACTGTCATTTAAATTATACCATGCTTCGCTTTGTAAATAAGTTATTAAAGAACATCAAGAAAGTACATTTATATGTTTAGCTGGGACTTGCCAGCATTTTCACTTTTGTGGATTTATTTAGCGGTGTGCTCCTGCATATGTACAAGATTCAAAATAATAATACTCTCCCACTTCTCTTGTGATAAACATGGGCGAGAAAAGACATTTTATTTTAACTCTGCAAAATGAAATGTGGAAAGATTGTAAACTTTCATTTGGTATAACACCAATGTAATTGACCATTTTCATTGTTATTTGTAGGAAATTTGCACCACGTTGTAGTGTATGCCTACAGCCCATTATGCCTGATCCTGGCAAGGAAGAAACTGTTCGTATTGTTGCACTGGATAGAAGCTTCCATACTGGATGCTATAAATGCGAGGTAAGTTTAACGGGACACTGTCAGGAGAGCTTTATAGGAATACAGTATGCATGGGCCGGTGGAATGGAAGGGGAAATTGTTAGCAATATCATTAGATTTAGGTTCAATCATCTCACATGGCAAGGAAGCGGAAACAGTGATATAAAGGAAAGTAATCCAAGAGAGATAACAATTGATAAGGAATACAGGCAAGGAAATGAAACAGAAAGCGTGTCATCTGAAAGAAATGTATGGGTTCAAGCCCCATACATGATACATACATGTATCTATCACTCATTTCATCATTTATTTTCATATCAAATACAAAGATACATCAAAATCACAAAATATTAAATTTGCAAATACATCAAAATCAGTCAAAAACAACTAAATTACATTAAAAAAAACATCTTATGGAGAAGAAGGCTGGAAGGCCAAAGATACCTGTATAAAGCCTTCCCCTGAAGGAATAAAAACAAACAAACAGGTACCATCCCAATCCAACTTGTATGGCTGTAAATAGGTATAGACATTGTCCATGCTCTAAGACATAAATTAAAAAACTGTTTCACATCTTCCAATTACCTGTCAATCAAACTCTCTATGATTGGATATTCTTCGTCAGTGTGTGTGGTTTAGCTTGTTAGTACTAAATTTCAAATATTGAACCAGGGAAGGTGATACTGCAAAAGTAACATGGTAATGATATGCTAATCAAACATGAGCTATGGTGAGTTTGATTGACATGTGATGTCAGATGCGAAACAGTTTATATCTGTCTTTGAGTATATATTAATCCTGACATTTATCCTAAAACATAAGCCTAAAGTAAATTTACAAGGCATACCAATGCTAAATTTGTCATGCCATGTACTACAAGGAAATTTGAATCATATATTAAATACTCTTTGATTTCTTTTGACAGGATTGCCATATTCAACTGTCATCAGAAGCTGACGGACGAGGCTGCTATCCGTTGGATGATCACATCCTCTGCCGTGATTGCAACACAAAACGTGTGCAGGCCCTCACTGCCTCTATGAAGTAAATCAGCTCATCAGGCCTATAACTAGAAGTTACACAGCCATGACAGCATCACCTAAATGTTTCCAATGACCACAGTGGATGTATTCATACGTAGATACACAGCAACTTGTTGTCTTGTACACCCTTTTGCCTTCCTCTGTGCAGTGAGGTTGATGCATTGATGACAGGGTTTGCCAAAAATGTTAAGCCCAAATCGCAGGTCATATCATCAGAGAGCCAACCTTTGTTTTCTATTGTACAGGAAACTACCAAAAGCCGCGGGCCAATGTTGAAAAAGTCAATTTTTTTTAAACCATTGGTTTCTGTGGGACAGGTATCAGTCAAAGGTTGTGGGGAAAACCTTCAAAAGTGAGTGAATGTTCTTAGTCATCCAGTAGTTTCTGAGTTTTGGAATTAAAAACCTTCAAAAGTCACCCGATTGGGCTAACAAATTTGTGGCTTTGATAACCCTCATTGATGCATTTTGTGTGTAAACAATAGTCTGAGTCTGGTGCTAACCTTAGTATGTTATATTAAATTTTGGCCAGTGTATTGTTGTCATGACATCACTGCAATGAGGAAAGGGGTGAAAAGAGTATAAAGGATGTCACATACTGTTCTGTCGTAGAATCATTCGTTTATAATACAAGTACAACACATAAATGTCAAAATGCATATTTGTATCTGTTTTCATTTACAGAGACCATGCCGATCCAGGTATGTGTTACTGGTTCAAACCAGTGAGATGCAGTCAGTGTCTATACTTTGTTTGAGTTTGGTAGTGATGTCAGTGATTGTCCGCGGTTGCGCAGCAAGCTTGCCATCAAACAGCCCTTGTACTTGTGTATGCTTTGGGTGATTAGCATGTGATTAGTATGTGACCAGCGAAAGACGCACCTACAACACTACCAAACTTGATCTGAAACAAAGTGTAGAAATGATGCTTCATAACAACAGCCTCTATTGTAAAACTGACATTTTGTTAATAGACCATTCCCTTGCAGCAGAATTGAAACCAAAGTCATCAGACAATGGTGGTGGTGTTACTGAGCTCAACGCTACTTTGCATACTAAGAAATAAAGCAGTTTCAAGCATATTCAGTACACACTGGCATTGATGACTTGGTTTCAATTCTGGCACACAGCATTTCAGGGAATGGTGTATTTGAGATGTACAAAAAAGTCATCAGATGATAAATTTCAGATTTTCAGTGATGAGTTGTACCTTTAACAACCGCATCATCCATATCTTATTAGAATACATTACATTTATTTTGAATATACATTGAGTACTTTGCTATATCTTAAATAGCTTTCTTAGTCACTTTTTATACATATGCAGCTGCCAATAACATAATTATGATTAGCTAACAAAGATGCTTATTTCACATATTACCCATTTGTTAGTGAGAAAATTATATGACGAATGGATGAGATAAATGGTACCAACTGTCTGTTTTCACTGTTGTGACAAAATATTGACACCTTTGGCTGATTGGAAGATTAAACACATTCATTATTGTACTATATTATTACTAAATTGCTGCCAGGTTATGTTTGGCTCAACACATAGAATTCATTGCTTGAATCACTGAAATATGCATAAGCCAACAGTTGCTATGCATCACTATGCTTATACTTGCTTAGTAAAACAAATGTACATACACTGTAGTAGTTCTAGTGATCACTGCCTTTCTAGATGACTCCAACTTTTGTAAAGTTTTGTAGTAATTCCATAAGTGGAAGTTAAATTAAAAACTATTTAAAAGGTGCAAACAAAAAGTAACAAATATACAATGTCCATAAGAATATATTCACTTTGTATCGTCCCTCATATCCCATTAGTGCCCTTACTGTAGATTTGGAAGCAATATCACCAGTTTTGTGTCTTATAGAAATCAAATATTTATATGCATGTATGTAATAAATTTATCCCCATAGGTAAAATGTACATTGATGAAAGTTGAATGAATTTGGAGTCAATATGCTCCTTATTGAGGGAAAGGAGTGACATTTCAGGTTGATAACACTATCAGCAGCATATGATTGACCTGATGGCATTATCAAAGCAAACTGTAGGTAAATTAAGTTATTCTTAGCCAAGCTTAAACTTACTTGTTGCATACATGTAGTGTACTAAGTGTATTTGCAATGTGTTTGCGCTTGTGTTTATCATGGAACCACTAGTGTTCCGAGTGTTCAAACTTCGCCAAGAATTACCTAATTTACCTGTAGTCATAGGGCCGTACATTTTATTATGTATGTGTCATGTACATAATCTTAAAATATTCATCATATATTGCATATTATGAACTCAAAGCGAAACTCACATGACTTGAAACATTTTGCTCTTATTAGTTGGAGTACAAACAAAAGGTCACAATATTTTGCATTTTTATTATGTTAATAAGCAGGCATATAAAGTGAATCAAGCAGACATACAAATGTTACCACAGCTCAAACATTCAACAACGAAATTTGTATTGTAACATTATTATGAGTAACATTGTTCTGGTCAAAATAATTTTCGAGATAAACTGTGTGTTTGTATTGTTTTAGTTTTTTTCAACTGTAGAATTGGTGCATACATGTATATACAATATTTTCATATACTGTACACATTGATATGTAATCTCATGTAATCAAACATTGACGTATCCACATAACACCTGATGTGTATGTCCTGATGGTGGCCTTTAATTTACATGGATATTACCAGATGTTTAAATTCTTTTCCACATAGAATATATCAGAAGATTTTATGCATTGACTTCAGTCCAATAATTTCATACATAAACAGTTGAACATTTATTAGAAGATGCATTCACAAGCATAAGTGCTCAAAGAATACTGTATAAAATTTACAGTTAAACTGGTTGCATTCATGCACGCAGTGGTGAATCTCCATTCTTGTACTCTTCGTACAATTGGAATTCCTCAGACCCACTTTTGTTCTACAGCCACATTGGTAGTTATCATGGTTATTGAAACTTGATTCTTAAATATAGCTTGCCACTTTGCTTTATGGTGATTGCATGTTGTTCACAGCCATGTTGATGTGAGCTTTACCTTGTCCCAATTTGCAGTTTCTTTTTTCCCATTCATTGGAATAATCAGAATAAAAATGTAAAGAGTCTGTTAATCTATTAATTCATTTTGAACAATAATAAGTGGCTTAATTATGGTTAGTTTAGTTTGGAATATTATGAGTTAATACACACAAAAACATTTATGTACTATATAATGTATGATGCACATCATCACTGGTTCTGTTTACTATTCAATTTGAAGTGGTCAGTAAACAAGTTTGTAATGAATGACTGATAGTGTGATAACAGCATTAAGATTTTATCTTTTTGACATTTGACCTGATAAATAGACTACTCAGTTGTAATGCAACTTATACTGTGCATATAAAACAACAGGGGTTCTGGTTTGTTTATTTTGTGTGTGTTTAATTTACATTGTTGTGCTTTAAAAACATTTCTAGCCTTAAACTGTCCAATTCCAGATCTCTAGTAAACAAAACCATTGATGACTTGTAGGGAAATATAAGTTGATATTTTGCAGCACAATATGACTATATCTGTGCAGTTTTGACTGAGAATTAATGTGAGTGAGTGAATGATCAAAATTGCTCTCTTCTAATCATGAAAACCATAAATGATTTTATTTAAAAAGTATATCAATTGTATATTGTAAATTGAAGGTCGAACATGAATATGCATGGTGGTGTCAAAATTATTTTATAAAATCAGTATTTTTATTATTAATGATATTTTATTTGTTTTGTAATTGTTATATTATCAATTTTGATATTATCTACATTCATTCGTATAGCATGAAATTCGTGTAGAATCATTTGTATAGCATCAAGTTTTTTGACATGGGGTTTTGGAAATATTAAACAATTGGTCTTCTGGTGATGGGGTTACGGATAAAACATTGGTAAAGGCAATTGGTAAAAGAGTTTGGATTTGGGTTCAACGATGAAAATTCAATGTGGATGGCAGATTCAATGCTCACTTGGACAGTTTGTCAACATTTTGGGATTTTTTGACAAAGAATGCTTAATTTTGGCACACAACAAGGCTAAAGAGTAAATACAGTGGAGAACCCAAGTAGGTGTAATAGTCATTTGTGGATGGGGTGATGATGATGATGGACCTATGACATCCATTACATGTGTCAAATGTGCTACTTTGTGAAGAGTTTCCCTAATACACAAGGCCGGTCTCTCTTTCATATTGTTATAGCAGTTACCACAATCCACAAGTTTAGTTTCTGTTGAATCTGTCAGTGTATATGGTAGTTCCCAGTTATAAAGACCTCATATCACAATATTACAACTTATTAAATGTAGTGGACAATCATTGGTGAAAACAACTGAATATGTGAAAAAGTTGTTAATGTGTTGTTTTTATACATATTGTATTGTCCATAGTTTCTGTTTAATCTCTATTACAAAATGTATCCAATGTGCTGTAATGATATATGCAAGTAATTCTTGGTAACATGGAAGTAGTAGATATTTATAGTAGATATTTTCTATTTCCATTTTCATATTACATAACTTGAGCTTTGGTCTACTCTACTCTACTCTACTCTACTCACTAGAATACTATTAATCTACATGCTATATTCTAATATAATAGTGTCTTATATTTTATACTCTACCGAGTCTCTTCTACTTTATATTCTATTCTATTCTATTCTTTTCTATTCTGGTCTCATGAGTCTACTGATGCTCTACTCTATTCTACTTTATTCTCTATTCTATTCTCTATTTTATTCTCTATTCTTTTCTCTAATCTATTCTATTTTATTCTATTCTATTCTATTCTTTTCTTTTCTATTCTGGTCTCATGAGTCTACTGATGCTCTACTCTATTCTACTTTATTCTCTATTCTATTCTCTATTTTATTCTCTATTCTTTTCTCTAATCTATTCTATGTTATTCTATTCTATTCTATTCTATTCTATTCTATTCTATTCTTACAAGCAACTATAATGAACTTTTGTATCACAATACTGCTATATACTTTAATACACATTTACACATGTTTATGATTTATTGTATTACCCAGCATTATATCATGTAGAGCTCCCTTAATTTGAAGTATGAAGTAAAAGTGTTACATTATGTTATTAACAAGTGCAAATATGTAATGTGTTCTGTGCAGATTGGTCAGAATGGCTATTTAATGTAATGGGTCAAAGGTCAATATGAATGAAATGATTATTAACAAGTGACAAACTTAGCCCTGCCACAGGGCCTTTTAAACAGGCTATAGCCAATACATGCTATACTCCCAAGACCCGCTTAAACCCAGTGACCACTCCACCCAAGAAAAAGGGTGTTCACTGGGTTTTAGCAGTGCTCGGAGAATAATGTGTTTACAATGCAGCTTTGTGGTAGGGTTAGACAAACTTTCTTTGAGATGCTATATTCTGAAGACTTTTAAAAGTTGCAGATTTATCACATTTCTGATTTTACATGTGATTTTGTAGAATTTATTGTCTGGTTTGATTTTTGACAGATAATTGATTATTATTATCACTCTATTTCATGGGCATTAATAAGAGATATGTCATCTTATAGCAGTTGGACATCCGAGCATGTTGTTACCTTTCACAATATTTCATAGGCCTACCAGCTCAGCATTGAAACACAGCAAGACTGCACATGTCCACACTAGTTTTTCGGGGCTCTTTGTAATTTAGTACGGCTAAGAGAAAGGATAATTTTGCAAAATAAGAATGTAATAGTGTTACTTCTTGCTTCAGACTCGGATGGAGTATAGTGTTTACGTTTTGTTCAAGCTTAAAGCTAGCTGTCAACCAAATCAGTGTAATGTACTGCTTTTGAAAATCATGCATGGAAGAGATGATTACAGAAATAAATATAAGTTTATCAATTTATTACAATTACTGGTGTTTTAACAGCTTCATTTTTTTTTTTCTGTGTGTTTTATGGGGGATTTTTTACGGTGTTGCTTCCTTTCCAATATTGCCTTAAGGATAGCTTTGGAGCATGTTAAAGCAATACTCTTATATGCCAATGAAGTCTGTCCATAAGATTGTTCCATGTATCTAGTTTTCTCCAAGACTAAAATTTAGTCTTGAATTTTAGCACATAATGTGTAACATATTCCTGGGGGAGGGGCACTTGATATTGACAAGGAGATGTCATCTGTGAACATGGACTTTCAAAAAAGTACCTTAAACAAATGCATTGATCTGAAAAATATGTATGGCAATTGTTGGCCTTGTCTTCTGAATCCCTAAGCAAGTAAATTATCAACTTTCTTGACTGTAAACCAGTTATTTGGGACACAGAATTTCCTGATTAAAAAACTAATTACAGGGTCAGCAAGTTAACCTTATTTCATACTTTTTTGTCAAAGGACTCTTAAGCCAACGGGTTGCAAGAAAGTTTTGGCAGGTTGAAAGGGGAGAACCAATTTTCAGCACATTATTTTGTTTTTCGATAGAAAGTGGCAAGGATTTTTTTGGTAGGCTGAGGGGGGTAAACAATTTGTGGCACCCCAAAAAGGACAAGCTGTTTGGTTATGTTGCCCTCTCTGGGCTCTCTGGGGCCCTGTGCCGGGCCAAAATTTGGAGGCCCCAACTCACCGTGAAGAAGGCATGTGCACTCAATTGCCACGTTTTGGTTTAGGTATAAGATCTACTGTGCGGTGGGACCATTAGAATTTTCAATTTCAGACTATTTTGCCCTAAAATGGAGGTGAAGCGTGGAAAAATGTGCAATTTTACCCTATTTTGATCCAAACAAGGTGTTTTTTCAGAAAGGTAAAAAGTGAGATGCACAGGGCAATTTTTGGGGGCCCTGGGCCCGGGCCCATCTGACCCAATGGTAAATCTGGCCCTGATCATTGCACAGTCCATCATTTAAATTATATTAGGGGCTATGCCCAGTGGGCACTAAATTTCAAAATTGCCTGCTCTAAATGGTATATAAGCCTATATTATGCAAGCTAGCAAGTAGAACATTTTTGTACCAACTTCCTGAGCCTTTTTAGAACATCATAATTAAAAAGGTACCCTAAATGTGTGCCACATGACAAAAATCTCTTCCTCCCCCTCCGAGGCTTTTGACCTGTAACAAATTGCCTGCCCCTCCCCTCCCCTTTGCCCTGCCAAATATTGCTCCCCTCCCCCCTCCTTTTGCCCACCTTTGGCAGAAGATGTCACATGCTGCCCCATATTCAATTTGTAAAAAGAAGCCCCACATTTAGGGGTGGTGCAATAATTATGTGTACCCCGGTGGTGAATTCTCAAAATGGTCTGCCAAAATTGCTTGCCCCCCCCCCCTCTGGCCGTGCCAAAAATCTCCCCCCTTTTGACGTGCCAAAAACCTTTGCCCCGCCCCCCCTTTCGATGTGCCAAAAATCTTTGCCCCCCTCTTACACATGCAAGATTTTTGAGAACCAGAATTTAAAACCTTAAATTGTCTTAGCATATTATTTGCGAGCGCAGCAAGCAGCAAATTTTGCATACTAACATTTTCCTACACCTTTTTAGGGCGTAATATAGAAACAGTGCCCAAAATATCTGTGCCAAAAATCGCTTTCCCCCTTTCAACCTGCCAAAAATCGCTTGACCCCCCCCCTTTCGACCTGCCAAACATCTTTGCCCCCCCTTTTGACCTGCCAAAAAATCTTTGCCCCCTATAATTCACCAGGAGTACACATAATTATTGCACCACCCCTTAGTGTTGACAATTTTATGACCCCTCACCTCATCATAGTAGGCCTAGACCTAGCCCCTATTAAAAAAAATATTGACCCTCACTTATTAGGGACCTCTTGCATAGAGCTCATAAACTGTGCAATAATTATGAGCCCTGGGGAGGGTAAAATTGGGGGGGGGGGTTTCTCGGCCAGCGGCCAAGAGGGGGGGTGGCACTGAAGTGATGGGAGGGGGATAGCAATTTGTGCCATTATTAACGGGACACCTTTTATTATATGAAAAAAAAGCGTAGGCCTATAGGAAAAAAGTACAGAAATACATGTTGTGCATGCTTTCTTATGAAAAACCTACCAAAACACGTAAGGGATTTTTAAAAAACAATTCTTGTTAAGGTCCCTGTCTTTCGTATAGCTCCTTTGCCTTTCATTTCAAAATAGCTGCATAAGTTTGGAAGTCAGCGAAATCCTGCACCATTGCGTCATTTCTATTTTTAGCACCATGACCAAAATAAATAAACAACGTTGATCATGTGATTGACGAAAGGTCAGAAAATTTTGCGTCATTCTTGTGCATAGAAAGCGGGAGGACTGGTCCAAAAACATCGTTTTGTGGGCCCTTCGGGGCCTCAGTGCCAATATATTTGTGTGTATAATTGACGCAGATGTTTCTCGTGAATAGCTCACTTTGGAACTGATACTCGTGAGTCACTGAGTGTTTGGAATTTTCAACTGGCCGGCCTTTTGGCCAGGCAAAACTTTTAAGCTTACTGAAATTTAGTCCGAGGTGCTCTGACGATAACACTCCGATCGCCAGGCAATCTACGCTAATAAATCGGTTGCGCACGTAAACACCCACGGCTCTGCCCCGGAATGCGCCACTACTATTATACGTAGCGGTAAGTAGGCCAGTGGGACAACGAAACCGCTACGTGAACGAGCTAACTGAAATTGTGAATAATCACAATGTTCCTGAGAAGTCAAGGCTCCAATATTTGGGTATGGGTAGAAAGAGGGCGGCAGTTGTTCAGCGAAATCCTAGTTCGTAAGCGGGTACCCCCAAGAAGTCGCCTTCCAAATGACACTCAGCAGCAGCAGTCAATCAATGGCAAGTTGCAATTTGCCATTGCAAAGCAAGAAAACCATCGCATCCCTGGATCCATTTTGGCACGATTCACCAAGTTGAATACCCAGGCAGCTGTATTGCGCAGGTCTGCAGCAAGAAATACACCAAAGAAAGAACATGTCGTGGGGTTTGCGTTCTTGGGATTGGCTTTAGCAAATGAAGGGCAAAAAAAGAGATGAGAATATCAACCTCATGCCACTGGATGTCTGCTGTCAAGTTATCAAGGTACAAATAAAATCTGTATATTAAAAGGGTATTTCATGATCCACAGCCTCATACCCCCACACCGTCATCATCCCTATATGTTCGTGTTAAAATTGCCGTGGTAGTAACGATAAATCCTCACGTTTTCAACAACTACGCATGGTGATTTTGTTTGAGATAGGCCGTGCGACTCAGGCTATGCATACAATTTGAGATTTTGAGAGCCGGCCACACTGTTTCTATTCTATGTTTTACGATTTTCGCATGATCAGTATATGGCTGGTCGTAACCGCCACTAACGTGGAGCTGCTACGCGTAGCTTACTTTTTCGCCATGGAGCTAAATTGACCAATCATGTTAGATCTTTTCATTACGCGGAGCCAGTTGATGCATCATCGCTCCAGAGAAAACTCTTGCCAAAATTAATGTTTAATGTTTTAAATGAATCGAATGTAAATAAACCACCAACAGTTGTACAGGATCAATACCATTGTTTGATTAGTGTATAGTCAATGTTACCTTGCATGCATGTGCCATGTGTGTGGCGTGTTTGTTTGTTTGTCTACTGTGTCAGGCCAGGATCACTGACACCCACGGTACTGATACTGTCATACTATCACGGTGATCATATTGTTGAATGTTGTTGACTTTAAAATAATCATGATGCAGTCATGTCTACAGTAGAATTCACCACGACCTTTGAAGGACTTAAACCCCATTAAAAGCCATTAAGCCAAGATAACACTCAATGAAAACAGCTCAACTATGTTACATCAGATCTTCTCTGGTTAAATACACACTGCACTTGTGTCTGTTTTACCTGTGCAATGAACAATGAGCTGGTATTATAGTTTCAGTTGGGTGAATGATTATAAAGCTTAACGCAAGGTAACAATACTGTCTGGGCTTTTGTTTACGAATCAGACAATAGTCTGCTTATTGTTAACCAGCGTTCTTGAAAATGAGAAGCATAATGGTTTGCAGACTTAACACGGTTTAGAAATAATTTGTTCATATTTTTTGGTGTTATCTGTCGTTTACATATCCTTCCTAAAACACAAAAGTAGGCTACCAATATTTCCAAACACCTAAATTAGCTAAAAATTTAGGAAATGTTACAAAACTATATTTTCTAGAATTTCAGAGAATACTTTAAATATTGACTGGTTATTTTTTACACAGTGACGTCATATAGGCAATGGCATAATACTTCTAACATACACTAGGTCACGCGTCAATGGTGAGCGCACTGAGTATTGTGTATAGGAAAACGGGCAGTACCGTAACTACAGTATGTATGGCCTACTACTAGTATATAGAGTAAATCCGAACTGGTTTGCTGAAGGTCGAATTCCGCAGGCCACGCCGCGCAAGATGTACAAATCGGCTCAGATCGCAGAATTGTGTGCATGGTTTACCACCACTCTGCCTAGCTATATAGTTGTGTACAATACTGTATGAGTTTCTTATGAGTGCATGTCCATCTTAATAATAAGTCGGTTCATTACTTTTCATAAATTACTTTTTGAATCATAACTATCGTGACCGAGGATATCTTGCAACCTACACGTGAAGCTCGTCTGGCAAATTCTTAATGACTAAATTAAGCTTCACGTAATGAGTAAGTCGTACTTGATTGGCCAGTTTTACCTCCGAGTAATGAAAAACTCTAACATGATTGGTCAATTTGGCTCCACGGAACAAAAAGTCAGCTACGCGTAGCAGCTCCACGTTGTGGCGGTTGCGGCCTACCATATCAGTATCCCATATGATATTTCTATTGTAAGAAAATTTTATTTGTTGTCACGTAAATCACAGGTTTCGTTTAAATGTACTAACTGGAAATTAAATGTACTAATTAGTGAGGACCGGTATTTTGCTGTGGATATGTTTAACTGCAATTTTGATGTAAAACATTTGAAATCCTGGGTAAAAATTTTGATAATATTTAACTCTTTGAGAAAATTATTTTATAAAGGAATGCTGGTAAAACCAGGTGCAATACAATGTACATTATTGACACACTATCACGCTCTTTATCTTCGTCAATAATAGAATAATCGATTGCAATCGAATTGAATGCATGAGTTTGTAGTTGACTAGTGAGCGACCTAAGGGATCGATTGCTAGCCAATCAGATAGAACTCCTTTTCTTGCGTTCAGTGAAATACCACTCGCCTGTCGCTCACTACCACTCGCCCGTCGCTCACCAACGGAGTATTAAATTTATATTTATCGTATAGGACGTCGACGGTGTGCCCCCCCATTTCTAAAAAAAAAAAAATTATTCCACTGGAAACCTCTGGCTTGGTATCTTCAAATTTGATTTATGTTATCCCCGGATGTTATCATAGTAGGCCTATACATGTACTTTTAATATAAGAGTAAAGACAACGCCAAAGTGATTGATATAATATTTGGTGTAGTATTCTAGCTAGTGGCACAGGTGGGATATACGTTTTTGGTAGCAGGACAAGATTCCTTTGGTAGCAAAAGTGGGATTTTTTGGAAGCAACAAATTCAGCAAGTTTGTCAATCATTCTGTTACGATGTAAGTCTGTAGTTGACAAGTTTGTGGCAGTGCTCAGTGGCGTAGATTTCTTTTTGACATTGGGGAGGATGGTGTTGAAAAAAATTCTTGAAGAATAGTGAATACAGCACCTTTTGGCGACAAAATAAGTTGATGTTACAAATGCGCGCGAAAATTTTGCTATTTAGAAGCTAAACTGATGAAATATGGTGCAAAGGTGGAATAAATGCGCGCGAAAATGTGCACTTTTGGGGCTAAAATGGGCAAATATGAGATAAATTTGCTCAGAAACCTATATTCAGGCGTCAACATTGGGGGGATGATTGTATGGAGCATCCCCCCCCCGGCAAAATATTGGGGGGGATTTATCGCCCCCCCATCCCCCCCCCCGGGATCTACGCCTATGGCAGTGCTATGATTAATATATTTGGCAATGTCCTTTCATGGTATTCTAAATAGGCTGAAGTGAATTGATACTAATGTATAAAAGCAAACATAAGTATTGCTGAATAAATTATTTCATTTCAGCAGATCATATAACATCCTTAACCTTTGTTAAATCATGTTTTCCCATTCCAGAACACTTTTCAGAAGACCGATATCAACAACCCCCTTGATTTACCATCAGATCTTGCAAGCTACGAGCTGTCCCCACAGCTATTAGGCAAAGGATGCAATGCCTCCATCTATGCAGCCAGAGTCAACAGCAACCACCATGAAAGCTCCATAGAGTCCAGCCTACAGGACCCTGATGATTTTGAAGTTGTTCCCATGGAACCAATGGATGAAGTTTGTGATACCAGTAGCGACAGTGATATTGATGAAGAATTAGAAGATGATTTTGTGGTCCTAAATCCAGATGTGGAAGAACATGGGCCTCATCTTGAACTACCAGCAACATTTGAATTGCCAGCCAAATCTGAAGAGAGTTTCAATCTGGCAATAAAGGTATGCCATATTTGTTTGATGTATCATATACAATTGGCAGTGCTTGGATCTAGACTTTTTTGAACATGATTTGAAGTTGATTTGAAATTATGGATTTATGCTTTGTGGCATTTGACAGTCTGTTGAAATTATAGATAAATTGAGTGCATGCGAATACATTATAATTTATTGTAAAAAAATAAGAGATGAGCATATAGTCAATTCTGCATTGCAAGCCTAGTGATGCTGATACTAAATCATATGGTTGGACATTCATTTAGAAGTTAGACCATAATGACCAAAGCTAATGCTACATGGATCGAATCCATGGGTTCCTACAGTCTGAGGGCCGATGACCGGGCCAATGACACACATTTGATGTGTGTAAGCTAATGCTTGAATCCAGTTTAACACAGTTGTTGCTTTACATTATGTTATCAATGTAATTCACCTTTCATTTCTGTGCTTTTACTCCATACAGATGATGTTCAACTATGATGTGTTGTCCAATGCGATAGCAATATCCCGTGCCTTTGAGAAGGAGTACTTGCCTCTGCAACAGGTACCCAATGAGCTGTGTGATTCTACTATGTTGCAATGGCAAAATGGGTATGTATATGTAGTTAGAGAAAGGTTTCAAACACAGATCTGGTAAGATCTGATAATTACCTCTGCCTAAAAGTGATAAGTTCACAGTATGTGTTGTGAGAAATGGTACAGGGCTGCGGGCAAAATCAAGACCCCAAATCTGGGAATTTTAAAACATCTTCCTAAGAGTGAATGTTTGTGCCACTGTCATAATTAAGCAATGAGGTTGCATTACCCGATTTAATTGATTAGCTCGATAATAGTTTCAGTGCAGCATGTAAGTTACGTACCGGTATGCTTCTCGAATAGTTGATTGTGGCAAACTTTGCATTTCAAGGAAAGCCAGAAGCATTGGCCACCTGAGCATCCAATAAATGTGTATGTAGTTATAACTTATATGCAAAATTTGTATTGATTTTCTGTTTCACCATACTAACATTTATATTTATGACAATTCCAACATTGGCCACAGAGGTAAAACCCTTTTGGAGCATTAATGCCAAAGACATACATGCTGTCAATTCTATCCATCGAAAGAGGATTTATGTTTAAACTTTATATTATTAATTTATGTTTACACTTTTTTTTATCACAGTAATCATGTCAAGAAAAAGAAAAAGTACCTAGTGCCACACCCAAACATCGTAGCCATGTACCACGCCTTCTCTGCTCCCGTTGATGTGCATGACTTAGCTGAAGCTAAGGAACTCTTTCCAGCAGCTCTGCCAAGAAGAATTCACACAGATGGCATTGGAAGAAATATGACCATGTTTATTGTAATGAAAATGTATGTATGCAAGTAGGATATATATGTAGGTTAATGCAGGAGACAGTGAGTCGAACTAATAATATCAAGGGTTCAGAACCAGAAAGCTGTAACTCACTATGACTAGCTCTCACAAAGTGAGCATAAGGTTGGCTCCTTGCCTTTGTCTTCAAAAATCAATATTTTCTTACACAATGTCTTTTGTTTTCTATTTTGTCATGATTGATGGACTGTCATCTTTTATAGTGCACTGGCGACTTTATGCTCATTTTGTGGGAGCAGGTGATGGTGAGTTGAGTCTTTCTGGCTCTCAACCCCTTGATAAATTTCAGATATGTAAAAAGTTGCAGACCTTTACTCATGTAGCAAGTGATAAATATGATAACACCATAACACAATAATAGGTTAAGATACATAAATTAAAACCAATATGCTCTGTACCATATATTACAGGTATGACATGACTCTGACTGAATACATACAATCAGTTGGTTGTCCATCTCAGCGTGTTGCCATGGTTATCATTGCTCAGTTACTAGAGGGTGTATCACATCTTGTGGCTAATGGAATTGCACACAGAGATCTGAAAGGCAACAACATACTTGTCAATGTGGATCCAGGTGAGAAAATTGGGCAGGAATATTAAGAGCTATTAAGATGCCTTAAATTAATCATACATTTATGATCACAGAAAACTGAGTGATGTGGATGGTTGATATTAATTAGCTAAAAGTGGAATCAAGCACTGAAGTTGAGAATATAATAATATTTGAAGTATTGCCCAATAGTTCATGCTCTAGATTTTATAGATGTTAATGATAGTGCAATTTTCAAGTGTCACAAGTTGCCAAATCTTGTTTCATTTATATGCACCTGTTTTAGCAATAATCTGATAACGAAGCATTTTAATACTGCAAAGATGCCTGGGAAATCCTTTGAAAACAGACATGCACTGTGATAAATATGAGACTGACACCAACATTATTTTACAGTAGTCCTTGATTATGTATTATTTCAACAGATGGTGGCAGTCCTCATGTGGTGTTGGCTGATTTTGGGTGCTGTCTAGCAGATAGTAATGTCAGTCTTGTACTTCCCTACCCATCAACCTATACATGCATTGGAGGAAACACTGCCCTTATGGCACCAGAGGTAAGTGTCAGCTTTTGTACAGAAATCATTTAATTGAAAAAATTGTGCTACTTTGATCATGTAACATGTATTTTCTTTCAATTATGTGAATTTGGCCAGATTTATGTCTGGGTGATCAAAAGTCAATGTCTCAGGTGAGACTAAAGTCCAAGAGCCTTGCAATCCAGTTGACCAGTTCAACAGCATGACCAATGCTGGTGTGCTAGTTACTGCTCCTAATTGATGTCTTGCTATACGGATGGAATGTAGATGCAAAAAATATCATCAAAAACACCACAAAAGCAGTTCTGCTAAGAATGGTATAGCCATTAGTCATCAAAATCATTTCACTTTGACTCACAATGACTTCCCTTTTCAGATCAAACTAGCTGAACCTGGACCTGGTGTATATTTGGATTATTCCAAGTCGGATGCCTGGTCTATAGGGGCTATTGCCTATGAAGTGTTGGGCCATAGGAACCCATTCTATCGTCAAGGGAACCAAGCAGGCTTAGATAGTGGCATGTATGAGGAGAGTGAGCTACCTTCATTGGCTGATACTCATACAGCATTGGGTAGAGTCATTAGAATGCTTCTCAGGAAAGACCCCAGCAAGGTGAGATATCAAATGTCATATGCCCGGGGATAATTTGGTCTATTACCGTTGAAATCCATAAGCCCTCTATGAAAGATATGACCATGACCCTAAGTCAATGAATGGGTGACTGCATTTAAAAACCAAACCTTCCATAGACGGTGTATGGATTTCAATTGGAATAGTCTTCCATTGGATATAGCGGCCAAATGAGTCTGTTTTTCCACAACAAATCCCCACAACAAATCCTTAGACATGGGTCCATGTTTTGACATTATTATGCTTTGATGAATCCAACAAGTGTATGAAAATTTTGGATCCAAAACATAACAATGATAAAATTGCATGCTTTACACAGACTCAGAATGGGTATTGAAGCTCGATCTGCACACCCCTGTCATAAAATAACTAAAAAGTGCAGGTAAAATTAAAAAATGAACAAAATGTTAAAAATATTGGCACATTTGAAAGCTGACAATTGCCATGGTATTAAAGCTACTTCCATGTACATGTACCTTACTTCGCTTCATCTGAAAGAATGCTGACAATTCATCTCGCAAACTCTACCACAGTAGTCAAAGACACACCACTATAAAATAACCAACTGACGTAAATGTTTCGTCCACAGAGGCCTACGCCCCAGGTGGCTGCAGACATGCTACATCTATCACTATGGCAACCAGAATGGTGGAGAAATGCATGCTGGGAATCTGGCCACATCTTGCCAACACAACGTCACATCACCAACTGGCTGCTGCGTGTTTCCATGGCAACTGTAGATAGCGATTATAGCAGGGAGGAACATGGCAGTTGTGTGTTTTGGCAAAATGCAACAGAGCAGCAGTTATGCGAGAGCTGGTTGGGAAGAGTGAAAGATAGTGAACTTATGCAGGCTGTGGCAGGCCTATGTGGAATTTGGCAATAAAATGAATGCCATTCATGGTCAGCCAATAACATTTTACGCAGAAAAATATAACAGGGGCATATGTAACCTTGGAAAATGCAAAACAATCTAGTGTTTGTTGAATTTCTTTCCTTGTTTTGTTCATTAAATAAGCATTCTATTTTGCATGTGGTAAAGCAAATTACCACATCAGTTCAGCTGCATAGAATATTATACAAATCATGATACAAATCTTGAAATTTCTGAAATAGTTGCCGTGGTACTCCTTGATTGTTCAAAATTGGCTTAGTCCACAGTGGCGTAACTCCTATGGGCTCTGGGGGGCCGCGCCCCCGGGCTAAGGGGCACCCAAGTCTGGATAGCCTTTGACACGATAATACTTTGTTATAGGAAAGAAGTGGAAACCTTTACCCACCATGCATAGAATTACTCTTCATTTGGGTGCCCTTCAACACAAAATTTTTCGCGCAGGCGCATTGAAACATAAATTGCCATTTTAAAGACCTAAATTCAACTTGATTTAATACCAAATTAGTGGTATTTTTGCACGCCTGCACGCAATTGTTTTAGGAAGAGGGGTATTTTGTATTCTTGCCCCTGATGGCCTACAATCACTAGCTACGTCACTGCAGCTAGTGATGAGTCTTCAAAAGTAAAGACATTGGAGAATATGAAAACATTTTGTTTTATTAACATGCACTGCATTAGCTTGTATTGAAACATGAAATAAATTTAATCTGAAACACTATTTGTAAGTTATTCGGTAGGTCTATATGCCTTTCAATACCAAAATTGATTAGCTCTGCACCATGCACACCCTTGGTTAGGGGCACCCGAACTACTTTCGCCCCCGGGCACCCTGTCCCAAAGTTACGCCACTGTTAGTCCAGTTGAAATCCATACGCCCCTTAAGACATGACCTTAATCTCCCACAAAGGGCTGTAGATTTCAAATGGAGTCACCCATCAAGGTAACCCCATTTGAAATTTATTTACACTCCCTGAGTTGAAGATTATGGTTATGTCTTCCATAGGGGTGTATGGATTTTAACTGGACTAGACCATTTTTATGGTTTTGTGCATCATTTACACACTTAAGTGTGTCATTTGTATTTTCTGCTGCAAGTTATTAAACCATAGCAAAGGTGATCATATAAATAATGTTAATCATCTTTGGAAATTTCAGGAATAAATTCAGAGGTTTCTTTCAAAAGTCATAAATATTAAATGCATGCCACAATTAATGAAAGCTAAATACTGAAATGGAAATCTGATTTCGGGTCTTTCCACTGTGTAGAAATGAGCTTTAACAAGATTGAACGAGGTGAAAGAACCCAAACATTTGACTGATTGTTTCCATGATTGTTGAAATCAGCATATAACTTGCATTCACATTATATTAATTACTTCTCATTACAGTAATGTTCTTTGAATCTAGCAAAAACAACTTGTTATTTCAAAGAATTATAGAAAAAAATAAAGAATAATCATGATTAACAAAAGAAAATACCTGTGTACACAAGTATATTAATATTATACATAAGTATCTGCATAAACATTTAATGAAACGGTTATTAAAGGTATATTTAAAGATGCATATTTTTCAGAACATCCATGACCATAATAAGGGAATCATCGGATCATGTCCTTAATGTTTTATTCGGTAAAATTTTCATCATTACCCACAAAATCTGAACTTCTAAGCAAATATAGTAAATATGCTGTGGGTTGTTTCAAGTTTCCTGCAAATCAGCCTCAATAAATAACTGCTTCATAACGATTGGTGTTCTAAACAGATTGCATCAAAATAAGCTCCCAATTACAAAAATTAGATTTCTGTATCACATGTACAAAATCAGTTTTAAAACACCCTAGTGCTTTTTAATAAAATCTTTTAATAAGAAACTGAAAGCACTCAGATCACAGAAAATTTAAAACAACCCTCCTTGCCAACTTCTATATATCATTTTGTTTTACTGCTTATTTTGTGCAAGATTTAGGATTTTAAAAGTGTTCTGTAGTTTCAATAAAAACCTATTTATCTATTTTGTATTAACAAGACTGATTTTGTTGAACTGTAGTCTCAGAATTGTTTAATGCACATGAAAAGATGTGATGTAATTATGCAAGAAGCCTGTTAATTTCAGCAATCTCTGCAGCTCAGCTTAGGAAATGGAGACAACAAAATTTTTAAAAAAAACCTGGGTAGTAATAATCAAGGGGTGATTTTGTGCTTTTGTCCTTGGGGCAAAGTTTGGCCAAAAAAAACTTATACAGGGTTGTGCAGATTTTCAGCATAGCAGTATGGGGTTTCCTCCAACACCCCCCTTATAGTAGGGATGACCATCATAATTTCATGTTGCCCCTATTGCTACAAAAGATTGTTGTCTGGAAAGAACTCATCAACAGAAGTATTTTGGTGGTTAAATGGTCAAAATCGGTCAAAAACTTTTCAATTATGAATTTTCAAAGTTTCCCATTCTGACCGGTCATTGAACGAAATAAATTGACAAAGTCTAAATATAGCAATGTGAGCAAAATTGGTATAAGCATATATTTACCTTTTTATATTTCTTTATTTTAATATATATGCAAACATGAAACAAGCATATTGTGAAAGTATCAAAGGGTTTCTTATGAAATGGCACTTTACTAGTCAATAGCATTAAGTATTTCTTCAAACCGAGGCACTGAAATCATGCTTTTAGAAAACATTTGCCAAAAATCATCCATAATGGCCAAAGTGGCACAAAATCAAAAGTCCAGGTGAACTTTTTTTCCACAACAATATACACTACACATATTAAAGAAAAATACTATGTACTACAAGGGATTTTCAACAGGAATCCAAATAATCAAGTACCAACATGCACAGCTTTGTCCTGATATCACTTCTGGGGTTTTAACAAAATGTTTAACCTCTATTGTGATTGGCAGCAGCATAAGGTATCTCTTTGGCCTCGTATCCATAGGCTGTTCCCTTGTGGCGTGTGCCCTTGTTCCGTGTTTACTTTTTCCCATGTGACCTGCCACACAGACAACGAACCTTTGTTTTGCTTAGTGGCCGCTACGGTTCGTTGTCTGTGTGGCAGGTCACATGGCACGGAACAAGGGCACGCGCCACAAGGGAACAGCCTATGGATACGAGGCCTTAGATAGCTGATAATGCCCAGCCATTCAGCAAGTGGCTAATAACTGACCTTGATAGGCTTGAATGAATACTGTCATGTGCTACAAAACCATCACACTCCAGGGCCTGGTTACTCCATATGCTACAGCATGGAAGTAAGAGACATGGAAGCTGGTCAAATACTACATCAAAGTGAGTATCATACTTGCCGCGATACTGAACAAAAGAAGTACAGGTGGAAGGGGAACAATTGAGTCAACGCATGGTCAACGTGTACCATGTCTAAAATCAAAGTTCCCGCTTAAAAATCAATAGCAGTACGAAGTCGTGTACTAAGTCCTGACAATGGGCTGTGTTATATTATCGCAGTGCATGACTAGTTTTATGAACACAAACAGATTTTATAAAATCCCTACGTAATGATCAGAATGCTATCAGTTTAATTTATACAATTTTATTAAAGGTATGTAATTATGTAAAACCTACCGATTAAATGTATATATATGCTAGACTCTCAGATAGCAGTTTTAAAACAGAAAATGAAATGAAATACAATTTATTTTACGCAGAATGTAAAAATAATACCCGACCCTGGAACATTCTGGTCAACAGCAATTTCGGGCAGCCCCGGGCACACAAATAGATGCGGAATTAATTTTATAATGTAACGCATGTGCCAAGTGCGCATATCAAATTAAACGGCTAATTAGCGGTTTAGAAGTAAATGCATGATTTCCAATATTTTGAAATTTAAGAAAATCTGTAAGTATAGGGTTGAACTCGATATTTTGATTGGATTTCTGTAATTATGGATTACAAATCTAACATCCCTGTCTCTTTTTTCCGAATATAAACACCATACTTGAAACATAAGCAAGAAAAAACACGATTTTTGCTCATAATAATAAACCTGTAAAAAAACGAACTGGCAATAAAGGCGGCAAGTATGATCCACATCAAAGACACGCTGACTACATTGTTATCACAATAGCTTGATACGGACCGTCTATAGAATGTTACGTAAATAATTCAATAGGTGTTGGATCGACCAGCTTGCATGTCTCTTACTTCCATGGCTACAGGGAGCACAGTACTTTAACAATGGAGTGAAAGACTCATTATTGATTTGGCACGTATTTTAAAAGTACGGCTCCTGTGCGTGTATAGCAGCAAGTCAGTGCAGATGGTATAAATATAAGAAAATGTTTAGGGTTGAGATCAGGTGAATAATACAACAAATGAGCACGAAACTTCACATTTATGTTCAGAAAGGTGTCTATTTAACATGATTCGAAAGGTGTTTGGAAATTCCAAAGGGAAGATGGTATTTAATTTTTAACTCGAGATCTACTTGTCCATTTTTTTAACCTTTTTACAGAGGATATGATAGAGGTAATAACGACAACTCTGCCAAATTACAGCTCAGTAGGTCAAGGTGTTCACCTGATCTTATTCATCTGAATATTTTGTGCTATTCGGAGCAGTGCTGCACTGGGCCACTGGCAATTAAGCGCACTGTGGCGATGGACCAATTTTGACTCACACTTACAGAAAAACCAAATAAGTTATGATGTGCAAGCAGTGCACAGTTGAGCTCCCTGCATGTCTATGGGAGTGTTCTAATCAAGTTGATGGTTCATTGGTCATCCCTACTTATAGTTAATTGCTGTAAACCTTTGACGATAGCGTACTTCTGTGATGTTGACCAAGCGCAACTCGCAACACATACTATGTGTATGGCAGCAGAATTGAATACCTGAGTGGAAGAAGGGCCCAACTCCATCAAAACTGTTTTTGAGATATTAAGAAAAAACTTAATATTTGGAAAAGTTTTATAGACAGAATGTTTTCATCTTCAGAGGACCTTTAATACATGAACATACAATACTACATACATTCGAAATTAAATATGATGTTTCCATGGCAACGGTACAGGTCTTAATAGGAGCTGGAGTTGGGCCCTTCTTCCACTAATATACTGCAAGTGCCAGTTCCGTGAGCAGATATGGTATAAATAGCCACAGGAATTTGATAATTATCCATTATTTGCACAAGTAGAAGCATGTAATATGTTAGCAAGAAAGTTTATTGTAGTGAAAAGCAGATTTCATGGGTGAACAAAATTTCTCTTATATTCCAATATTTGTGGAAGAAGGGCCCAACTCCATGGAGTTGGGCCTTTCTTCCATAAAAACCATGATTAAGTGTACATGGAAGACTATTTGGAGAGTGGATTTTGAATCATCTTTCACACACAAGGAAGAACAGTCTGTTGGCAATAGAATGTTGGGTCAAACTCATTTTTGTAAAAAATTGGAGTTGGGCCCTTCTTCCACTCAGGTATTCAATTAACAACAGTGCAACTCATAAAGCGCACATACTTTGCTTTGGAGGTGCCTTGTTAGTCAAAGGTATACAGCAGAATACCCGAAGCATGTTACAAAAACAAATCTTGATAAGTTGAGAGATAATGGTTTACAGCATATCTGCATGTGTCTAAACACTAATTGGATATCTCATTTTACATCTGAAATCTTCCAACTTTTCATGCACAATTAAATTAGACACACAAACACATGGTATAACTTATTTGTTTCAATTTTATTACTTGTTCTTATATATTAGCAAGTTTCTACTACACAAGATATAAGTGCCCAGAAATATTGTTCAATTCTTTTCGAAATTGATTTATTTGACAATATTGAATGCATTGGGCTAAAATTCAAACTTGCTCGATCATTATGTTCATTGCTGTACAGATAAACTTGAATAAATAATTCTGCAAGTACTTTGGAAAATATAATTTCCAACAGAATGTGAATTCATAAAACAAATGGATACCATGTTTTAGGCTGGGCATATACACATGGTTCTGATTGACTCATCAACTTGAATCCAACCATATGATCATGACATTTTGACCTGTTTTAGTTTCATATAAAATTGTGACAGTTGTGGACTGACGGCACACTGGAGACACACAATTTCAAAGTGAAAACAAATCAGATAGTGATTTACCCAGTTTCTCAGACACATATTTTGCTGCAAAATACAATAGTTAATCAACCCACTGACTTCATGTTCTCACAATGAAAACAACCACATTTATATTTTTACCCAGCCTAATAATCAAAATCTTCACATCTATCTACTACCTAATAACAGTAATAAAATTGAGAAAGAAATATGACATCAAACGTGGCATGATAGTGCCTATCTTGCTATCCATGGAAACAGAAGACTCATACTCAGAAATAGAAGACTCATACTTAGATTTTGCTTTCAGATGAACTGGCAAATGCCATCTCATAAATAAAATAGTAAACAAACAGAAAATACTAGAAAACAAAATGATGTATAAACACAACAGGAATGTACACCCAACATAATAACAATAAGCTTGCTTTGAGGACTAGTACGTCATAAAATTACACTAGAATTAACAAACTCCCTCTGAAATGTTATCATCAAAAAGTTGTTATTCTTATGTTAAATATGCTTTGAATTAAACTTTGCGTAAATGTACCAATGACACTATATTCGAACTCAAATGAGCTTGATAAGAGAGTTCCAAAATTTGCACAGAAGTATAATGATCGACAATTGTACAGTTGCTGTCATAACCTTGGAAATCAACCCAAACAATTTGCTGTGACAATAAAGGAACATGCAAAGATATTGTCCGAATTTAACTTCTACAGGAATCAATCTATCTGCATAAAAACATCCATTTAGTCATTGTAACTTGGTATTGTACTAACACCTTCATAAAATGGCTCCAAGTATTCCTTCTAAAAGTTCCATTGGCCTATTATAATAGCCAATATGTTATCATACATGTTTTTAGCATGTTTTTTTAATTCCACTACTTTGCTAAAATGAAATTTCCTGTCCTGATATCTCCTTCAGAATTGATATCTCTTGACAAAAAACCCAAGTCTGATGTACTCATTGCATGGGTAAAGCTACTACATTATGATTACAAATACATTCAAGTGGAATAACCCAAATTGCCCAATTGAAAGTAGTGTAAAAGTAAAAGTTACAATTACAATTACACTTAAATATTGCCAAAAAATAGTGTCAAGTCCAGTTTGACACTTCTCATCAACTGTGTGTTCTCCTATGCACATCCTATGAACATCAATTATAAAAGAAGATCATTTCATTCAAAAGTGGTGCAGGAGTCATCTAAACAAGTTTGACAAATTAGGAAGAAAAGATTACAAATTAGGAAGAAAAGAGTTCGCCCCAAATGGTAGGGTAAATTTCCCAATAGAGTTCCCTTGCACCAATATTTATGTGACCATGCACCAAAGGCGCACTGCACAATCATTAAGCAGTTTTATTTTAAAATGAGTGCAAAATTGGACAGACACTTGCTCTTCAAAGACAATAAAAATAAACCAATGATTCTTCAAGTGGAACCCTATACTACACAGTTGTAAGAGCCTGAGCTGGCATCAAGCAATCATCATAATCATAAAAGCTTGTTTGGGGGAAAGTTTGCATGTAAAATATCTCCAGAAGTGAACCTGTCAACTTAGCCACTCATGGATAATTGAACACAGATATTGATCAAAGGCAATAGGAGAAATTCATTGCAAAGTATTGAAATGTACCTGCTACACATTTGCTGTTTGCAGCATTTAAGTGTGTACCTTATGCATACCTACCCTCGCCTATTAGCGAAAGGGTTTATGATTACTTCTTTAACCTGCTCATGAACGAAACACTGATATCAAGTTGCTAGCTGTGATAAAACTTGAAATGTTACATCTGATGACATCAGGACAAAGGCGAGGCATGATTTGTTGCTGACCTGAGCAGAATGGCATATTTGGTGTGAATGAAAAAACATCATATGCAACATTCCAAGTTTCTCCTTGACAGCCACGATAGCATATTATCTTTGATCACAATAAAGCAAAATGTTTGCTATAGCAGTGCAACCTATATAATACACTATACCACCATATCTACTGTACTAGAATTACCTGTTAATACAGAACACCAAAGAGTCAATAGTAATTTGAAATTACCCAAATACCAAGAACAAGATCAGCAAGTTTGGTAAAATAGCCTGCCATTATAAATTCTGTCATAAGTTACTTATAAAATAATTGAGATGTATACATTAGATACTTAACAAGTGGAATGGACTGAATGTTTGAAACACATTAGCAAATAGTGTTCAGCTGGGATTTAGTGCACTTGCATACACATTTGGTTAAGTAAGCAGACATCAAGGAAACAACAAAATTGTTGAAGCCCTAGAATTGTAACTAGTTTCATTAGAAAGTTGACCCCTTCCATCCATACCACAACATTTTAACCCCATCACCCCCTCCCCGACAAAACTAGTTAGATCTTATGGTCTGTTCCCTAAGAACGCTTTAAGAATACACACAACTGAATTCACATTCCTCATTCTCACAAATATATCACAACAGGAAGAAATGGAATTGGAATTAAACTTGGCTGATGTCATTGACTCGCCATGATGAAAATAGTATACATGTAGTAAACTTTTATAAATTACCTGCCCAACAAACATCCATAGGGAAATGTTGCAAAACATGTTCTATGGATTCTTGAGAATTAGAAAATGCTTCATTATCCATATATGAATAGAAAGCATCGACAGAATACAATCTTTCTAAATAATTGCCCAAGTAACCAAAAAATAACATTGAAAATTTATCTGCTGCGTAATATAAAATACAGAGTGTAGTAAATTAATTCCAAACCTACACCGTCTTATAATAATAATGCAAAGAACAAGAAGGAAAAACAGTAAGATCCATCAAATTTTGCTCATACACAATTAGCCTAGAGGTGTTGCATGAATGAGATATTAGCCAAAGATGGAATTTTCAACAACTCTTCCTATACCTTTGTACAGGAGCCAACCGTTGTTAATCTGTGATGAACCAACACTTTTACTGTAGCGTATACGCGAACGCGAGCGAGGCTACGTGTTACGCGAGAGCGCGTAAAATTCGTCATGCCTGGAACCTTTGTGCGTATGCCAGCTTACAAGTTGAATTCAGCATTTATCAGGAAGCGGCTAAACATTGCCGTTTATTCTGTAGTTTTATTGCTGATATCAAAAGTTTTTGTAAGGCAGAGTGGCAATGATGAACTGACATTCCTCGTGAAATAATCGTGAATTATACGATTTTTAGCTTCTTTTCGTCATTCGGTAGCGTCTGTGTGAGTTTACTTGGCTTGGGCAGCTAAAGCTGCCTCGCTGGCAAGTAAACCACTCAGACGACGCTGGACGCTTATCGCTGGTTAATCGGTGTTATATACCTCATATATAGATTCCTCTCATCTGATTGGTTAAAAGTGGAGTCATTAAAATAGCTGTGCCCCCTTTTTCTATCAAGATGACGTCATACAACAACTGTGCCCCGGGCACAGTTGATTCTATGCCCGAATTGTATATTCGCAACCCGAATACACAGATCGCTCAGAGTATACATTGCGCACCCACTATACGGCCGGGCGTTGATTACAGTGTTGAGACTATCGCGGTCACAGTTCGCAATGAATTTGACCTCTCCTTGCTTGACGATCTTTCACCGGCCGCCGTAGTGAGTGCAGTGATTGTTTACAAAATGTTACATGTCAAGGATTTATACCTGCCAAATGTCACTTTTTAGACAAATTACTACGACCTGGAGACTCGGCAGTGTGTGATGTTAGCACAGAAACGGTAGGGTTGTTTTAGATTATGACATCGGTAGATATCGGTCCAAATTCTGCACCCTTGCTCTTGCATGCACTGTCATGCTGTGTGCATTTAAGCCTAAAGGCCTATGCAGTTAAAAGCTTGTAGGCCTTGTCAGTCAGGAAATCTTTTAACCAATCAAATGAGAAGAATCTATATTATTCGGTATATAAAACAAATATTGACTGCTTAATATTTGGGGCACAGTTTAAAATTATAGGTTTCGGTGATGTCAAAACCATGACTATGCCCTCAGCTTCGCTTCGGGCATAGTCATGGTTTTGACATCACCTCGGGCCTATAATTTTAACTGTGCCCCTCATAGCAGTCAATATTTGTATAATGAACAACGGTGAAACATGATTGAATCCCTAAATTAACAAGAAAAATTCTCACAGGCATAGCTGTACTAACTTCATGGATATCATAGCAAGTTAAACCACTTGCTGTCAGCACACACAGTTGATTCAACGTTGCTGAAACTCCCATCTCAGACAAAACACCTGCATACAACTGTGACCCCTATTTGACAACAGCAAAAACGGTATTAGAATTCATATGAACAGACTTCCACAGAAACAGTACCAGTGAAAAATTGAGAAACCTAGCTCTCACAAGGTAAATGTGATTATGATAGTCAAACAGCAAATCAGATTCAGCAAAATTGTTCACATTCCACAATATTTCATGCAACATCAAATATTGAAAGAATAGAAGTTATAAAAACCTTGTTGAATAAAGCAATTATATACCTGTACAACTTGTTAAGTAGTTATATATACTTCTGATAAACCCATTCAAGCATTTCCCAAAATTGTTTGTTACAGAATTGAAACTTATTGAACATGCTCCATGCCACTGCATAGAAAAACATACCATAACATGTCACAATTGTGAATTTTGAACAGTAGCTCAGTTCTAAAGCCTAGTGCATACCGTACAAGTGCAGTAGCGAGTGTATTCTTCCTAACGGCAGTAAGACCAGAGAAGAAAGCTTCAGAACTTACCTGCTGTGATATTCACACACGTTTTTGGTATGCATTGATTCCATACATTGTCTAGATTAAATTTCTTGGTTTAAACACACAGTTCAGATGATTTTCTGTGTTACACCAAGTTCAAATTTTGCCGGAAGTCACCAACTTGTCAGCTCATGTATTACTTCCACTTCCGTTTCGCAAACAATTTTCTTGTTATTAAGCAATAATGAACGACTGGAAAGTTGTGAAGTAGCATTTGGGGTGACAGTTTAGACTGTGAACTTTAAGATTTTACCATTCCAGATTTATATTTGAAAGGTAGAGTCGTAGAAAGAACTGATTAAAAAGTGCAGTAGTGTGGATACCAAACCCCCCGATTAACAAACTCTCTGACTTGATATACAACTTCCCAAATGATTGATAGGAGATTTTCAGTCAGAGCAACCTCGGTACTATTTGAGGATGTGCATTATGGTTTGATGATGCAGTTTCAATTCAGGCACAAGTCATTTTCCTGAAAGCTGAAATGGTCTATTCACTGTGTGAAGTAAGAAGCATCGCACACTTAACACTCAATTCTATTCTATTGTTAATGGGAAAATCGGCCGTTTACCGTGCTGATAGAAACAAGGGACTTTATTAATGAAGGATACGCAATGCGTGACTAGTGTGTGTTTATGTGAATTTACACAAGCGTAAGTTTGTTGACATGCACAGTAACAAAAACCAAATCATTTTGCAATTATGAGCCAAACAAAGTATACAAAAGTCTTCAAGTATCATTTGTGATTGTGAGCCGTATGACGATAAATGTCTGCGCATTTCAAAATTGAGCCAAGTATTTCCTTGTTTCAACTGCACATTGGGTGCTGCATTCAATAGGACCTGCAGTACAGTAATATGTTTTAAACAAACAACTTCACGCAAGTTTATTATATCCAAGTCATACTGTTAACCATGTTTAGTCTTCTGGCATAAAACTAGCATGAGTGTACAACTATAATCATAAATATACATGACACATGTTCCTTATATTAGTACCACAGTACATGTACCATGTATGTTGATGCTAGCTGTACCCACTAGTCACAAGTCTGCAATCTTTCTACCAAAGTGCAAAAGTTCATTTCTGTTTTTCATGCTTTTCTGTCACACATTTACACAATGTGACGGAATGCCTTTGTAAAGCAAAAGCACATGCTAATTGCAACATTCAATAGCAAAACATAGGTACAAACAAAACACACAAACTTTGTAAGTAGCATTTCATTCAAAGATAACCATGCAAAAGGTCTATGGCAACTTCATCGATAGTGGATCAATTGCATCCGCATTTACTTTCACTCATTAACTAGTCACAATGGCGCTTATTCAAGACACATGAAAGGGACATCCCTTACGCATTGCATGGTTGTCATATCAGCCAATGTGATCATGTGTGTCCACAGTCCACTTCAGATCCTAACTGTGTTGATGCATATTCAAAACACAGATCATGAAAGTGACATCCTTTACATATTGCATTATATGCCTGATACTATTATAAGTACAATCTACCACCAATAGCCTTTGTTTATCAGGATTTGTGACTTCGCTGTTTTATATCATTTGGCAAAATTATGCATCATGTCTTTGCAATCGGTCAGCATCACCAAAAGGATGTAAAAGAACATTTATAATTTCTTTGTAGTGCTTATGGTCGTACATTTTTCCAAGAAGTGTCACATCTGTATAGATGATGTGAATTACAATTTTACAATCCTGAATTTGCTCAATGTATTGCATACTGGAATGAAAGGAAAATAAACTGAGGATACAGGCGGCATTGCTGGCATTCTCTTTAAGATTTATGAAGCTTGCTACGGATGTATTCCTCTATTCTGGCTTTCAGTTCTGGGGCTGTGAAAAGAGAAACAGAAAATACAAAAATAATGGCTAACCAATTGAGAATTTCTTGTTAATCTTATATGTGACACGATCTGCTCCATGGGGGCCAAAGGAGGCATTTTTGAAAATTGAGTTACTATAATTATCACCATATATACATTAGGCTATCATATACTGAAAACCCCAAAGGTCTAGCATACTTGGTTCTGAAGTTATGAAGATTTGTGATGTGTATTTTCTTATGTATTTTATTGTTTTTTTACTCCATATTTTTGCCTTTCTCAGTTTCAAATTTGCCACATTTGGCCCCCATGGACCAGATCATGTCACATATGTGACCATCCACCACGAAGTGGTAGTAAAGTCGGCCCTAGGTCATTTTCTTTTTATTGCAAATTTTGAAAGAGTGCACTTTCAGCTTTAAAATGACACCTCAACCAGCTTCATCGGACATCTGGAAGTGAAGTTGTGGTTCATCAAAGGTCAAATTCCTAATATATTTTATATAGAAATCCATATACTGTTTTTTATTGTATTTCAAAATGGAAAATGCCGACTTTACGACCAGTTTGTGGTGGATGGGCACATATTATACCACATGACAGGTAATCTTATGGAATACACACACAACTGCTGGCGATGAGTAAAGGTTCCCCAATTGCATGCATGTAACATCCCCAATTGACAAGCAAAATTTCACAAAGTTCACAGAAAAATGAGACTATTTACAGTCCAACTGGAGAGGGTACTTCCCAGTCCCCATACAAGTCTATAGTCTATATATCTACCTTGTGTCACCGGCACTAGCTTTGAAGTTCAGTGTGTTCTGCGTTAACTTAGCATTACTCGGTGCGTGTGCATACTTTTATGCGCGATCAATGTGCCCCCCCCCCCCCAACACACACACACACACAAATATTTTGTACATCACAAGAGACGATGAACTTATAATAGATTATATCTTTGTAATCTCAAACATATTACCCTACTCACCTGGCTCTAACATATCACTGGTTAATGCTTGTCTGTTGAATGGATCTGTCTGTGAGTTTAATAGATGACGATCTATGATGGCTCTATCCATTACATGACCAGATGGTAGCACAACAGGGTCTCTCATTAATGTTGCCATGAGTGGGTCTGTTGAAAATAAAAGATGTAGCTTTAAAAACAATGTCTTTTTATCATAGCTATAGTCAACTCTAGCCTACTGTCAACTCAAGCTTAAAGGTATCACTTGAAAAAACAGATGTGGAAAATGGTCTAACAATGGTTAACTCATAAACTGACTAGTTGCAGGCCTATGTAGGGCATATTGCCCTAGGGTAAAAATCAGACCCTAATTGTAAGACTATCCCTATGCTCAAAGTGAAATTTACACCTACTCATGTTACTATCTAACCATTTTCCTGGTAAACTGTTAACTGTAAACTGTTAAGTCCAAAAAACCAATAAAAGTATTATAAACCCTAATCCTTACCCTAACCTATAACCTAAGCCCTAATCCTAACCCTGATTAAGCCCTAAACCTACCCCTAAAAATAACCCTAATGCTAACTCTAACCTTCACCCTAATCCTAACCTAAAATGTTCGGACTTTAGTCATTTTTGGACTAATGACCCTTTAGCCTAATGGCTTTTATCTTTCTCCAATTTACCCATTATATGAAACAATGTCTCTGAGCATTAATCACTCATGCTGAGGAGCTAATTTTTTTTTTAATATCTGAAAATACATGTATCTGATAAATCGGAGGCAAAATATTCTGAAATCAGGAAAAATGCAGACAAATCACACTCCTGCTCCTGAATAAGTTCTCAGCAAAAAGAACTCTTATAGTTCTTGACTTTATTTAATGCACGACTCACCTTTGAACTCATCGGGTGCATCATCAAGGTCTAGATCCTGTGCTCGTTTTCTCATAGATATTTGATGGGACTTATCAGCTAAGGCTACAAACTGACCAATTTCAGACTGAGTTTTGATTGCATTGGATCGCATTATAGTCTCGGCATTTCTGAAGAGCTCTCGGTTGAAAGAACGCTGCAGGGTAAGCAGAGAAAAACACAGAAAAAGAAATATTTAGGTGTGTTGTTTTAAAAATAACCCACATTCTATTAAGGGTGGTCTTAACCCTGAAATTATGGAAACTAACTGCTAAATTGTTGGCCTACAGAATATAAAAGTATAATTTTTGAATGGCAAAGACTTGATAAATTCATCTGAGAGGTCAAATTTGTACAAAAATTTTCATTTTTGGAGAAAATCCCCAAAACAAAGTTTTTTCGGACAACGTAACAAAAATATTCTTGGGTAAAAAAAAAATTTAATAATTTTTAAAAACTAGGTAAAATATTTGGGACCCTTTTTTATTTTTTTTAATATTGACCAACTTTGAGAAACTTGCACCAAAAATGGTCAAAAAATGCTCAATTTTCAAAAAAATCATAAAAAAGTGTGATTTTCGCCCAAATTTCAGAATTTCAGAAATTGCAGAATAAGTAACTAGTTAAACCACTTCTAACCGCCGGTAGCATCAGTGCATGTCTACATTAACTATAGCAAACAGAATGTACAAAGATGAAAATGAATGAAGCATTGATGACATACCTCATCATTACCAATGGACTGAGCTAATTCTTCACTGTCCAAATTAATGTATATAGAGGTCAGCTGGTCAAGCATCTTGCGTGGCTCAAACCCGTACTTCTCCCGGTTTTCAACCTTGAGGTCATTGCACTTTGGTCCACAGAGCTGCTGTAAGTTGAAATTCAGCATAGCTGCTAGTCTATCACAAAGCTCCTGTGAATCAAAATAATAACAATTGTTATGTACATATACACTGTTAATCAAACCAAAGTTATTAATACTTGATGTGTCTTTGGGAGTCAGTGTAAGAAGTAATTATTTACATCTGCTGAATAGGAAAAAGTTTACACTTGACATTCTAATAATTTCATATTGTGAATCAACAACCAGTTGTGATACTAGACTAACATCTTTGTACAATATTCTTACAATGACCCATGTTGATATAAAAGGCTGTATTATTTTGAGAGTACTGTCTTCATACCACTTTCAAGCAGGGTTCCCTATTTTTCTTAATAGATCATGACACATCATGTTGAATATTTCTGCACAAAAATGTTTAATGACTGATACACGATCTGTTTTGAGCATTATGCTATTACTACAGCATTTCCTGAAATGATGATTTACGACGTGGGGAAGCAACTCCCCTTAGTTTACCCAGAATGTAACCCATAAGGTATACATTCAGAAAACAATAACATAACAATCTATAAGATTACAATATCCTCTTTTTAACAAATATTTTTGAACAGTTTTAATTCAAAATAATATTACTGCTTAATATTTTGTCTGTATTTGTTTGGGAAAAGCAACATAATGTTTTCTGCAACTTACAGGTCTCAAGAAGGGAGTTTTTGTGAGTTGAGCTAGATAGTTAAACATGTCCAGAGTCTCATTAGCTAGTGTGAGATAGGAGCGGCATTGTCGTTCATCAGTGTTTAATTGTCGGGTTCTGCTCTGCATGTCTTCCTGTAGAGTTGATGAAGAAAATAAGAGACACATGAGTAAGAATATCAATTAAACATATTTCCACTTGTATATCGCATATTTCAACTACAACACAAATGCACGACCTTGGATGAAATAATTAAAATACTAACCAAACACAAGTGAGTTGGCATGGTGGGATTTACTTCCGCGTCATCACACAGTGTACGCAGATGATCATCACAATGTTGTGCAGCTGTGTTCATTCAATTGAAATTCCCAGTATAATAATGGTTCACCTGCAATTGGCTGTATATCTGTGAGTTGCAGTGGAATGGCCCTCAACCAAAAATCATGAGTGCTCTGGATTAGTCCCCTGTTCCATTTAAATAATATTTTCCACATGCGCAACCTTTATTTGCGACCCTTGCATACATAAATTGTGTTGCGTTGCTTATGCCATTATTCATTAATTCTTTACCTGTGAGAGAGAATTCCAATTGTCCTTATTATTCATAGCTTGTTGCACTTCATGGATACGTCTGAGGCAGCCGATGCTCTCATCTAACAAGAATGTGGTGTCATTCATTAGCATGTTAATGAAGCGAACAAACTCACCTCCCACACTGTAAAAATAGAAATCAAAATCAAAATTAGGTCCGGATAAAAAAGGATTAAATCAAAAACACACCCACATACATTCATCAGCAGAATAAAAGCTTGTATGACTTAGATGTACACCACTATACGAAAAGGGCTATTTTTACAGTCATTAGAAATGTATGTTGAAAGGCATAACTTAACAAAATAATATTAATATAATATACACATATCATTTGACACAATTATTATATATGAAATCAAACAATAAACATGGTTTGGGAAATCAAAATTAATTTCTTCAGATTAAATTCACATTTTCAACTTAATGAGAACGATGCAATACAAACTCTTATGAAATAATGATTCCTGCAAAACTTGAGACTTGCTGTTGATGAGGATCGCAATATGTGCGTTTTGGGGGAGACAGCAAGCATTGACCACTGTGACAATCCAGGATATTTGTTGTGTGCTGGGGTGTGTGTGCATGCTTGTAATCATTCAGGCATGTAGGGGTGCGTGTGTAATCACCTTCAACTGAGGACACATTCACACACTCTACATTCCAACCGCGGACCACTCAGCAACCGTGGACCGTTCTCGGTTAGTGGAGGTTTGCAAACAACCGCAAATGCATATATAAAGCATTTGCGAAATACGTCATCTATCATTATGTAAGATTTAACATCCGCAATTACTAGGTTAATTCCATAACCACAAAAATACACAAAAAATGGTGAAAAATGTCCTCGGTATGTCGATTGAGTATGGATTTGGACGGCCATGTTTGCATAGTCCTAAACGTCGTCCACGTTTGACGGCGACTGCATGTAGTGGTGTTTGAATGTGTGTGTAGGTGTGGATGCATATTTATATTACCAATGATAGAGTTACAGAAATACAAGATATGATAGCATCATTCCACCACTTACCCACTTGCTTTCATGACTGCATCTCTATGCATTGGTATTTGCCATAGAGATTTGAATATAATACTGATATGATAACGGATGCTGAATTTGTCATAAAACTCACTACTGGCTCCTGTTTGTTCAACATCTGTGACAAAAAGAGAGATAAAAATGTCCTTAAAAATTGAAACAAACTCCCCAATTTATACATCAATGTGGTCTGAAACTCAACGCTGCTATGTAACCACAAGGGAAGAGAGAATAAATTAAAAACAAAACAACCAACCAACAAAAATGAACTATCTGATTTGGGGTAAAAACAAAGATTATAGGGTTATAAAAATGGAAAAAAATATATAAGACATAGCAGCACATACTATTAGTTTCAGGTGGAAAGAATGGTCTAACCTGAACTATTTTACTTATTAGCATATTAATATCAATTTTCAACTTCAAAACATCAACAAGGGACCGAGAAATTTCAGACCTGGATACTGCCCTCATACGGTTGAAATTGCACATGTCCAAATAAATAAAAAGAAAGTTACCCACAAATATTGTTTCATCAACGGACAGTAAAATGATTTTCCCGTAAAAAGTTTGTAAGTAATATGGAATCTGTGGCCAAAAAACAAAAATTTCACTTTGACCTCGGGGAATTCCACTGGGATTTTTTACGGAAAATCAGTGGAGGTGCGAGGAACATGACTCAACATTTGAGTATACTTTTATTGGGACAAATGAAGTGATTTGCGAAAAAACAGGAAAAAACCAACTTTCAATGTGATTGGTCAGAAGCCAATAGCGACTGCTTGGTTACCATGGCAACGGGTTTATTACCTTCATAACATGGCCAACATATCCCTACATAGGTACAAACTCACTTGAGATTGTATCATGAAAGGTTTTGGAGATATTTGCAAAAATGTTGGAATTCATGATTTCCCTAAACCTTGCCTTTAACACCACCTTTAAGGTCCGTTCATACTACCACCGCATTTTGCGATGCGTTGCTTTGCGATGTGATTGGTGAATGGATTTGGACGTCCATGTTTGCATAGTCCTAAACGTTGTCTACTGACCAATCACATTGAAAGTTTTTTCCTGTTTTTTCACTGCATCGTACTGCAAGTAGGCCTACTGCATTAAATTGCGATATCGCAATAAAGTTAAATACATTTTAACTTGGAAATGCGACGAGTTGCGTTGAGTTGCGGCAAAAGTAATCGATATATCAGTATCGCAAAGCAACGCATCGCAAATGCGGTGGTAGTATGAACGGACCTTAAGTCTTGAAAGTTCTTTTTTGCTGTGATCCTAAAATAGAGCCAACAAGTGCAAGACTCACATGGAACATACGAAAGTTGGTAACCTAGACTTACCTGTATAGAATTTCATAAGTGCTGGCACCAAGTGTTCTAGTGCTATCGGATGTAGCTGTAGAGACTCATATATTTTCACTGTGCGATTCTGGACAGCAGGACTCATCACAAAGATCACCTATGAGTGGGAAACAAAACCATACTATTATGCAAGCCTGTAATCTTGGTCCTTATCTGGTCAGAGTACTGAAAGCTCAGCCCTCTATGAGCCATTATTGAGGTTATTATAAACACCTGAATATATTTCATGTGTTTTGATAGTTTATATTTAAATCATATATCTACCAACACAGATAAACTTTAATGAACATAAATGACTTGCTGTTACTGATATTGCTATTGCTGCTGTAACACTGTTGACAACTAACCACAGGGTTTTGCACGGGCACCCATTTTCAAGGCTAAAGCATGCATACTGGCATCAATGAAAGTTACATATTTGGGGGCACCATAACACACCCAAGGCCTTGGGTACATTGGGTTATATTTTCCCTGTTAAAATTTAAGCCACATATTTTATTATAGTGATCTCTTACCTCTACTAGCTTAGCCACAAGGTATGGATTGTGTATATACTGTCCACTGCATACAAAAACTAGAATGAAGAGCACCATATCTTGTTGTGCTGTGTCTTCCAGTACCTGAGGAAAATGTCTATCATACAAAGGACACATTTAGAAACAATAGTAACACCAAGAAATCATATCCCCACATGGTAAGTTGTGGGATGTCATGAGGGATTTTAAATCACAAGACTGATGTTTTACAAACCTGCTTATGGAATAAACCTGACAATGTCACCAAAAATAATATGTTTCCACTCCTTGAATATTTTTCAAGCTATTTACTTTTATATAATGTGGTGTCGATGGGGAAAGCAACTCATTACCAGCAATTGGTAACCTGGCGAAGAGTTGTGATATCATTTACAGGCCATCAAACTCATTTCATGATTTTATTTGGACTGAGTTGGTGGAGAACAAAACCTTTTCCTCCTGTTCTGTGTGCTTTGAAGATTTCTTTTTTTTAAACAACTTTGAAACTCACTATTTGGTTTGTCCCTACAAGGGTATTTTGGAAGAATTACAGTACTACATATTAAGCAACACATCACCAAAATGAGGACAAATCCAATTTTGCGAAAACATGTTGACATATCTTCACAAAAAGCAAGAGTGATTCTTGTTTGCTTTTTTGTGTTTTCTCTCAGGATGCATGTAGTTTTGCCATCCACCCAGTGCAGATGATTCCCTTTGTTGCTGTTGTTTTGGTTAATAATGTATTCATAGTTTATTTACTGATACTATTTTGCTTGCGGTATCATTCAAACTGGCAAATAAATGAAATGAAAATCTACAGTTCATCAAAGAAGTACAAAGGATGTTTAGGAAATTGTTCCAAAAATACATTTGTGAAGGAAAGAAATTCCTTGACACTATAGTATTAATGAACAAGATCATGTCACAATTTATGATTTGAAATTCCTTTACACATTAGTATACATCACATAGATTCAAACCACTGACCATGAACAACTTTGTGATGAGCAGAATCTTTGTTACTGCTATATTATTCTACCCTCAAATCAAATATCCATACTTTACTTACTGCACTATGAATAGAATGAACTCTGCAATATCTTCAATGTAGAATTCTGGCAGAGAGGCAAATTCCATTGGCACATCTTCTGGTAATGGTAGAGTTGGTGTTCTGTGAAACAGAATGAAATAATCAATAAAAAGTTGGAAATCTGCTGATTGGTTCTTATGAAAAATAAAATAAACATAATGTGTACAGATAAATTTTACAAATAACCTCACTATCTCTCTTCATTTAGATCCAATATCTTTTGAGATGGACATGCATTGAACCAAACGAGCACAAAAGTCAGTTGCTAGTTACACGTGACTTTGGTAATGATAAATTAAGATGCCTGTGTCCATACAGGTACAGACTATATCAAAATGATTACTATCCCACAATTTGATTAGTACCCATCAGTTTTCATTGACAATGGATGAGACTGACACATCAAAATTCAACAGACGATGAAAACCATAAACTATAAATTTGGCAACTTCAAAGTATCCAATGTTGCATTTGGAAGAAGCATACTTCAATAGCCATCAAAACTGATGGGTACCAATCATTTTGTTACAGCCTATATACTACACACACTTCAATCAATCACTTTTACAACTTGGCAACAAATCTACTAAGTGAGATGGATCAAAAAACTAAAAAAGAGAAGAAAGCCACAGAAAAATACAGGTCAACTTTTGATAATCTGCACCTGTGCTTCTACCAACATTAACCCTAACCTTACTAAACATCAAAAAACAAGAACAAGCAGGTATCCCATGTGATGCTATTGCGTCATCATGCGAACAGTCATATGGGGACGGAAAGCTTGGCGGGCAAGCTACTCCCCGTGGCAAGGTAGGCCAGTGTGCGGGCGTGGCACCGAAGGGTCGGGGTTCGAAACCGCACCGAGAAAAAAAGTTTTAAAAAAAGTTTCTCTTCTTCTTTCTTTCTTTCCTCCTTCTTCTTTTCTTCCTCCTCGCCAAAAAGCAGCTAGGGCGGAAGGGTTAATAACACCTTAATTTTCCTCCGATATGTTTACCTTAACCCTAACCTTACTAAACATCAAAAAACCTCAATTCAGAAAGCGTAGGCACAAGCAGGTATCCCACGTGATGCTATTGCGTCATCATGCGAACAGTCATATGGGGACGGAAAGCTTGGCCGGGCAAGCTACTCCCCGTGGCAAGGTAGGCCAGTGCACGAGCGTGGCACCCGTTGGGTTGGGGGTTCGAAACCGCACCTGAGAAAAAAAGTTTTCTTTTCTTTCTTTCCTCCATCTTTCCTTCCCCCTCGCCAAAAAGCAGCTAGGGCATAAGGGTTAATGATATCTAACCCAATCATGTAAATATTCTATCAAATAAACTAAAATTTGAGTAAAATTGTTGTGAGTACTTACAGTAGACCTTTGGGTGTGACCAGTTTGATGAGGAGTGCCATAGCAGTACCATAGAATTGGAAGCAGCCTCTCAGTAGATTCTCATCTAGTAACCCTGCATCACCACATAACTTGGCCTTCTCTAATTTCTGTACAAATACAACAAAATACTAGACTAAGCTGTGGTCTAACCCACGAAAACAGCCGTGTTGTTACCCCTAATGACCTTTGACCCCAAAATATATGAAAACGGCCATAGATATTGGCTAATGTCAATGCATGGGGGCATGTGGCACCACTTTGCTATGTTACTTGTGGCAGAAGGGGCATTTTGAAGGTTTTTCGTCTCAGACCGGAAGTGACCCCTTAATGACATTTGACCCCAAATAAAAAATACCACATATGAATTGGGTACCCACAATTCATGTGTGAACATACTACGATACTGTCCTATGTTTTTCTTAGCAAATAAAAAATTGTGACGGTTTTTCGTTTTATACCGGAAGTGACCCCTTAATGACATTTGACCCCAAATAAAAAAATACCACATATGAATTGGGCATCCACAATTCATGTGTGAACATACCGTTACTGTCCTATGTTTTTCTTAGCAAATAAAAACATGTGAAGGTTTTTCGTTTTATACCGGAAGTGACCCCTTAATGACCTTTGACCCCAAATATGTGAGGACCCCATAGACACTAGGTAATAACAATGAATGTGTGCAAGTGGTGTCACTGTCCTACGTAATTTGTGGGAGAAGCATTTAAAAGGTATTTCGTTTTGTGCGAAAGTGGCCCTTAATGACCTTTGACCCTAAATAAAAAAAAAATCGACATATACACAGGGTAATTATAATTTATGTGTGAACATACCGTTACTGTCCTATGTTTTTCTTAGCAAATAAAAATTTTTGAAGGTTTTTGGTTTTATACCGGAAGTGACCCCTTAATGACCTTTGACCCCAAATCTGTGAGGACCCCATAGACACTGGGTAATAGCAATGCATGTGTGCAAGTGGGGTCACCGTCATACGTAATCTGTAGGAGAAGAAGCATTTTGAGTTGAAATCACGTTTTTGACCCCTATGACCCCAGCGTGACCTTTGACCCCACGAGTTTCATGTGACATGTAGGGGCATGGTCAATGATGGTTGTGACCAAGTTAGGTCCAAATCGGTGTAAGCATGTGAGTGCTAGAGCAAATGTAGTGGTCGGCAGAAAGAACCTGTAAGAAAAAAGACACAGCCGTGACTAACGTCACGGCTGTGAAATAAAACAAAAAACTCTTCAAGCAAATACAAAATATGCATTTTCATCTGAGCAACACAACAAAGAGTGTCCAAAACTAATATTACAGAAACAACAAATATTAAGTCCTTTTACTTGTGTAATGTTTTTAGCTGTTTAGCATTTTTCTGTGAAGAGCATATCACAGACTATTTATTCTTGCGTCAAGATTTGTCCTAAATATATATAGGAACTAGAAAGATTAGAACATTCACTCACCAGGTTATTTTTCCCATTATAGCATTTCCACTGTGGGAAAATACCCTAGTGAGTGCAGTTGAGTGCTTTAACCTTTCTACTTTCTGTTTGCTACCTGCATGTATGAACTTACACAACTATACAGTATAAATAATGTTTACAGTGTATTTGAAAATGTTGTGCATGCACCTTAAAAAACCATTTGTAACAATATCATTTATAGGCCTGTTATTTACTAAGAATTCCAATTGATACTATTTCAAGATTACACCTTTATTAAAGAAAAACATAAAATGGAAAATTAGTTTGAGATTATGGTGTCACAAAGAATTGAATGAGCAGTAATATTACCTTAATCTGTGTTTTCCATCTCTCTAGTAATTGTTTGTTTCTTCTTTCCTGTGGTGTCCCTTTCCACATTGCTTCACGACCCTGCATCTCATCCACCATCCGGGTCAGCTCACGGATACCACGGATACGTCGTGCATGGTGTCTACATGCTGGTAGCAATGCCAGATGCTGACAGTGTAAAGTCAGAAAGTAGCACTCGGTGGGGAATTTAGGTTCTATCCATTCTGATTTCTTATCTGTAAACGTAACACCAAAATTGTATTACACCTTATATCTGTACACATTGTTTGGGCTATTCAAGTTAAAATCCATCTCCTATGGAAGACATGACGTTAATCTCCCACACAGGGGGTGTAGATTTCAAATGGAGTCGCACCCAAAAACATTTAAAGTTCACTCTCCTTGTGTGGAAGATTAAGGTCATGTCTTCCATAGGGGGTGTATGAATTTCAAACTTACAATAACATTCAAAATCTATCTTAGCTAGTCATACCCTGAATTTGGTATCTTGATATAATTGAACAAAATTGAAACATATGACACCTGCTTCCACAAAATCCGAACAAAGTCGCCCAGGCTTTATATAGTCAAAAAAGACTTTATTTAAGGCAAAAAAATTGTTCTGATGCCCTAACATGAGAAGTTTGGATAATGTTGGGGGTATTTTTTTATGTTTGTGTCCTATCCATATGCCATGTCAACAATTTTAAACCTAAACTTCAAAAGAGAGGAAAACACACTGTCGTCTGCATTTCTACCAAACACTGGTGAATAATTGTTCAGATTTTGATACTTTAGCAAAGCAATAGTGATTTTTTAGAAGAAAAAAATCCTGAACCAAAATTTTACAAAAATCTAGTCGGTTTTAAAATTACAACTAGACATTTGGGCAACGAAACACGAAATGTTCCAGCTGATTCTTCTGTGTATTTTCAAATCACGATTGCCAAAAGCCTTGTGCAAAATCCAAGCCTTGATAAAATCACTCTTTGACTCTAAATTAGACACTGAAACATGTGATGTGAGAGTAGGTTACTATGTAATGCAGAAGTTCAATATACAGACACTTACTTAGTTGTTCTATCCAGTCTGTAGCCTCCTGGGATGATGCTTTCACTCTTGTGTCTTGCGAAATGTCAATGCGACTTTTTGGATGGAATGGGTACATGATGTCAACCTAGAGTGTCAAAAGATGAGAATGTGTTGAGTCAAATTAGTCTTAGTCATCCAGTAGTTTTCAACTGAGTTTTGGAATTAAATCTAACACTGGAACTTACTTTTTACAACTTTCCTATGTTGCGTGTGGAACCACCAGACTTCATCAGGCAACTGACCCGCTGGACCGTTTTAATTTACCTCATGCATGGGACCAGGTCATCAAAGATGATACCTATCGTGTGACCAGCATGATATCATGTGACCAGCCCAGCGGGTCAGTTAAGGTTAGGGTGATATGGTTATGGCTAGGGTTAAGGGCAAGTGTTAGGACTCAGAAATAGAGTTATAGGTTAGGTGAAAGGCATAATTTGTATGTCTATTCTTTGCCAAATCTAATCACAACAAATTGCACACTAAAATCAACCAATTAGCAGCTAATTTTACCTTGTCAAGTTTAATTTTCTGACTAAGCCGTTGTAGCACAATCAATAGATTCAGCATGAATCCATCACCTGCAACTAAGCTTTCATCAACCTGAAGAAAAAACACAACATAAACAGTATCAAACAACCTGTAATAAATTAGCAAACATGATTACATAATCCCCATCAGCATTGTGCTATTTCAGTTGAAATCCATACACAACAGGTAAAAAAAGTGATGTCGTCCAGGGTGCCACAATGGAACAGGAAAAAATCTATGGCACTTGTTTCACATGACTGTCATATGATGATTAAAAAGGCATGAGGCCAGCCACAGTGGAATGCCCGTAGGATTACACTCTTTTTTACAATTTTTGTGACTACTGATTATATGGCTGTTTTTGTGATGACAGTATTATATTATATTATAACCGTAATACCATTTCATGATCGGTAATTTTCGTGATCACTTACATGAAGGTAGAACCCTTAATCTCCCACACAAGGGGTGTCAATTTCAAATGGAGTCACCCATTCAGTTAACCCAATTTGAAATTCACACTCCATGTATGGGAGATTAAGTTCATGTCTTCCATAGGGGGGTGTATGGATTTCAACTGTAAGAGCCCCATTACTAACTGGGAGGACTTAATACTGATGGCGACATGTTGCAGATCAGGGGCACCACATTATTACTTGCTGGATGCTTACACTATACCAATTTTTGATACTCCTTAGCATTGGCAAGACTGTCTACTAACAAAGAGTTGAACAAAGAGTAGAGTCCATCAAAGTGCTTACAAAAAATATAAAACCAAATTAAATAAAACTTAAACAACATACGTTGGGTATTCACCATTTTGCCTATAAGCGATAAGAGAAGTAATACATAATTTGCAAAGCTTATTATTTTGGCAAATAAAATGATTTACAACAAGTTACTGCAGACAGCACAAGATTCCTATTAAAAACAACTTTGTAACATGTAACTGACCTGCATTTGTGTTCTTTTGTGATTCTGTTTGATGACCATAGCCAGGTAACTCATCATGGCTTCACGACTGTCACTATTCACCAGAATACTGTGAATGATCTCATACAATTCATTCTGAAATGTCAAGAAACAAAATTATAACAAAATTGAGTTAAATAAGCTTCAGGCCAGGATACAGAATTATAGAAGGAGAACAGGGACTCCCTATACCGACATGTACAATTGTGGCGTCAGCTATGGTGAGAAAACTGGGGGTATTCGGGTCCTTGCCGACGGTGCGAGGAGACGAACAAAAATAATTCTGCGTCTCATCTGAATCGTCTTGGTATTCGCGTACAGATTGCATCAAGTGCATCTCTCAAATGCGCCAATCATCCATGTCACGCTTGCATGACAATGAATGCCCCGAGCGCATTCTGAAGGAATCCGAATACTCCAATTTTTGCTCTATGCCTGTATCAAGAAGGCAATCGAGTCCCGATTCTCTTTCTCTAATTCTGTGGGCCAGGCAAAAGTCCAGTATCTTTGTGAGCAATTTTCCATTATGACAGGTGTCACGTTTCCAGTTATCTACAGACTAATAACCTATACTCAAGCTTTTGAAAAACATGTGTGTATCTCACTTATACTTTCAGATTCTATAGAGATGTTCCTTTACAGAACACACACTGTGTACAGAGTTCAATTAAATTAAGGGTTTCCTTTCTATGTGTGACACTTGAAGGAAACATGCAGAGGTTTTCCATACAAAATTACAGTAGAAATTTCAATTGAATGAACACAGCCTGACATAGCGCGACAATTTTTCGCGTACACTTCGTGATGTACCCCAGTGCATGCGACTGTTCGTGCATAACGCGGAAGTGAATCCAACTATGCCAACTCTCTCGTATTGTATCCAAGGTTGTGCGTTCGCATTGTAGTTTGAAATATGTGATATACGATTGCGGTTGGGACGAGTACAGCTGTTGAAAGCTGTGTTCATTCAATTGAAATTCCTACTGTAGTTTGTCTAATTGAAACAGCAACTTGTAACAAACACTCACTCTGATTTGTTGTAAGGAATGCTGCAGACCATCGTTAATCAGTTTGATACTGTCATGTGTCAGAGTTGGCCCTGAGAAATGCTTGTCAACCACCTTGTTCTGAAAGAAAACATTCAGAATTCACAAAAGATGAGAAGGTTGATTTTGAAAAACAGCGCTTATTCCAAAAAGAGTTAAAAGTTAGGATTTAGGGTATTTTAGATTCGTTCTAGGGTTAGGGATAAGGTTAGGGTTAGCATTAGGTTTAGTGTTTGGGATGTTAAGCTAGGGTTAGGGTCAGAGTTAGGATTAGGATTAGAGTCAGGGTTAAATGTTTAGGTTAGGATTAGGACATTAGGTATAAGTTAGGGTGGAGTTTAGAGTTAGAGTAATTGGATTAGGGTTTATAACTAAATTAGGTTTTCGGACTGATGACCATTTGGACTATCGACTTGTAATCATATTTTGGTGTAAATTGACACAGGCTTACATTAAAAAGACACGAAGAAAATGTGAGTAATATGAAGAAAATACCTTTAAAAATATTATAAAGATTATTCTATGATAACATATTATGTTAAAAACACTTACGTCGTCTTCAGCAAATACTGATAAATTGAGAAATGCACCAAGGATTGACAATTTGGCAACCTCCCTTCCGGCAGCTTGCAGGATTGGGCTGGGTTGCCAGTACGGCGACCAAATGATTAAATTGCATATGGGACGTACCGGTCCGCACTTGATTCTACACAGTTCAGTCATTGCCTGGATTAAAGTAAAAAATAGCAGGCATGGATGATAGCGAACAGGTACATGATCAATGTAAATGGAGCAGTACTCCTCATCAAAAAGTAATATTTTAAAATACCGACCCATCAAACTTGCACTAACACATCCTACAAATATACAAAACTTCAATTTCAAAATGGGCTACATGTATTCCATTTGAAATCCAATGAGACATGACCTTAAGCTCAGGGGTGCAGTCTTCAAATCGAGTCACTCCGTGTGAAAGATTCAGGTAACTTCTTCATAGGGGGTGTATGGATTTCAAATGGAATATGCAATGTGCATTTCTTTCAAGAAGACATCCTACTTACTCCCTGCTGTCATTTTTTCTCTTGCACCTCTCTCAGTACGAATCAAAATTGGAGTATTGGTATGAATAATGTACCTCCTTGTATGAATAGACCACCTGCATTTTAGTGCAGCATTTTTTATTAGGAGTATGCACAGCATGTATAGTAACAGTTGCTCTTTCAGACCCAAATTGTAAGATATCATTGTGGTGATTTAAATCTGTGAGTACTAAATAATGAGAGGCGCCACTCCGCTCGCAAAACTGTGAACAGGTTAAGAGCTGGACCTTGTAGAAGAGCTGGACAGTGTAAGGGCTGGACCTTGACCTTATATCTGTATAATGAGCCATGGATGATGGAATCAAAGCAGACATATCTTCAATACGAAAGGTCAAAATTTTCAATTGATCGTCGGCTTTTCATCCCACCTACATACGCCTTAAGTATAAATCATCAGATTTATAAAGTTTACTTCAAGTACTGTTAAATATCAAAAATATCAATTTTTAATGATTTGCCATAAAATGTGTATTACATTGCGAATTTCAAAAAATCAAAATGCAATTCGATATGTCTGATGTGCTCTAATGTCCCACAATAATACTGTCCCACAATAAATACTGTCCAAACGTTCATACCCCTTCCCTTAAAAAAATACCTTCTTTTATCATCTTCTTTGGATAATCTAATTAAACATCTCTTTCATAGATTGCTACATTTTTTAGAAATAGTTTTACCTCTGATGATTTCCCACGCCGGGTGGTACAAAAAATTAAATTTGAGCAACCATTTTGTGATTTGAGAATGTTTTTTATCAGTGATGATATTCCATCCCGGGGCGGTACAAAAAATGAAATTTGTTATTTGAGAATGGTTCAAAAAATCGGAACCACTGTATTAGTCTCTTCAACAGAGCCAATACAGTCTCTTCTCATTGCCTGGCACATGTAGAAGACCTGACTGATCGACAGTTACCAAGCAGCCATTTTGTAATTCGAGATCCACAAAATCAGTATAGGCAGTGTTGGTGCCAATTTCTGGTTGTGCGCCCCTAATTTAGGCTCATTTGCATATTTGATAGATCAATACAAGATCGATTGATTGGCCACTCGTGAATTGGAGCAAGCTGTATTTACCTGGATCTCTTACTAAGTTTTAACCTACAAATTGCCTACAAATAGCTACAAATACTGAATCCTGAGACTTTGTGTTGCTGTTTCTACATTAAATGAAAGATGAAAGATACATGCATCGTCCAGTTGAGTAATTTGGCAGTATGAGAAGGAGTTAAAAGCGAGAGGTGAATTTTAGTTTACCGGTAATTACATAGGCTTGCCCGGTAGAGAAATAATGCGTCAAAAAGGCTCTACATTCAAGTTAAAACTTACGAAGAAAATGAGAAATTCACAATGAAGGAATTGCCAAAGCGTGCTGGTTACTTATAAATGAACTAAGGACATCTTCTAGAGACTAAATATCATCTTTTTTTTTTTTTTATAAAGGCGCCTTGGTCCTCAAATACCCCGATAAAGTGGATAAGCTTAAATTGTTTTTAATGGAAAAAAGTTTTCATGAACTGACAGACTCACGTGTACACGGGTCACGCTCGATTTTCCCTAGAGTTATAGAGGGCGTTGTTGTGGTGTTGTGCGGCCCAGACGGTGTTGGACAAGAAGGAAATACAAGACCTGTACCTAGTCAACTACAGCAAGATTTATCATAAACAGTCTTGAATCTACACAAAAATGTCTGGCAGCAAAGATGGTAGTGGAAGTGATGTATATGGGGCTGTTGGTGGTGAATTGCTACAAGAAGATGGGCCAGCAGAGCAACTCCCAGAAAGGAAGAGAAACGGTAAAGAAACCAGGCTGGCCGACTATGGACGGTTGAGGGTGCCGTGGGATACCCACAGCGAGATAAGTCATCATGAAAAGGTGGAAAGGTGGCGTAGTAGTATGAATTACGGCCGTGATGAATCGAAACCTACTAGCCCTACTCTAAGACCAAGAGACTTCAATGCAAGAGACTCAGATCGTGCCTCACAATGTTCAGCATCAAAGTCAATAAGGAGCCATGCATCTAGTCGTGCATCTAGCCGCGCATCAAGTAGATATTCAGAAAGAGCAAGGGCATTGACCAAAGAAATAGAGTTGACCGCAAAGGCCACAGTCTTGAAGAAAAGGCATGAAATGGAGGAAAATATGAGAGAATTACAAAGGAAATTAGAAGATGAAGCATATAAACAAGAGCAGATGCAAATACAGGTAGAGTTAGAAGCAGCAAGAGCTGTTACAAAGTTATATGAAGATAATTACTACTCAGAAAGAGATAGTGTCTCGGATAATGACACCGATACCGGTAGTATGACGGCTGAAAGCATCGCCCAAGCAATAATAAGAGCAGCAGAGGTACAAACAGCACATAGTTCTAGGCAACCAGTTTCTGAACAAAAGATTCAACCAGTGAAAGTTTAGCATCAACAATCAGTGATAATTCCATCGCAAGAACTAGAGACATTTGCGCAGCAACAAATGGTGAAAACTCCCCCACAACAATTAATGAAAAACCCATCAGAACTACAACCAGTGAAAAACTCACTACAACAAGAAGAGGTAATAAGACCACCACCTAAACAACAACAAAATGGTAAAGACCAGAGCGTAGTGGACCTGATAGAACAACAATCACCACAGGACCAGACTCACAACATGTTGAATCTGGTACAGCATTTGCCACCGCAAGACAAGATTAATAGCGATGTGGATGCGATACAACAATGGCCACCGCAGGACCAGATTCATAGTAATATGGTAAAACAATTGCCACCGCAGGACCAGATTCATAGTAACATGGATATGGTAAAACAATGGCCACCGCAGGACCAGACTCACAGTAGATTGAATCCGGTACATCAATGGCAACCGCAGGACCAGACTCACAGTAGATTGAATCCGGTACATCAATGGCCACAGCAGGACCAGATTCATAGCAATATGGTAAACCAATGGCCACCATGAGACCAGACTCACAGTATATTGAATCCGGTACATCAATGGCCACCGAGAACCAAATTCATAGCAATATGGTAAAACAACAGCCACCGCAGAACCAGATCCACAGTAGGTTGAATCCAGTACATCAGTGGCTACCGCAGGACCACACTCACAGCAGGTCAAATCCGGTACAACAAGGGCAACCGCATGATCGGAGCACAATACATCTGGTAGAACAATGTCAAACGCAGGACCAGACACAAAGCATAGTGAACCGGTGCAAATACAGCCACCGCATGAAACAGGTTATGGCCCAATGAATCCAGTACAACAAAAGCTACCGCAGTATTTTCAAGTCAACTTACCGGAAGTGAAGATAACAAGAATCAAGTCATAAATAGAAACACAAGTACTGTGGACCAGAATCCATGGTTAGACCCCACTCCACAAGTCTCAGCCAACAGAATGAGTAGAGTGAATGACAATGTGGAAATAGAAGAAGATGATATAGGTGGAAGAGATAGAGAGGTAAAATGCGATGATAAGAAGCCACCGGTGTCATCTGAAAACCAAATGTTAAGTACCTTGGCATCAGCAATTCTGAAGCAAAGTAAACATGCATCATTACCTCAGAGAAAGATGAAGTCATATGATGGTGACCCCCTAGAATATTGTAGCTTTATTGAGTCATTCAGGTATTCCATAGAAGCAAAAACTGATGATGAGATGGATAAGTTGTATTTCTTAGACCAACACACCAGTGGTGAACCCAATCATGTGGTGAAAGGATACCTGAGCAAGGGCCCAAAAGGGTTTGAAGAAGCAATGAAGCATTTGAAGAAGAAGTTTGGGGATAAGTTTGTGATAGCGGAAGCCTTTAAGAAAAAGGCTAGAGGTTGGCCAGAGGTAAAGCGTGATGATGCAAAGGCGTGGTCAAGTTATGCAATATTCTTGGGTGAATATTTAAATACCATGAAGAATTTGGAATGTCTAAATGAGATAGATCATTCAGCTACAGTCAAGGTGCTGCTCGAGAAGATTCCTTACCCTATTAGACATCAATGGAGAATTAAAGTAGATACCATACAGGAAGTGGAAGGTCGCATGGCAGGGTTTCAAGATTACGTATCATTTGTGGACAGGCAGATGAGAATTGTGTCTAATCCTGTCTATGGGAATATTCAAGGTACTACCAAGGAGAGTAAAATTCCACCATTCAAAGCCAACAAAAGAAGGTTAAACTTCTCCACACATGCCACTGAGGATAGTAAACAATCAAGTGGTAATGATGCAAAGGAATCACCCCCGAAATGGTGTTATGACTGTGATAACAAATCACACAACACATCAGATTGCAAAGGACTCCTCAAGAAATCATATGAAGAGAGAATTGCAGTGATAAAAGGAAAGGCCTCTGCTTTGCATGCTTGAAGAAGGGTGTTCATCGGGCAAAAGATTGCAAGAAAAAACTGAAGTGTAGAACATGTATGAAAATGCATCCACGATCTTACACAGAGAAAGGAAGCCAGATAACGCTGCTGATGCCTCCATGGCGTGTGGCCTTACGGGGGCCGGCGCAAGCTCTTTGCTGTCGGTGGTACCAGTCACAGTGTATTCTCCGGACTCCGGAAGACAAGTTAATACCTATGCACTGCTAGACAGCAAGAGTACAGCAGTATTCTGTACAAAGAGCCTCCAATACAGACTGTCCGCCACAGGAGCAAAGACAAGGATTCGTGTGCAGACCATTAATGGCACTAAGTGCATAGACACTAACAAGATAGCCAACTTGATTGTCTCAGACATTGGAGGTGAAAATCGCATAGAACTACCTGACACATATATTCAGGATACCATACCCGTAACCAAAGATGACATCATAACAGGTAAAGATGCATTAAAGGCATGGCCATACTTACAAGAGATCAACATACCAGAGATGAAACCTAACGATAAGGTAGAACTTTTGATAGGAAATAATGTCCCAAAGGCCCTTGAACCAACAAGAGTAATTCAAGCCCAAGATGATGGGCCGTTTGCCTGCAAGACACAACTTGGGTGGGAAGTCCATGGTTTGACTACTCAGACAGACAAAGTATCTGTGCACAGGATTAAGGTAGAGGAAAACATTCAGCAGCAACTGATAGACCTCTATAACCAAGACTTCACAGAGAGATCGGTAGATGACACCCCTCAACGATCACGTGATGATCGAAGATTTCTCGATATTGTACAAAGCGTCCATAAACCACACCAAGGGCCATTATGAGATGCTGCTACCTCTCCGGGACAAGCAAATGATCTTTCCCAACAACAGAGTCATGGCTGCCAATAGACTGGAACACCTGAAAAGGAGATTTCAGAAAGATGCGCAATTCAAAGCTGAATACGTCAAAGCCATGAATGAAACAATTGAGCATGGCTATGCAGAAGCAGTCCCAAATGACGACACACACACAGATGGTAGAAGGTGGTTTATCCCACATCATGGAGTTCGTCATCCAAAGAAACTCAAAATCAGAGTTGTGTTTGACTGCGCTGCAACATTCAGAGGAACCTCGCTAAATAAGCAACTGCTTCAAGGCCCAGACATGACAAACTCCTTGTGGGTGTTCTATTGCGTTTTAGACAGGAGCAAGTAGCAGTGATGGCAGGCGTGCAAGGGATGTTTAATCAAGTGAAGGTGTCGGAAGAATGCAGAGACCTCCTACGTTTTCTCTGGTGGCCCAACGGAGATACATCAAAAGCGATGAAAGAGTATCGTATGACTACACACCTCTTTGGAGCGGTTTCATCACCAGCCTGCTCAAACTATGCCTTGAGAAGAACAGCTATAGACAACACTTGTTCTAAACCAGTGACAGAGACTATAAATAGAAACTTTTATGTTGATGATTGCTTAAAGTCTCTGACCTCAGATGAAGAAGCCATCACCTTAGTTGAGGATCTCACCTCAGTGCTGAGCAAAGGTGGTTTTAAGCTCACCAAGTGGGTGTCCAACAGCTCCCAAGTAATGAAAGTGATACCTGAAGAGGAGAGAGCAAGCGGAACCAAGTCCCTTGATCTTCATGTGCAAGGTGTCACGCCTCCTGAGAGAGCTCTGGGAGTTCTTTGGTTACCTGAAACAGATAAGTTCAGCTTCAAAATAGAAGTGAAAGACCACAACATGACTAGAAGAGGGATACTATCAACAGTGAGTTCCCTATATGATCCACTCGGATTAGTGGCTCCGCCATCTTGCCTGCACGGCTATTACTGCAAGATTTGTGCAAATTGCAACTTAGCTGGGATGATGAAATCCCTCAAGAATACCAAAGACAATGGAAGGACTGGATATCCGAGCTGCCAAAGTTAGAAAACTTTTCCATCGCCAGATGTTTCAAGCCTACAGGCTTTGAGAGTCCAAAGACAACGCAACTTCATCACTTTGCAGATGCCAGTACGGTTGGCTATGGAGCAGTATCATACTTGCGTATGGTAAACAGTTCTGACGAAGTACACAGTCAGCTTCTCATGTCCAAGTCCAGAGTTGCACCACTCAAAAGGGTCACCATTCCTAGGATGGAGCTTACGGCTGCCACAGTCGCAGTAAGAATGGATAACATGCTGCGTAAAGAGCTGGAGCTTCCCATAGACCAGTCTGTGTTTTGGACAGACAGTACTACGGTACTTGGATACATTAGCAGTGAAGCTTCCAGATTCCAAACATTCGTGGCAAATCGGGTTGAGCTCATCAGAGAAGCAACAGATCCATCCCAATGGCATTATGTTAAAAGTGAAAGCAATCCTGCTGACGAATGTTCACGTGGCTTAAAAGTACAGAAATTTCTCGATAACACTAGATGGATCAACGGGCCAGAGTTCCTGCAGGAGCCAGAAGACAAGTGGCCTGAAATGCCAAGACAAAGAAGCATCGACATAGATGATCCTGAAGTGAAGAAGCGAGTTATAAGCCATGCAACAGTGATGAATGATTCAGCAATCGACAAACTGCTCACATACTACAGTTCATGGTATCGTCTAAGAAGAGCAGTGGCATGGATTCTACGAATCAAGAAACATCTTCGCTACAAAGTTAGACAGAAGAAATCAGAACATGTCAGTACAACACTGCAACAGAGTGGTGAAGACCACACAGACAAAGACGATGACAAATATGGAAGTCAATACGAGGCACCAAACTTTTGAATGCAAAGGACATACGAGATGCAGAAACAGCAGTGGTGAAATATGAACAGTCCAAGGCTTTCCCAGAAGAGATCAAGATCCTGGAAAGACAGTCACTGGACCCTGCATCAGAAAATGGAAAGCATGATAAGTCACATGTGCAAAGATCAAGCTCTATCAAAAAGTTGTGCCCATTTCTTTCGGAAGGAGTGTTACGTGTCGGTGGACGCTTGTCAAAGGCAGCTTTACCAGAGGACACAAGATACCCTATGATACTCCCAAAGTCATCAACTGTCACAGAGTTAATCCTGAGAGAAATACATGAAATGACAGGCCACAGTGGTCGTAACTACATTCTTCACATCCTGCGTAAGAAGTTCTGGATTGTAAATGCCAATAGCTGCACAAGAAAGATAGTAAACAAATGCGTATCCTGCAGAAAGTACAGCAGAAAAGCTGAAGTGCAACGCATGGCAGATCTACCCAAAGATCGTGTCACACCAGACCAGCCACCCTTCACAAATGTTGGAATGGACTTCTTCGGACCATTTTATGTGAGAGTAGGTAGATCATCTGTGAAACGATATGGAACCATATTCACGTGTCTAACAACACGAGCCGTTCACATAGAGAAGGCTGAATCAATGGACACATCGTCATGCATCAACGCAATCAGGCGGTTTATCGCTCGACGGGGACAGGTGAAGTCCATCAGGTCAGATAACGGCACAAATATGGTTGGTGCTGAAAATGAACTGCGACAAGAAATCCAGAAACTCAATCAAGCACAGATTCACAGTACTCTACTCCAGAAGAGCATAAATTGGATCTTCAACCCCCCTGCTGCATCACACCATGGTGGTATATGGGAGAGGATGATTCGATCAATTAGAAAGGTACTGAACTCCGTCTTGCAAGAACAAGTACTGACAGATGACAATTTACACACATTGTTTTGTGAGGTGGAAGGGATCTTAAACAGCAGACCCATTACAAGATCATCGGATGACATTGATGATTTAGAAGCTCTCACACCCAACCACTTATTGCTTCTGAAGGGACAACCTATCTGGCCCCCCAACCTCTCAGAAGATACTGATCAATATATAAGGCGCCGATGGAAACAGGTACAATATTTGGCCAATATCTTCTGGCGTCGATGGATAAGACAATACTTACCTCAGCTACAAGAAAGGCAAAAGTGGCTATCCCGAGCGCAATGTCCAAGTTGGGGACATTGTCCTTATAGTCGACGACACCCTACCCAGAAATACATGGAGAATGGGAAAAGTTATGGAAACTCTACCCGACAAGAGTGGATATGTCCGCCAAGTCAAGGTAAAGACTCAGGTGTCAACTATTCTGAGACCAATTAGCAAGATATGTCTGCTACTTGAAGCTGAAAACCCTGCAAAAACACCTGAACAAGCTCCAGGAACAGAAGAAACTGAGAATCAGCAAGACTTGACACCTGATAAACATGATCAGAAAGCGGATTCCAGTAATGCGACTGCGAGTAACCTGCATCACAAGGGAACCAGAACCAGACCGCGTATCAAGCCTAGAGAACGTCTGGATCTATAATACATGTACATGCACAAGTCGCTGCAGCATGCCATGAAACAGACTACCTATACGACATTGTGTATACATACCATTATAATGCAGTGAAATTTCACATGGATGGACCTACCATTGATAAAAGTGGATTTCAACTTGGATAACCACCAGAACCAGTGCAAGACACCAGAACCTTTGTCAGCTATTATGAACTATTCTGAGCAACCTTATATTACAAAATATGGTGTACATGTAATTTCAAAGTACCACCATTAATTGTGGCAAAAACATTTATTGAGTGTGATGATGAAAGAAGAAGACGAAATAGATGAAAGGAACTGTGCATGCAAAATATAGCCAGCATGGCATAGTTCATAAGCGAGCTTGAGGCGCCATACCCTCAGGATTCTGGGCTAATTGTCAAGTGATTTGTCCATGGGAAGGAAATGTCCCAAAAATGCTTAAGTTGCCACATACTATACACAAGCTGTATAGAATTGACTGAACATTTGAAAAGCTGAATGTTGCTCAAGCTGTGATATGGGATTTGAATTGAATGCTACCAAGTGGGGCTAAATTCTACCTGAGGAGCTGTAAAATCTGTTAAAATGGATGAATTGAGTACAGATGGACACATAAGGACAGCATGATTAAATCTGCAGAGTGACAGAGAACATTTTATTGCTGTAAATGACGAGACTGTTTAGCAGCTTCTATTATGGTTTCACGGATGTGGAACTGGCCTGCGCAGCATGTGGTACACAGGTGTAATCTGCGTTGGAACTTGGAACCTGTGTATAATTTGTGGACAATTTACAAGCCAGGATCATGCTTTATTATCTGGTATGGAGGATTCAAGACATTGTTGGCATCCGTAACTAGTTGGGTGATTCTTGAATTTAAACTTTGCAGCTGTGCACCTGTAAATAACTGAAAATGGAACAAACATTTCTATGGCACATTAATTTGTGGAAATTTCCCCAGTGTGTGTATCCCATGTTTGTGCACAGGGAACCCTTAATACCATAGTCTGTGATAACACCATTGGAGCCATGCATCAATGTGTAGTGTGATAGCGCTGTCTGTGGTTAAATAGAAAACCACCCGACTCAACTTGGTCATCTAGCTGTACCATTTAAATATCTTCAGGCATGTCAGAAGTTAGGAGCTGATTCTACCATTGCCGTTGTGTTTCTTCACTCTTCAGGCATGTCAGATGATAGGAGCTGATCTACCATTGCCAAAGCCAAGGGAGTAAACCGTGCTCTTGGGACCATCTCCTTGAATGATTTGGACTGTTTCAGAAAGACAATACATAAATAATTTGATTCACATGCTTGTTTTGTTGCAAATGCCAAAATCTAGTTTATTCCAATTTTTTGGATTAGGGATATTTGGAGTTAAATTGCCAAAAGTTAGTTGTAACAAAATTAAGCAGGCATGTGTTTGATACATTGAGCAAATTCCAAGTTAACTAGTAACTTATCTTCTTGTGTTGAAAAGTAACAACACACTTGCATGACAATTAGGTTAGGTTGTAAATTTGCACAATTAAAAAATGTTCTTTCTTTCCAAGTCAGTAGACTGCTGGTTTTGTGCCTTTTACTTCACTAAAAGAAAGAAATTGTGCTTAGCATATCATGTCATGCAGAGTTATTGTACAGTGTTCTGTGCTATGGAACCTTTAATCACATCTAGGACTTGACTTCATTAGAAGAAGAACTATGAGCCATAACATGTTATGTGATAGTTTTGCTAAAGTTGAATATATTCATGAAAGCTTTCCCTTATTGCATGTACCAGTTCATTTTGGCTTGTTGGAAAAATGGGATTCCAAATTTGCCAGATTTTTCTGGTCTTCGTTTTGGTCCAAATGTTTTTTGTTCAAATTGGTCCTTGCTGTAGGTACATGTTACTTGGGTGTGCATTCATGTATATATACACATTCTGTTTTATTGTTATTTATGATGAGCTAAAGAAAGTTTATTTTTGTTTTTTTTTTAGCGTTAAATTGTATTCAAGTGCTTGCAAAAGAGCTGTGACCATAAAGTAAGGGTCAATTTTGATATAAATTTGCAATCCTTTGGCTTGATTGCACCCTTTTGGACAAGTACATTGTAATAACACAATTTTAGTCAATCATCTTGTGTTTCAAATTCAGATTTATTTGACAAACTCATTCAGGCTGTTACATGGTAAAGTCTGTGAACTTAAGTTTTTGAGTAGTGATCCCAGGTATGTTTGGACATGTGTCAAGGAAAGTTGGCACCCAATTGCTTGCAATTTTATCAGGAATTGCCATGTTCACACTAATGGCAATTGAGGGCCGGGATGTTGGTGCCAATTTCTGGTTGTGCGCCCCTAATTTAGGCTCATTTGCATATTTGATAGATCAATACAAGATCGATTGATTGGCCACTCGTGAATTGGAGCAAGCTGTATTTACCTGGATCTCTTACTAAGTTTTAACCTACAAATTGCCTACAAATAGCTACAAATACTGAATCCTGAGACTTTGTGTTGCTGTTTCTACATTAAATGAAAGATGAAAGATACATGCATCGTCCAGTTGAGTAATTTGGCAGTATGAGAAGGAGTTAAAACGAGAGGTGAATTTTAGTTTACCGGTAATTACATAGGCTTGCCCGGTAGAGAAATAATGCGTCAAAAAGGCTCTACAGGCAGTTTTTACAGAATGCCATGAGCCTGTTGGAATCAAGATTACATTTCAAACATGTTTGACATCATAGGTATGAAAATAAGGGATCTACCTACCATTAATGGTACTTCAGCACTTTCAACATTCTGTAAATCTATGGTACTTCTCTGTACGGTTTGCACCAGACTCATGATTAAAGGATTAAATATCTGAAAATAAAAACAAAAATATGAGTGATTCAAAGTGAAGTCTCTTGGACCACATTCACCAATAGTACATCATTGTGAACTAATGGAGAATATAAACTCCCACAGTTCCATATTAAAGCATTATTACCAGCGAAGTCAACCCAATCATAACCAAAGAGAACACTACAACATTCCAATCAAATACAAAAAAAATCCCACATGGGGACACTTAAACTTTAGAGGTGACAGGTATGTGCCTACCAACGTCAGGAAGTAGAGGCCTATCGGTACAAAATGTTGTTTTAAAAAGGGATAACAAAATAATTAAGGATGTCATTGGGTATGAAAATTTTTTAAAGGGGTCATTTGATATAACATTTTGAAAAAAGTGGTCATCAGGTAAAAATAATTGAATTATATAATTTTATACACGTTAAGGGCTGGGGTATGAACGTTTGGACAGTATATATTTTGGGACATTAGAGCACATCAGACATATCGAATTGCATTCTGAATACGAAGAATGTCATTCTGATATCAAATAATTTTGATTTTTGAAATTACGCAATTTAATACACATTTTATGGCAAATCATTAAAATTGATATTTTTGATATTTAACAGTACTTGAAGTAAACTTTATAAATCTGATGATTTATACTTAAAGTGTATGTAGGTGGGATGAAAACCGACGATCAATTGAAAATTTTGACCTTTCATTATTGAAGATATGGATTTTTCCCAAAACACCAAAAAAAAATTAGGTCTTTTTTTGATAAAAATCCATATCTTTAATATGAAAGGTCAAAATTTTCAATTGACCGTCGGCTTTTCCTCCCTGCTACATACACTTTAAGAATATATCATTAGATTTATATAATTTACTTCGAGGACTGTTATATATCAAAAATTTGAAAAATATCAAATTTTTATAATTTGTCATAAAATTTGTATTATATTGTGATTTTCAAAAAATGAAAATTATTTGATAGCAGAAAGACATGCTTAGTATTCAGAATGCAATTCGATAGGTCTGAGGTGCTCTCATGCCCCACAAAAAATACTGTCGAAACACAATAAACGCTCATTTTAGATCCCTTAAGTGTTTGATGGGAACAGAAAGTGATTAATAAAGTGTACAACTTACCATCGCAAATGCCTCAGGATCCCTGTAAGACACGCACACTAGTTCCTGGAGAAACCCTCGTGGCATTGTGTGAGATATAATGGGTGCTAACAGTAGCGATCTATTACTGCATGGACTGCAATAGAAATAATAGAATTTCTCAGAAATAATGTCATGTGATCACAAGCAGGCCACAGTCATGGTGAATCACTACATATAGGGAGACCCTACACAGGAGGCAATATCCTCATTAAATTAAAGTACATCAATGTGTATTTCTGTGATCCGCATTGCCTAGAGTAGCCTTGTATCAGAGCCGTGTTATATCTCAGAATAGATGTGTGCATATTACGTATGACAAACGAGTACTTGGTGGATTTGCCAACTTCAGGCAAGAAGTGAACATGAGAAAAATTGTCTCAAAGGTGGACATAAATTACATCATAAACATTACATACCTGTGTTGTGTGAAGGCTCCTTGTAATACTAATGAAGCATGGCTAACACATTGGCTACGAGCTGTCGATAGCAGATCACACATGGGTGGCTGACTATAACGCTGTAAAATGGAAAAAAAAATGCAGGTCAGTTCTCTTTGAGTACATTATTTTATTCCTAAACATCCTTCTATTAATTCAGTTTAAATGCAGAGGGACACATCTGTCAACGTTCACATCCCACTGCATATGAAGAGCTTTGTTGCAAAACCCCTTACATCCACTCGAGCAACTTTTGAGGGAACATAAAATATCATCAAAAAAGTACTGATATATGGGGGTTTGCAACAAAAGCAGGTTTTGACGGGATGCTTGCGTAGGATGAGCATCCTGCCAAAAACTGCTTTTGTTGAAAACCCCCTTATATCAGTGATTTTATTTTTTTGATGATTTTTTGATGTATTCTCAAAATTGCTCAAGTGCTTCATATGCACGATGAAGTTTGCAGAGAAGCTGTGAAAGGTAGATGCAACAAATTGATTATAACCATTCATGATGTCCATTCATGATGTCCATTCATAAGCTATCATCAATTCTCACATTTTTTCCATCCAAAGTGCAAATATCATATGGGACTTCCAGCCAGAATGCCATCTTACCTTTGGTGCACTGCGTTCTTCCTGTCCTATTCTTTCATAACACTCCATAAGATATTTGAACATCTCTCCTTCCACACTGGAAGCATCCAACATGTTGAGTGAGGTCGATGCCACCTTACTTTTCCCACTTGATGAGGGACTGAAAATGATGAGGATTAATTACAGAATTAAATGAACTATTTATGAGATGATTTTACTTAATTGCATAAACCCTAACCTTAATCAGTAACAGCTATAATCCTAATCTTATACCCAACACTAACCTTAATAATATTAATCTAAAATCCTACAGTCCGTATACCTTTCATAATTTCAAATGGAAACCAACATCAAAGGTATATTTTAAGCAATTTAAAGCTCTTGCTTTTTTTCAGTTACGGTCTGAACTTAAGGTGTGTCGGGACAATCAGAAGTAAGCTGACAAGTATTTCAATGCAGCAAACTCTTAAAATTGTCAGAGTCAGGTAGTTTGAGTTGGCCAGGCAGCCAAAAATAGACATATTTTTGCCCAGCCTAATGCATGTGAAGCTGTAATTACCTTGCAGCTGCTGCTGCTCCTACTGCTGCTCCTGCTTCTGTAGGATTTGTGCCTGGTTTAGGTGATGCTGGTAATACAGCAAATGGGTTGCCACTGGTCGAGTGTTGTATTAATACCTCCATGATTATCTGATTTACTAAGTCCTCAAGGTTGCAAAACACTAGAAGAATAAAACAAAACAATGCCAACACCATTAATTACTAGACTAGATTGCTCAGTACACACACTAAGTAGCACATATGCAGGCTTGCTAACATTGAAATTCAGAAACCCTAGTCCAAAAGTAGACATATATTTAGAATGGCAAAGACTTGACAAATCCATCTGTCAGGTCAAATTTGGGCAAAAATGCTCAGTTTGAGAGAAAACGTAACAAAAAAGTTCTTGTTTTTTATTAATTTTTAGAAACTAGATATACATATCTAGAACATGTTTTTTAATTTTTTTTTTAATTTTGATTAAAAATCAACTTCGTTAAAATCAGGCTTTTTTTAAACATTTTTGAGCAAAAATTAACATTTTTCAACAATTTTTGGTGAAAATTTCTCTAAGTTAGTCAGAATTCAAAAAAAAATTAAAAAGTTTATTTTTTAAAAATTATTTTTGTTTTACTCAAAATTTGGGTCAAAAACCTGTTTTGAGGATTGTCTCCAAAACAGATGGATTTATCAATTCTTTGTCATTCTAAATATTTAGAATTTTATATACTTCAGACCAACAATTTAGCAGTTATGAGTAGGGCTGTTGTCGACAATACTTTTAAGGCAGCAATGATATCCAACCTGCTACATTTGTAATCACAGCGTATACCTGTACAATTATGACGCCAAAAGTGTACTTGCTTACCTTCTTCTGGTTCTTCACCAAACTCTGCTGCAAGACCAGTCAGATACACTACACCGCTACCTTGTTCCTTCCATGACACATGAAAGATGCTACTTGCAGCGTGTAAGAGTTGATCTTCGCTTATACCACAGAATTCCTGTAATAGAAAACCGTCATATCATTATTACAACTGATTGTGAGTTTTATTTAATATCGATTGTGTGACCCACAGAAATAAATCATATTCATTTATTCATTCATTTTTTCACTAATCATTTAACAATAAAACATAATTATTAGTTCAATGAATAACTAACAACAAGCTACCATATCCTGATAAGAATTAAATAGAAAAAAATTATCGTATCATACCATAATTACAACTGATTAAGGGGGTACTACACCCCTGGTCAATTTTGTGCCTATTTTGGCATTTTTCTCAAAAATTATAGCACATTGGTGACAAGTAAGATATACACATTATAGGGGCAAGGACTACAACTACTGCACTGAAAATTCAGCAACTCAAAGCAAGTAGTTATTGATTTATTGATCAAATATTGGTTTTCCTCATTTTTGACTGTAACTCCACAACTGTTGTCTGTGCTGAAATAAAACTTCCAGTGCAGTAGTTGTTGTCCTGCCCCTATAATATACATATCTTACTTGTCCCTCAAAGCGCTATAATTTTTGAGAAAATGCAAAAATAGGCACAAAATTGGGCAGGGTGTAGTACCTATAAAGCTTTAATTAATATCAAATATATAACCATCCACAACAAAATAGGCTGTAATGTCAGCAGAGCCAGATTTAAGATATGTTCCACTGAACCTCTAAAAAATAGAAAATAAAGTATTCCCAAACTCTTTTTACTGATTTTTACAATTGGGTAAGGTCTTTAATATCCATGAAGAGTTTTGTGAGGTGTTGAAGACAAAATCAAAATGATTCTCAGATCCAGCTAAAATTCTTGATTGGTATTAGAATAATGGAGTGCATAAATGAAATATTGGCCTAAATCTGCTCATTTGCCTCACTAATACAAATTAACATGCACATCACAAGGCACCAAGTAAACAACATGGGGACAATTATAAGTTGAAATGCAGAAATGGAGGAGGGGCATTGTACTATGTGGAAATTTCTATCTAGTTAAGTCAAGTACTTAAATTCACCATTACCTTTTGAGCAACCTGTCCTTTTACTCTTTGCTCAGGGTCTTCAACCTCTGGGTTCTCAATTCCAGAGTCAACATCCATCTGGGTTAGTGTGCTACATAAAAAAAACCAGAATATTTGTGACAGATGACCAAGTTAACCCATACCCCTTTTTATATATTCCATTTATGCAACCAGACAGCCAACTCTTTCAAACACCAGTTTTCTAAGATACTAAACTGGCCTCAAAAAGAAACTTATAATTTTTCACAAGATCATATCTTAAAATCCTCTCCATAAAAATGAACAAAAATTGCACACAAGATTACTTCAATACTCTACTGATCAATGTCAATAACCAATAAGTTGTCCAACTAACACAACAGCAAAATGCACTGACATTGAACACCTTCCTGGACCAAAATTCACAGCCTAACAGACTTCTTTTGTTGGGTTCCAATTATTCGCCTGTGAATGTGGTCCCGGAAGCTGTTCCGTGTCAGTGCATTTTACTGTTGTGTCAGTTGGACAACTGCTTGGTTACTGACATGGAGAGGATTTTAAGATATGACCCTTGTGTAACAGTTGCTGGTATTGGTAACTTGCTTCTGGGTTAAATGGCGGCTGATGTAAACAACATCACTCACTTTTGTAGTGATTATCACAACAAAAATATAGTTTACTTAATTCAAAAATGAAAGTTTGGCTATAATTTGGTAATGAATCAAAGTTTACATACATGATTTGGATGAACCAAAAAGTTTATGTACAATATAGGTTTTTTCAATGTCATTTTGACATCAACATGGTATAATAGCATGGGAAATGTCTTCCATCTTGGTTAATTTTTTCATGGAAAGAATTATGGTGGACATTTATTGGAATGGAGGTTTTATTACTGACAATATACGGTATGTCCAATACCCTTGAATATCCTTGACAGACATTGACTGTATACACTAGATGTACATCACATTTGAAAGTCTTGCCTTCCTTTTTGGCCCTTCCTTGACTGCCAGACTGTTGAGAATGCCATGACAATCAAGGCAAAATCATAAACATATATTATTTACACACATTATAATATCTTGATCATCATAATTCTTTGATCATCAACTTTTCAATGGAAAGTAACAGCCTGGAAGATTTTATTTCCTGAACAAGTTTCAAGGATCCTGGTATTGACCCTTGTTTGACACAAAAGCATCTTCTAGTATACAGAGATGGCTTCAAAACCCAACTACCTGTACACCTGCGTCACCCTGGTAGACCCATCAGTCAACTGCCCGTACACCTGCGTCACCCTGGTAGACCCATCCAGTCAAGCGGTGGGTTGGTTTAACCCAACTGCCTGTACCCCTTCGTCACCCTGGTAGACCCAATCAGTCAAGCCCAACTGCCCGTACACCTGCGTCACCCTGATAGACCCATCCAGTCAAGCGGTGGGATGGTTTAACCCAACTGCCCGTACCCCTGCGTCACCCTGGTAGACCCAATCAGTCAAGCCCAACTGCCCGTACACCTGCGTCACCCTGATAGACCCATCCAGTCAAGCGGTGGGTTGGTTTAACCCAACTGCCCGTACCCCTGCGTCACCCTGGTAGACCCAATCAGTCAAGCCCAACTGCTGTACACCTGCGTCACCCTGATAGACCCAATCAGTCAAGCCCAACTGCCCGTACACCTGCGTCACCCTGGTAGACCCAATCAGTCAAACCCACCTGCCCGTACACCTGCGTCACCCTGGTAGACCCAATCAGTCAAGCCCAACTGCCCATACACCTGCGTCACACTGGTAGACCAAATCAGTAAAACCCAACTGCCCGTACAGCTGCATCACCCTGGTAGACCCAATCAGTCAAACCCAACTGCCCGTACACCTGCGTCACCCTGGTAGACCTAATCAGTCAAACCCACCTGCCCGTACACCCTGCGTCACCCTGGTAGACCTAATCAGTCAAACCCAACTGCCCGTACACCTGCGTCACCCTGGTAGACCCAATCAGTCAAGCCCAACTGCCCATACACCTGCGTCACCCTGGTAGACCAACCCTGGTAGACCCAATCAGTCAAACCCAACTGCCCGTACACCTGCATCACCCTGGTAGACCCAATCAGTCAAACCCAACTGCCCGTACACCTGCGTCACCCTGGTAGACCCAATCAGTCAAACCCAACTGCCCGTACACCTGCGTCACCCTGGTAGACCCAATCAGTCAAACCCACCTGCCCGTACACCTGCGTCACCCTGGTAGACCCAATCAGTCAAACCCAACTGCCCACCCTAGTAGACCCAATCATTCAAGCGGTGGGTTGAAGCCATCCCTAATTGACATCCTTGCAGTCTCCTGATGGCAGCGCTTGTTCCAATTATTGACAAAATATACATAGATGGATAAGAAGAGAAAACTTACCTCTGTTCACAACATTCCATTTCCATACTTTGTGGATAGCCAGAGTCCAGGCTGGCACCACTTTCAACCTCCATACTGGGCTGGCTTTGACTTCCATCAGCAACATCTACGCAATGCAAACACATTGAATAAATTTAACAACTCAATCATTCCAATAACATGATCGGTTTAACAAGGCTTATATTTTTAATGATGTTTGTGCTATGCCATCATAATCAAAAGTGATTAAATTCCAAATTCTGATAAAAAATACATTAGCAATTGAGGTGTTGCTCAAGCCTGCAGCAGTGGCATAGATTTCTTTTTGACATTGGGGGATGTGGTTGGAAAAAATTTCTTCAAATATAGTGAATCCAGCACCTTTTTATGGTACAAATTCACACGAAATTGTTTTGCCATTTTGATGCTAAACTAATGAAATATTGTGCAAAAGTGGAATAAATTTGTGTGTGCATGAAAAAATTTGGGCTTTGGGGGCTAAAGTGGCTAAATATGAGGTTAAATTGGTCAGAAACCCACATACAGGCATCAACATTGGGGGATGATTGTATGGACCATCCCCCTGGCAAAATATTTGGGGGATTTATCCCCCAGGATCTACGCCTATGGCCTGCAGGATAGCGCACTGCTGCGAGCTCAAGTTTGATTGCAGAGGATGTAGTTTTAATAATGCAAACTCAATGAGGTAGAACCAATGAGTACCAACTCCGCTATGTTTGTGTGTCTAGTATCTTTGTGCAACCTACATGTACATTAATTTTACAAGATTATCACTAGTAAACAATTCAACTTAAAACAGCATTGCTCGGTATAACAACAGGCTGGTGACAAACTTGCCTTGTATTTCTTGTGTAGGCGTTGCTGTTGCTGGTTCAGGCTGACTTGATTCTTCAATGTTTTCTGCAAGTGTTCTCTTTGCGGATGGCACTGTTAAAGATGGGGATCCTGATGAAGAATTACTTGCACCAGCCTTCTCAGATTCATTACCTGTTGTGGTCAGTGGGTTTGGAGAAGGGCTTTTGTCTAGACGAGCTAATCGCCTCCGACGTATCTGAAAAATATATGCAAATGTGGTTGGAACAGAATATTTTACGTCATGTAGGATAACAATACATTGTAATGCAATGCTTGAAATTGTAATTAATACTCCATAATTAATCCAGAATAAATCAGAATCAGTAAATATTCATTGGCCCATTTTAACAGCATCTGGCTACCAGGGTGGAGTGGGGCCAAAACAACAACAGGAAGTGCATGGTGAAATCGAAAGGGAAAAGTTGGCACATAGCCAGCAAAATTTACTGCCAGGGGCTAGTCTTGTCCCATCCTTCTGACCGGCACAAAATTGAGCAATGAACAGATTTATATCAAAAATTATCTGGGCCAAAAAAAGTAAAAAACCTAAATTTTGAATACCGGTAGTTCAAAATATGAACTTATCAAAATAACTTCATCCAAATTTCAACATTAACAGTATAAACACTGTGAAAAGGAAGTACCTGTACCTCATATTGGACAAGTTACCAAACCATCTTGTTTTAAAGCTCCCCTGAATTGAACAATGGTGGATTAGCTTTGTTATTCTTTCTGGCAATAATACAAACCCGTACAGCAAAACAAGGTACAAAGACAATAAACAAGACAATGCTCTATACAAATAGTGGCCAGCACTCAGAACTCAAGCTGATCTTGAATTGCAACCTCTTTTGAAGAGGTTTGTGCAACTAATACAAAGGAGAGACAAGACAATTCCTCATTGTTACAGGGAATTAAAAATTAAACAAAAACAAGGTACTTTTTTTTCACAGTGAAATAACATCTGTTGGAAAAAATGTTGATGCAGATCGACTGAATGCGTAACTATCGTGTGCTAATTTGAAGCTAGAGTTCTCAAGTAAGGCAGAGGTTATCTTTTGAATCCTTCCATGACCACTGACACTTGATCGAGAAGTAATAGTATCTTCAGACCAAAGTTGCCGTGATCGCCATTTCCAAATTTCCATTGCTTACATGATGTCATGCTTCACCGATTCTGATGTAATTTGAGAAAGCTCCTCTAGTACTCATCCATGTGGACCTTGTGGAACATAATACACGCTGGACAGCTGGCAGTACGCTTATAAAAGGAACCTTTTCCAGGATCAGTTTTTACTTGCACATTGTACATACATGTAGAGCACGCTGCAATATTGGTCATTGTTGGTTGTGATTATTTCTTTTCCGCACACGCCCGCAACCGCAGTGCAAATTTCAGGTATGCCAGGTGAATTCAAATTTGTCATCAAACTGCATTATTTTATATAAATTAAAGCCCTTGAGTAAAGAAAGCCAAAACTGAAAACCGTTTTGTCATAGCACTTTCCGTAGCAAAGTTACATCTTGTCAAATATCGACTTTCATCAAAAAGATTCAGCTAAAGCTGAATTTATACTCAATCGCCGAGCGATTGCGATTTTAATCGTCTGCAAAAACGTTTAAAAACGTTTAAAAACGCTTTTGAAAAGCGATGGGTAATCGCCGAATTTTGCGATGCATCGCTCGTCGCTTTTGCGTTTATAATTATCACGGCGATAGCGATTGCAGACGACAATTAAAATATTCTAAATGCCACAAAATACATTTTTAAAACATCAGTTGCTGTCAATAATTATTGCTTTGAATTAATTCATCACCAAAAATTAATTAATCAAGAAAGGTCAATTAATTATCAATTTAATAATAGATTCAGATGGTTGTATATGATTGGTTGACGCATTCACGTGTCAAGCGATATCGCAGGGAAGTTGAGATTTCTTCAACTTGCAAAAGCGACATCGTTTTTGCCTTGGCGATTCGAATCGATCGGCTTGACGCTCTGGAAATGTAAGTAAACACTGAACATGCGTGAAAATCGCTTTTCTGCAAAAGCGATCGAGTATAAATTCAGCTTTAAAAAAGAAAACAGCATTTCGGTGGTGTTTCTAGATCTTAGTCTCATGAAGATAGCAGCTTTTCTATGTGGAACTGCTATCAAAATCCCTCTAAAATTCCATGTGCGAATGTCTCATCACCATAAAAAAATCATATATTTGGGTCACGTGAAGTATAGACAACATACCGTACTGACGCGAGTATAGTCCCACCTTCGAGTAAAGTCCCACCCCAAGTTTTCGAAAAATTTCAGAAATTAAAAAAAAAAAAAATTTCAATGCATTTTGAAATCATTAACCCTAACACTGACCCATGCTTTTTGGTATCGGAAGTCAGAGAAGATCCGAATTTTTCAAGAAGAAGAATAATTTTGACTGTGCAACCCAGGGATTAGAACCTTTGACCCCTCGCATGCCAAGCGAACGATCGCGGACCGGTAGCTGCTCGGGTTATTGCTGCCCGGCCAGCAATTCCGTGAGCATATCACACTTCGGGTGATTGCGTCATCGCAGACCCTGGGATGCATGCATGTTATGAATTTTTCATCCTGGTATTTTGTGGTTTTTACTGGTGTTAGGGGTAGAGGACACTCTAATCTGGAAAAATACATCTTTTTACCCCTAACACTGACCCATGCTTTTTGGTATCGGAAGTCAGAGAAGATCCAAATTTTTCAAGAAGAAGAAGAATTTTTCGACGGCACCCCCGGGATTCGAACCTTTGACCCCTCGCATGCCAAGCAAACGATCGCGGACCGGTAGCTGCTCGGGTTATTGCTGCCCGGCCAGCAATTCCGTGAGCATATCACACTTCGGGTGATTGCGTCATCGCAGACCCTGGGATGCATGCATGTTATGAATTTTTCATCCTGGTATTTTGTGGTTTTTACTGGTGTTAGGGTTAATAGAGTATGACATGAATACAAATTATCAATTTTCATTATTAAAAATACAAAACATCTTGAATTTTTTTTATTTTTAGGTCAACCATGAATGATCCTAGCATTTAGGTTTGTTTTTTTAATTGAGTATAGTCCCACCCCCAATTTTGAAAAATGTTCACCCAAAAGCGGGGTGGGACTATACTCAACGTCATCTGGTATTTATGTAGGTTTCCTTGACCTGCCTGTTCTTTTAAATTTCTATGTAAATATGTATTTAGCCCGAGGTACTCACACCTCCGTCACTACGATTTCCAGTGTCCTTCTCCGTACGAAGGTCTGAGACTCCCGAGTCCAGGGTACACATAAAATATCACTTTTTCTCATAAATACCACTTCCTACCATTCCTCATGTGAAGATGAGACTTAAACAAAACATAATTGGTGCATGTTCGTAAATTTTGAGCACATTTGACTTTGAGGATGTAAAAGACCAGACTTGTGATTGTAGTGTTATCATCGCTGTGTTTTGAATTTTTCCTATAAATAGATGCCCGTTTCTACGTACGTACGGCATTCATGGCCCTATGGTGAGGAAGGAACAACTATAATAGTAGATACAGACTTGGAGGTACATATTTCGAGGTGCATAACAGACACAAAATTTGTGTCATAACAAACACCAAATTGGTGTCGATGACCTGACATGCATGCATTCTTTTGTGATGGTCTTTCAATTTGTGCGGAGTGTCCTTGGCAGACTTGACTATGCTTCAGTGGTCATGAAAGGATTCAATAGATAACCTCTGCCCCACTAATCCCCAGCTATTGTCTGAAATTGCACCTCGGAAGATATATTATAACAACTCAGTCCCTCAAATGATAGTCATATAACGACCAAAAGATAAATGACTGACTATCATTGAGGACTGAGTTCCGCAGCAGTCTACTATAATACTATAGTATAGGGCCATGAATCATGATGTTTCGTTTCGGGCCAGTGCCGTACTATTACGCTGCCTTTCGTATTCGGCGAGGAGGACGATTTCGACCTCCTGGTTTGTTTACAAACAGAGAGGTAGACAAAAGACCGTTCAGCTTGTCCAAACACTCAAGTATCTGAAGGATGGTCCACAATAGCGTGATTCACGTAAAATGAATAGGGATTAAAAAGCTGTCACGTAGAACCATGTGCTTCTATTGTCCAATTTGCCATCAGGATTTCATATGGAAACAGTTCAGACCCAGAACAGGATCATGTCAGAAATTAATATTTTGTTCTGGGTCTGATTATTCGGACTAGTTTCGGGCTAATATGTATCAGTATAGTGCTAGGCATGCTAGGCGAATTTGGCTGACTAGCAAATGTGTTAAGTGTGCACTTAAAGGAAGGAAGGAAGGAAGGAAGAAATCTGGAAAAAATAATAGTTTTTTTACGATAGAGTTCTCGAGTAAATAAATGGCAACACGGCAATTCGGAAGTAAACAAAGTCAAGACCCGACCAGTCAGACATGATAACTGACTGGTCTAGCCTCTAAGAACTGCTCAAATAACACGTCGGTGAAATATTAGCATGGTTAGTATCTTAAAAATTAGCAAACTTTGTTCCTGAACACATAGTCTAGATAAGTCACAAAATAAATTTCGGTAAATAGTCGAATTTATATTTTCATAAAATGAGAAAGCTTAAAATTAATGCAGCCTTTCCACAAGAACTAACCTCGTCTGGCGTAAGCTCACTCATAATTCTAGCAGGTGTGTAGTAAAACAAATAATATGAAAAGTTTCAGAAATATTTCAAAGTGAAATATAGGTTTTTGATAAGAAACTAGTTCATGACTCGACACATTCAGCTCTTCACCAGAAGATTCCTCTGAACGTCGCCATGTTTGCCATTGTGGACTCTGTGGTGCATTATGGGCAAATCAGGCAAAATACATAGACTGTCCTCAAATCCCTGGAAAAATAAATAGACTTGACTGCAGGTGTCACGTTGTTGCCGCTGTGTGGTTGTGGTTGTGTTCAAATTGAATCATATTCACAATTTCACATAGTAACAAAGAAATCACATGAAAAATACCGTATTTTTGACCGAATCCGGTTGTTGCTATATATAGAAATTATTCAGGAAAAATTCTGCCACACAATGATCTAAACTTGTACATAAAAATGGCATTTCGTGATCCACAGCATCATCCCCCAAATTACACAAGTTAATTTTAAAATACAATGCATTATAAATGTACATAGACTAAAAACTAAAATTAATTTCACTAAAAGACAAAATATATATAGGCCTAATAAATAAAATAGTAACCCTGCATTCATCCTCATACAATCACACTCTCACTCTAGTATACACACCCCTACACACATGTACGCTACTACCGCACCCCCATACAAACATACACTCCATGAAACAAACATAGGCCTACTATAGATTTGGCACGGATCAGGTGTATAGTAGGCCTACTTTGTAGTCTAACTTTCCATTTTCATATCTAACCTACTCTGCACTGATCTTACAATAAATTAGTGATTTGAGGCATAATAATACCTACATCCTGACTCTGGGGCTTATTTTCGCCAGCCCATACGCGGGCTGGTATCTATTTCTGAGATTGGGTTTGTATGATCAAGAGATTAACTTTATTGGTAGGATTGGTAAGAATTATTTTATTTTACTTTTTGAGGTGGAGTGTTTTAAAATTATTGTTAGTATTCGATTTGTAAGGAAAAGTAAGTATGTTTTTCTGTTTCAACGAATGAAAACGAGTGAGTATTACCAAAGTTATGTTTGAACTAATTATGACTTTAAAAGTTCTAGGTATAGGCCTAAATGTAACAATAATAGTTAATATACAGCATCATATGGTCAGCAGAAGAAAATTACATCACCTATGATGTCATATCAGTGTCCTTGACCGGGGGTCCTTACTCCTTGACCACTGAACAACGTGATATCATGTTGATAACAGATCTATAGAATCAAAATCTTAAATTCATCATATCACAGATTCTCAACAATCTGTGATCATATGGACCATATTGATGTGAAAGTAGGTATCTATCATATCCTGTGTCGTTTTATGGATAAAAATGACTCAAAATGTTATTGATGAAATGGTTGCTATCATAAACATCAGTTTTGTCTTTTCAACAGGAAAAATCCGATGCAAAATAAAGTTTTCAGGGCCTAGCTATACTATGGGCATAATTTATGCATGCAGGCCTATACTATTGAACAATCCCAACAATGTAACTCATTTGTTATGCACTTATAGATAAATAAATTGTCTTACTTTATTAACTTAATAACTTCTTTATTATAAATAAAATGACACATAACTTATGTGAAGTCACTTTCTATCTTTTTTATTTGATTCATAAAATTACATTCAACAAAATGATTGAAGAGAAAACACACAAGGCACTAGGCAGACTGTTATAGAATGGAATAGGTAAGATGCCATGTCCATAGCTTCGCAGGAGTTTCCGACTAGCAATCAACATGATCAGCACATTCAGAAAAACCCAGTTTAAGAGTGAAGATTATAGTGAGTAATCAGTCCTTTATAAATGTGCTGGCCACTATCTATTATAATATAGTAGGCTTAAACTATACATTGCGAATTAATGTCAAGTTATTTTAAAATAAAATGTACATGTAAGTTAACTCAAACCGGCAGTGTATTTGTGACGCGGTATATCGAAAGCCGTGAAATCGGACATTCCTAAGCGAAGATATTGAGTTCGTAAGTTCTGGTATTACAAAATTGGAAATTGAGATATCGTGGGGAAAAAGCTGAAAAGACAAAAAAACAAAACAAAACAAAAACAGACCAGAACATTTTGGAGTAATGAATTAAAGAGTTGACATGAGATTAGGAATTAATGTTTTCTGATGTTTCAGTGTACATGTTCTCATCATTGATGGTTTGGTGGACTGTCATGTAACATGGATGTAAGCGTGATCCTAAAAATGCCTTTCACATTGACCAAAACTAATTACAAGACCTCTTCTACATTGAGGCTGGCTTTCCCTTTTAAAGGGAATTTTTATCTAGTAACTCTCCATCCAGCAAGAAACTCACTATCACAGGCCTATTGAAATCCAATTAATATAGGCCTACCATGCAGATAACAACCTTGGCCAAATAATTATTAGGGGTCCAATTATGATACGCAGTAATATGCTCAGCCTTATCACAAAATAAACAATAGCATTGACCTTACCCACCAATCAGAAAAGCCTATTATAATCATGTGATGGCTCAATCCAATAGTAAACATGCTTAGAAAAAAGGCAAAAAAATAGTCCTGGTTGCCATTGTCTCAATACAAGATAAGATGTGCTAAAAAGTCCTTGTCATGTGGGGCAGGATTAGATAAAGGGATACAAACCCCGGGTACAAACCTGGGTATGAGACATTAGGAATTATTTCCTAGCCTCTTAACCACGGGGTTGATGGGCTATCAAGACACATGTAGGCCTATGTATATAAGGGATAAACTGTGCATATGGGATATGGGTTCAAGTGGGGGAAATGTTCACTCCGTGAACAATAAAGCTTGATATTAGCAGTAGATAATTATGGCATTGATAATTTACGATGAACTACCTGCATATTAGCAGTAGATATGGCATTGATGAACTACCTGATATTAGCAGTAGATATGACATTGATGAACTACTTGATATTAGCAGTAGATATGATATTGATGTACTACCTGATATTAGCAGTAGATATGACATGATGAACTAATAGATACACTCATAGAAATGACTTGTTCGCCTTGTTGGCGCAATTCAAAAGGAGTAAGTTTGGACAACTCAAAAATAGTGTAAAAGTTGCCAAAACAAAATTCATTTTAGTTATCCGAACTTAAAAATGCTGAAAAAGCTCAAAAGTTCCGTCAACTAATCAACTTTGTTGGCATTACTTAAAAAGTTGATGTAAGTCGTGGCGTCAACTTTTTAAGTAATGCCAACTTCTGAATTCAAGTTCAGGGAACTTAGAAAAATAAACAAGGTTCAAAGAACCAATTAGTTGAGTTATTGTAACTCAACATGTAATTTGATGTAACTCGCTCATATTAAGTTACTGGTACTTATTGTTTTGAGTTATTCCAATTTGGTACTTTGTTACTTTTAAGTGAATTAAAATTCACGTAATTGGATCATTTTCTGCACAATTAGCAGTATTCAAATATTTATTTTTGTAATCAGTGCAAAATTTTGTATAGCACACCTCTAGAAAATTATGCTAACCTAGTTTCATTTTCTGAGTTGTAACAACTCAATAAAGTAAGTGCAAATGAGTGCGACCAACATAATGATATCGAGTCAGCGTTACTCAAAATTGTACACGTTGGCATTACTCGGAAAGTTGACGCAACGACTTTATAATACATCAACTTCCCAGCAAACACAAAAACGTTTTAAAAACGTTTTAAATAAGTTATATTTTGGCTTTTGGTTTAGGTAAAAACGTTTTAATAACATTAAAATGTCGGGTTATATAAAGGTCATGATAACGTTTTAAAACGTTTTGTATGAAAACACACTACAACAATATTTTTAAATGTTTTCAAAAATGTTATTGTAAACTATTTTTGCAAACATTTTTGCCAAATATTGTGTCAATACTTAAATAACATTATGTTAAAATATTTGAACCCAGCAAACACAGAAATGTTCTTAAAATGTTTTTTCAAAACCTTTTAATAACATTTAAATGTCGGGTTATATAAAGGTCATGAAAACGTTTTTAAAACGTTATTGGAAATATTTTGGCCAAACATTTTTCGCAAAATATTTTTTCAACTACAAAATAACATTCTGTTTAGAATGTTTTGTATCAAGTTTTCAAGAATGTTTTTGGAATGTTATTAAAACGTTTTTATACCCTTTATATAACCCGACATTTTAACGTTTTCTGTAAAACATTTTTGTTTGCTGAGCAGTAGATTATCAAAAATGTTTTTAAGGTTATGAAAACGTTTTATACTCTTAATATACCCTTTATATAACCCGACATTTAAACGTTTTCTGACAACCTTTTATAACCTTTTGCGAATGATGTCGAAAACGTTTTGTGTTTGCTGGGTTACTGAGTAATGCCAACGAACAATTTCTATGAGTGTATGACATTGATATTAGCAGTATAGATATGACATTGATGAACCACTCAGTGATATCAGAGTAGATATGACATTGATGAACTACTTGATATCAGCCGTAGATATGGCATTGATAAACTACTTGATCAGCAGTAGATAGGGAATTGATAAACTACCTGATATAAATATATCAGCGGTAGATATTGCATTGATTAAACTGCTTGATATCAGCGGTAGATATAGCATTGATTAACTACTTGATATCAGATGTAGATAGACATTGATAAACTACTTGATATCAGCAGTAAATAAGACATACTTGATAGCAGTCATACTGAGCATTGATTAACTACTTGATATCAGCGGTAGATAAGACATTGATAAACTACTTGATATCACTATCAGCAGTAGATGCAAGTTGATAAACTAACTGATATGATATCAGCGATTCAGGGGTAGATATTGCATTGGTGAACTACTTGATATATCAGCAGTACGATAGGTATATTGAAACTACTTAATGATATCAGTCATACAGCATTGATAAACTACATGATATTAGCAGTAGATGTGACATTGATGAACTACCCTTAGCTTAGCAGTATAGATATGACATAATAAAATAAATAAATAAATAATAAATTTCGGGATTTATATAGCGCTTTTTCCAGAGGATTCAAAGCGCTGTAATTTCGCTGCGTGGTGAATCATCACAATCAGATCGCATCAACTAGGCTAGTTGCAGCCGAACCTGGCGCAAACCTATCCGCACTTAGATTGTAACATCCACCCATTTTCTGCAGCTCCCCAAATTCCATTGGGTGAAGGAAGTTTTTGATAACGAAACAACTAATCACCGATTTTTGAAAGCAGGAGGAAACCGGAGATCCCGGAGAAAACCTGCGAGAGCGAGCATGGATCGGGATAAACCAAGTGCACATTAGTCCTTGGGCCGCGCCGGGGCTTGAACCCGGGACCTCAGTGGTGCAAAGCGAGGGAACTACCGCTGCGCTAACTCGCCCTCCCTTGATAAACTACCTGATATTAGCAGTAGATATGACATTGATTAATGACATTGATATTAAAACCCCATGAATTTAGACAGCCAGTTCAAAAGATATGAGCAATTGATATGTTTAGCTATAAATTATCTCAAAATCAATATTTCCGACTTCCGGTTGATTTTGCTTTTTTTGAAAAAAAAAAGCACCCTGGTTTTTTTTATTAACTTTGTAAATCACCTACTAGTTTGTTAACACTGTGTTAATTAATTAATTAATGAATTCACCTAGTTTAATTGTTGTTGTTCACAGTGGTGTTATTATGACTCTCATCCTTTGAAAGACTTTTGAAGATCGATCTATAGAATTTGATCGATCTGTATAGAATTTGTATATAAAAAGGATCCCGGATCCATCCGTCGTTTGATCCTGTAGTTTGTAGTGTAGCTAGTGTTTGACCAGTGGGTGGATTTGAATCCTGGATTAAACCGTGTTGAATTTGTGAAAAGGATCCTGGACATCCATTGTTTGACCATGTAGTGAGCATAGGCGTATAGATCCGGGGGGGCAATATTTTGCCAGGGGAGTGGTCCATACAATCATCCCCTCAATGTTGACGTCGCGTCTGTATGTGGGTTTCTGACCAAATTAACCTCATATTTGACTATTTTAGCCCCCAAAGTGCAATTTTTTTTCGTGCTACGCGCGAATTTATTCCACGTTTGCACAATATTTAATCAGTTTAGCTTCAAAATGGCAAACATTTGCGCGCATTTGTACCATAAACTTATTCTGTCGCCAAAAGGTGCTGGATCGCTATACTATACTATTTTCCAACCCCACCCCCCAATGTCAAAAAGAAATCTACGCCACTGGTAGTGAGTGACGAACAGTTCTTTTCCGCAGTGCACCCGTCTCCACAGACCACACTGGCTGCTGTTGTGAAAAACTTTTGTTTTGACTTTATAGTATAGATATTGTATGTAAACTTTGTTAATTTTGATGTTAATTATTGTACTTTTATGAACTTTATCATTACCCTGTTTATCCGGGGTGCGCTTACTGTAAGGCGGGAATTACGAATAAATCAATCAATCATCACATTTGGAATGCTAAAAGAACAGTAATAGCATTTAACATTAATTTGCTTTATTTCACAAATATTTTCGTGACTTATAACATTCAATTTGTAAAGTATAACAAATTAAGTGACTAAATGATTCATTGGTTTAGATTTTAACTCATTTCACCCATACGGTTTGACGACCCCTCATACTGCAGTTACTGTCCGTTTTCCTATACACAATACACAGTGCTCTTACCATTGGCGCGTGACCTCTACAAATAGCGTACGTTAGAAGTATGGGGATTTGCCTAGTTAACGTCGCTGTGTGAAAAATAACCGGCCAATATTAAAAGTACTCTTCTAAAATTCTAGAAAATATAGTTTTGTAACATGTCCTCAATTTTAGCTAATTTAGATGTTTGGAAATATGCGTACTTTGGTGTTTTAGTGTATGTTATAGGTATATAATAGTACATTGCCTATGTTAACGTCGCTGTGTGAAAAATAACCGGCCAATATTAAAAGTACTCTTCTAAAATTCTAGAAAATATAGTTTTGTAACATGTCCTAAATTTTTAGCTAATTTAGATGTTTGGAAATATTCGTACTTTGGTGTTTTACGAAGGATATGTAAACGACAGATAACACCAAAAAATATGAAGAAATTATTTCCAAACCGTGTTAAGTCAACAATCATTATGTTGCTCATTTTCAAGAATGCTGGTTAACAAAAAGCAGACCATTGTCTCATTTCGTGAACAAAGGTCCACATACCATTGTTTCCTTGCGTTTCCTTTATAATCGGTTACCCAACTGAAGCTTTTAATACCAGCTCATTGCGATACCGCACATATAAAACAGACACATGTGCACAACCAGAGAAGATCTGATTTAATCAGTTGAGCTGTTTTCAATGAGTGTTATCTTGGTTTAATAGCTTTTAATGGGGTTTAAGTCCTGCAAAGGTCGCGGTGAATTCTACTGTAGACATGACTGCATCATGTTTAAGTAACTTAGACCATCTAAATAATTCAGAAAGTTTACCAGCAATCCCCCTCCCCATGCTGGGTCTGGATCCCAGGCCGCCCTGAAAGCCCCCCCAGTTTAATCCACACCATCTCACTCATGCACCAAACTTTGTCCAAAAAAAGTATTATACTACTAAGGCAGTACATAACTAAAAACTAAAACTAACTATATCACTGGGGTGGTATTGTTAGCCCCCCATGTCTGAACGTCGAACCCATGCTTAACGTTTGCCCGGGGCGTAACAATACCTTTCCAGCAAGATATTTTGTTAGTTTGACTTCTTTCTATTAACAAAGTTTGATGCGTGGGTGAGATAGGGTGAATGTTCAACCGGGGGGTTCAGCCTTGGAGTATGGGCTTTTCAGGGGGGGGGGCTTTCAAGGGAGTCTGGGGTCCAGGCCTAGCATGGGGGCTGTTGGACAAACTTTTTTTGAATCAGTTAGGTGGTCTCACGTGCCTCGGTTTTCAGGGGAGCTGGAACCGTCACTCGGCCACAGCTATCATGATCCTTTATTGCTTTTTGCATGACCTATGACCTCACCCAGTAGTTTTCCAGAAATCTATTTACAAATGGTGAATAAATATCAACAAAATATACTTGAAATCTATTGATAAGTTTTACCCAATTCAAAATTCCACTTTTTGTATTGTAGGTCTCTAAATACATGTATAAAAACACATTTAGAAACTGAAAACGTATGAAAATGTATGAAACATTTTTTCTTCTTTATATTTATCAAACTGCAGCCAAAGACAAACATGGTTCACTGAAAACAGCCCCAGAGGAAGTAATGAAATGCTGGGAGGAATACTTCATTTTAAATCATCTGAATACAGAATTCCCCAGGGATTGTAATATACTTAACTCCATCCCGGAGCCTGTCAACACTGCTACAGCAAGTGTGCCCTTTTCAATAGATGAAGTTGAAGAGGCCAGCAGAAGTGTTGAAAGCAGGAGGACCCATGATGAAGCAAATGTTGTTGAAGATCATCAACACGGCCTGGGTTGAAGGAAAAATCCCTGAAGACTGGAGTAAAGGTCTAATAACCCCTGTATACAAAAAGGGCGACAAAGCGTAAACTGGACCCAGCCAACTACAGAGCTATTACCCTCTTGTCAATCCCGGGAAAAGTATTCTGTAGGATGGTTCTTAAAGGGGCATTTCGTGATCCACAGCCTCATCCCCCCACTTTTCTCAAAAAAAAAAAGTTGAGATTTTTGTATCACTGGAAACCTCTGGCTACATAATGTTTATGTACAAAATATTTCTTGCAGATTAATTCGTTTTGCAAAGATATCGTGAAATTTGAATTTCGTTCTGGTGCACCAGAACGAAATTACAACGCATTGTCTATGGAGCAGTGTAATACACATAATCATGCATAACTCGCAAACGCAAAATCGAAATCAACTGAAATTTTGGGAATAGGCTTTTTTCGTGGATATGTACTGAAAAATGTCATAGAAAGAGGATGCTAGGATCACGAAATACTCCTTTAACCGAATACAACAGACTGTAGATAACCATCTGAGAGGCGCCTAAATAAAGGGGCCGTAAATAATTGTACTTCGACGGTTAAGTGTGATTTTTTGTGCTGGCGAACACTCAGTCACACCCTTGGGTTGAATCAGGACAATAGGTACCTCTCACTCAAGTGGGCGCTTTCACATGACATTCTTTTGATCACTTAACTTATGACAGTAGCCTGCCTGGTAAAGCGTTAATACGCTGTCAGGTTAGTTACCGATTTAGAATGGCGGAACTCTTTTGTCATGAACAAAAGGTACCTCTCGATGAATAGCTTGGCGGATAATCAAATCGGCACAAAGTTACAATGCGTTATGTAATCTATTGCGCCTCCACGATTATGATACCTCCGTGGTACCATACTACCTTGGTATCAAAAATGTATCGATTGCAACAAATTAGTTAACCCAGCTGGTCCGAATCAATAAACTCAAACACTTTTATTTAATTAATCAATTGTTTCTACACGTAAACAATTGTTTGAAATGTTATATTTTTTTGATATTGTTTGATGGCTACATACAGCATCATTTAAGTTCAGTTCAGTTCATTTATTATCATGTAATTCAAGGCCACAGGCCCACAATACAATATATTTAGTACATAATACAAACAAAACATCAATAACATAATTTAATTAAATCTAATTTTCATTGCATAAAAAACATATTTAGATAAACATTGTAAATCATGAGCATTTTCGGTGCTCATTAGTGAAATAAATTTGGCTTAATTTGGTACATTTATAAACCATGATGGTAACATTTCAGATCTTGTATCTAAAAAAACGGACATGACATAATAAAATGATACTCAGCATCATTTAAACAAAATCAATGTTTGTGAATAATTTTCAAAATCAATATTTGTGAATAATTCATCATTTTGTATATTTTGTATCGTTCAATATGAATCTTGATGATGTGTTTTAATAATTTAAATTTGAATTTAATTTGTATATAAATCGTATATGGATCCTGGGTATGGATGATGCGTGTTGAGGGGATGAAAGGGTACCGTATGACATTATGCATGGTGAGTTGGGGTGTGGGGGTGTGTATGTGAAAGGGGTGAGTGGAGTGTATGTTTGTTTCATGGGGGTGCGGTAGTAACTTACATGTGGGAGTGTGAGTGTGATTGTTAGCTCTTGATCAGAGCCCTCACAGTAGGCCTACCTTAGAAGATCCAGTGATCCCCAAGTAAAATAAACCCAAGCAAGTGACTAGTATTAGTAAAGAAAATGTATATAGGCCAATCCCTGCCTGGTAATAAAATTAATACCACTCCCACACAGTGTCATCGCCCCGATATCTTCATGGCAGAAATCGCCATGGTAGGTAGAATCCACCGCCACGCATGGCCATTTTGTATCGACCTGTTTAATAGTTTTGAGTCCCATAATCATCGCGGGGCCGAAGGACATCTGACTAAGGCTACTGACAATAGCCCCGATTAGCTCGGTGACTGACCTCGCTGTCCGGGGTCGAGTATGGTAGTTTTTGACTCAAGACGCAAGCTATTCTCTCAATGGGCGCGTTTAATGGTGGTGCGCTCCCTTATAAGAGGCTTTCGAGATGTGTTACTATGTTCGCGCTTCTGTACAAAAAAGACATCGAATAAGGGCGGAAGTCTTAAAAAATCATTTTATTTCAGTCACAAATGCTTTAAATAACTTTTGTGATTAATTTTAGGAACATTTGTTTAAAATTTTACCCAAAAATACAAGTCTCTGACGTTAAGAAAAGCATGAAAAATCACTTTCGTGAGCGCTTTTGCTGTAAATTTATACCAGATCAGAATAACGCATAAAACTTTTATTTTTGCTTAAATTGCCAATATCAGTAGGCCTTGTTTTGAAGACAGAGAAAAAAGGATGTACTTTGACATAATTAAGTAAATAGGCCTATATTGAAGATATTCAAAACGTGAATTTACATTTCACAACTAAAAAATTTGAATTAGAAAGCGTCCTTTTGCATCAAACATTTAATTTTCTGTCCAACCTCTGCAAAACTCTGCATGTTGATGAACATGATGAAATTTGGTTCTTGTGGTGATTCCGAGCTGAGTTTTAAAACATCATTTCTTCCGAACGGAATGCCGCAGAGGGATGAAATTTTGCAAAATGACTAGAAACTATCTCTAGTTTACTTTAAAAAGTAAAAATGTGGATTTTGATAACTAGTGACGTTTTATAGAGGGCGCACCACCAAATCACTCCACGATTTATGTACCAGTGAAATTCGGTTAAAATAGTCCACCGCTTATTTGAGCTTGTTTCGGCCTTATTTTCTAAACGTATAGTCAAATTTTGCCCGTTTTCAGCTCATTTGCTTCCGACAAGTATACATGAAGAATCCTGCGAAAAAGTCCAATTTTTTTTTTCAGAGTTGAAGTTCTGGCGCGAATTTGAACAACGTCCGGTTTCCAAAATTGAGTGATTTTTTAGGGTTAAATTTGCACAATTTTTCTTTACGGCAAAATAACAGAAAAAGTCGGTGGTTAGCAATATATTCCGTTAAAAGAATAATATTCTACACATGATCAGCTTTAATTTGATACCAAGCTTTATAGTTGAAATACGTATTTAAAGTGCCAAAACGAGATCCAAATATAGGCCTTTTACCGTGTATTTCAATGGGCGCGTTTAATAGTGGTGCGCTCCCTAAACACCATTAGATTTTCAGGGGTGGGACCCAAACATAGCATCAATACTTTTCAAGATATGGATAATTTTGTAAATGATACCTTGATATTTTTGCCGAACCACTAATCTGAGTAATGAGCTAATTAGTTTCCTACTTCACACAGGCAGGGTGTAAATCCATTTTTGAAAGTGGGGGGGGGGGGGACACAATGAAAATTATTAGTCATTGATACTTCGGCGCGAAAGTGCCGCACGTCGCGCCCCGCGACGTATGGGGGTGTCTGAGGGGGATGTGCCCCACAGAGAAGTAAGAAACTTTTGCAAAATGAAGACCTAATTGAAGCCGTTTGGTGGACCATTTTGGCACTATTATAGTGTAAAATTTTAGCTTGAAACCCCGGCTTGAATCAGCTGAAAAATTGTGAAATGACGGCCTAATAAGCCATTCGTGGATAAGTCTTCACTAAAACAGAAGCAAAAGCGACCACTTGTTCATGTATACGCAGGGGGTGTGGAACATCCCCCCTCAGACATTGGAAAATGTTGCAAAATGAAGGTCCAATTGAAGTCATTTGGTGCATAAATTTTTACACTGTTATAATAAAAACAAAAAAAAGGGACCGAACTCAATTTGCAAAATTTTACTTGAGATTTGAGATTCGGAATTATTAGTAATATTACTAAAGCATGCATGGATTGAGTTAAAGTCAGCATTGAGTCCGTCTTAAAACTGACTTTGGCGATAAAATGTGACGGGCCCTGCATGTCGACGGGCCCGCAGTACAGTTGGGCCGATGACCCGCCTTCAAGCAATGCCCAAAATAATCACAGGCCTATAATATATTATTATACTTACGATCGACCCGGCTGTGCGGATTTTTAGGCATGGGCAGTGATGGGCCTACTCAATTACTGCAATTACCTAGCTGGGGGGTTTACACCCCCAGCTAGGTACTGTAATGCTCTCCGATTCTTCTTTCTTTCTTCTTCTTCTTCTTCTTCTGGCAACAAACTTCGAAATGCTTCTCCTCCTACATGTTACACCCTACAATTACGTAACTTGCACATATGTACCGCCTATATCCAGTGCCCATATGGTGCAAACAGAATTGGGATCAAAGGTCATTAAAGGGGCATTTTCGGTATATAACCAAATATCTTCAAAATGCTTCTTCTGCCACATATTACATGGCACAATGACGTCACTTCCACATGTGCATCGGCTTTACCCAGTGCCCATACCTTGCACACAGAATTGGGGTCAAAGGTCATTAAGGGGTAAAATCTTACAATTGCATTATCTGGACATCTGTAAGGAGTATGGGGCTCAAACTCTATACAATAAATCTCATGACCAGGGGAACATTTTGCGGGGGTCAGGTCAAAGGTCATGCAGAGGTCAAATTTTAGAAACGCATTTCCTGGACATCTGTAAGGGGTACGGGGCTCAAACTTGGTGACAACAAACTTAATGATCAGGGGAACATGTTGGAACACTTTGCAGGGGTCAGGTCAAAGGTTATCTGGGATCAAATCTTTATAACTTCATTTTCTGGATATCTGCAAGGGGTATGGGGCTCAAACTCAGTGACAACAAATCTCATGACCAGGGGAACATTTTGCAGGGGTCAGGTCAAAGGTCATGTAGAGGTCAAATTTTCTAAATGCATTTTCTGGACATCTGTTAGGGGTACGGGGCTCAAACTCCACAACAACAAACTTACTGACCTGGGGAGCATTTTGGAACACTGTGCAAGGGTCATGTCAAAGGTCATCTGGGGTCAAATCGTAGAATTTAATTTTCTGGATATCTGTAAGAGGTACGGGGCTCAAACATGGTGACCACAAACCTCAAGACCAGGGGAACATTATGGAACATCATGCATAGGTCAGGTCAAAGGTCATCTGGGGTCAAATCTTAGAATTAAATTTTTTGGACATCTGTTAGGAGTACGGGACTCAAACTCGGTGAAAACAAACCCCATGACCAGGGGAGCATTTTTGGAACATTTTGTAGGGGTCAGATACCTCCACAACACCAACATGCCCCAGCTAGGTTTGTGGTCTATGACCACCATTTGCCACTAGTTTAACATGTTTTCTTCTCTTTTCTCTTCTCTTTTTCTCCTTGTCTCCCTTTCTCTTCTCTCTTTTCCTTTTTTTTTGGGGTGGGGACCAAAATGTGTGTGTGTGTGTGGGGGGGCATTTGACATTGTACCCCCCTGTCACCCACCCGATTTACGCCCTTGCACACAGGATCGAATATGGATTATCATAATTCAACTGTCAATTATTGATTATATTGATTAAATAAACCTCTTTTTAATAAGTACTTACAAGGATTTGAAAGTACACTCAGTCACAAGGTCAAATACCATGAAAATAGGAATTCCAAAATTTGATTTTTTTATGGGAATGTCATCTTTAAGGGTATACGATGTATTGTTGGTCGAAGCAGCAGAAAAAAAAGTAGTTCACAGCATCTTGTGAATGGTACTGAGCTTTAGCAAAAACTGCATTCCTCAATTCATAGCGAGCGTGTATAGAAGAATTCAAATATTACAGATATACTTTTGTAGGTAGGTCCTGTGGTTTTTTAGTTATGCTGTAAAGAGGGTGAAACAACAACACTTTTGTAAAACGTATATCTCATTAACAACAATAAATTAAGTTTTCAAAGTATATAATTTGTAGAATGAACTTTTGCAAAACACCAAAGTGTTATTTTTCAATATAATAGATATATTGATTCAGATAATGAAATGCCTATAACTCAAAACATGCCTGGCGACTTGTTCCGGGTTTTGTCAGCTGCAAACTCAAGGGAAAGGGCACACTTATACGCTCGTTTTAAGGGTTAAAAAAGGTTATTTTAAGAGACGAAATACATTGTGATTTGTTGTGCATTCTAAAATATATAAATGGGCTTATCCGATTCGCGTTTACAAGTTTTTTTAATCACTTGTGGAAAAGATAATATTAAAGCGGAAGTGGTTATTTCAGCTAAGGAGAAGTTCAAAAGCTTTAAAAGTCTTGGAAACTTTGCAACCGGAACATGTGATTTAAACAGCAAATCATAGGAAGTTAGCAACTAAATCAATTAGCAAAATAAATGCACTTGTAGTGATATACAGGCCTATGGGTTGTTCAGTTTCAATGATCATTTGATCAGAAGCAAACAGTTTTCGCGCATGAATTGTCATTACAGCTGTAACACCAACTCTTCTCTTGGTCTGCAATAATATTATTTAGATATTATTCTGAGCTCTGGTGCCATTTAACCAGAATCATTTTCTGCTCGCTGGTAAACTCTTCAGTGGGATAGACATATTATCGTGAAAGGTAAGTCATAATAATAAATGGTGATTGAATAACATGGAAAACATTTTTATTTATTTATTTGTTGGCTTGGATGACATCATCAGCAACACATTTACTTCACAAGGTTACCTCCATAACATTTTTGTCATTAACACCGAGAAATAAATATTTTGTTTGTATGTGGCTAATAATTCAAAGGCAACTACTGAGAGGGAAAAATGTCATTTTTAAATATTTCCTAGCAAACGGCAACCACTGGAGAGTCATTTTTCTTAAAGGGCAGGTCTATTGCAAAAACAACATCATATCATTGGCAAGCTAATATTATGAGGACAATGAAAATTGATATTCCGCAAAAACCAACTTAAGTGGTGAGTTCCTTCGAACGAGACAGATTTGGCCTAGAAAAACGGCGACGTCATGAAATGAGATGTGCCCGCTTTGAGAAAAGGGACTATAAACGCTCTCAATGGACTGAACGTACTGTTGTTGTTTACAGAAAAAAAACCTCCAAATTAAGTATTATAAATTTAATGGTTTTAAACATATGGATAAAATCAGCCGCTTCTTTTTTTATATATTAGTAAATTGTGATATTGCAATTCATATCAATATCATGAGAAATATTAGGCCTAAAAAATAAATACATAATTTGAGCTTAGAATTTCTTCTGAGACTAGCATATAAACCACACATAAACCGTATTAAGTCCACAAACTCATGTATCTGATTTCCATGTATATTGCAATGCTATATAGTTTCAGTTGGATGAAATATTACAAAGCAAACGCATAGTAACAATACTGTGTGGGCTTTGTTCCCGAAATGAGAACAATTTCTGCATATTGTTATGCAGTATTATTATGGTAAATGATAGTACAACTCATTGTTGCTAATGTCAAACTTGTCAAAGTGATTGTGATTGTATGATGAGAGCATGATATAGTGTCCGCTTCATTTACCTATGTCATCAGCCAAACGGGGGAGAACACGTACGCTTCAAACGGGGGAAGAACACGTACGAGGCTGAACTTTACCAACACAATTTCTCCTTTTTCAGGAGAAATACGCATAAAAAAATTGCAACAAGTGTCAACTTGTAATGTAATAATTATTCTCTTCGAATAGAGATAAACTTGTTTTTGCAATAGACCTGCCCTTTAATCTCCCGTGGCTGCGGCATTTGTATTTGTGTTTTCTCATATTTCAATCATGTATATTAATATTCCTCTAATGTATTTTTATGTTCTATATCGGTTCATATTTTTGTTTGTTTTAGTTGATGTGAGTATAAGAGGGCCCGAGTTTGTGGACATTGTGCCTGTTCGGGGTACTCTTTTGCAACACACGTCGTATTTTGATGTTCTTTGTGCAATAAAGATAATAAAATAAATAAATCAAACAATAAAAATAATAGTAAAGTGAACGTACTTCGCAGAAGCTCTGGCCTGTTATACTTATAGCTTGTTTTATTATTTGATGAAAAATAAATGTTCAGGTTGTCATGACAGTGAAACTTTGTAAAAGTACGCATTTTCAGAGCTATGAAGTTGATCTATTTAAGATATGATGGCCTTAAATAATTATATATACACATTTTATACTTTAATAGAACTTTCACAGTTTTTGCACGCAGTTAAGGTGTTGGTTTAAATTGCACGCTTCCTGATTTCATCCTGTTTGTTTTATTTCTTCTTTTGCCTGGGTTACTCATTCAGTGGATGTTTTAAGGTATCCTCTGTTCTTCCATGAGGCCCAGGGAATTATGTAATTATGTAATTATAGAGGATACCCGTCCAAAAATGAGTAGGTCTGACATCAAATGAATAATAAATAAAGGAAACGTTGCAATGCATACTGTAACTATAAACTATGCATCTACATTAATTTTAAAAACATAAAATTTAACGTCTAAAAACGTGAGTAATCAAGTGGATTTGTAAAGCACAATTTACCAATAATTGATACCTAACAATCCTGATGAACTTATTCAAGGAATAAAATTTAACCATTTTTAGAAAAATTATCCTGATCTTTGTATAGCTAATTAACTATCTGACATGCACCTGGCATGCAATAATTTTAACAAATGCAATAATTTGAATTTAATATTTTTTCGTCATTTGTATGATTATGAAGCAATTTCTATAAGTTTTCGTTGTCATAAACGATCTGAATTGGCTATTAATTATTATCCTTCATTAACAATTGTTATGGCATTGTTCAATATTTTGGTTGTTTTTTGTTCGTTCAATTAGAATGGGCGATGCTACTGTGCCTAGTACGAAACCAGCATGGGAAGACAAGATGTGGGATTCCTATAATTTCTTGATGAAATGTCCAGATGTCAGCAGACTTAGGAAACTTCTAGCACGTCATGAATTATTCAAAATGTCATTAGAAATTCCAGGTAAGTTTAGATTAAATAGTGTAAATAAAAATGTTAATTGTTATTTCTAAAAAAAAATTATTTAAAAAATCTCAGTACAGTGGCCAGTATTATACCCGAGCTATACCAAATTCCAACACTCAGCATAGACCTATATTGAATTCAACTATTGGAACAACCCATTACTAGCCCGAATTTAGTCCGAATATGGTTAAGGTTAAATAGGGTTTAGAGCATTTACGGTTAGGATTAAGGTAGGGTTATTGTTAGGGATAGGGTCAGACTACGGTATGGTCAAAGTTAGGATTAAAGTCAGAATTCGATTACCGTTAGGGATAGGGTGAAGTTGAATAAGGGCTTAGGTTATGGTAAAGGTAAGGATGAAGACTATACTTTTGGGTTTTCTGACCGTTTTCTGACCTTTAGGACTATACCGACCCGTAATTAATGGCGGCGCGCTGAATGATTCTGGTGTATGACAAGTATGTGAAAGTGTACATTTTTGGAAAGGAAATGATAAAAGGAATGCAAATATATCTCGAAATTGGCAAAAAATACAAAATTTTGAACGCGTGTATTGATACAGACCGTGATATTCCTAATTGCAGGTGGAGCATTTAGCATTTACCATTTTAGCATTTAATATTTTGATGTGATCAGGCAAAATTTAATATTGTTTTTTGTTTTGTGTGTTTGATATTACCAGGTGACATAGTTGAATGTGGAGTGTTTAAGGGTACAGGATTGATGCAGTTTCTTAAACTGAGACAGATTTACATTCCCAACTCGATCAAAAAGGTAAGGAAAGCAACGTGCATTTTGGAATACCTATCTACCTATAAACAATACCCCATCCTAACTTAAAACCGGTCAAGATTATACATACACAAACATACAGGGGTGTTACCCATCAAATACAGAGAGCGTGGTCAAGACCACCACATCAAATTGCATAACAATTAACTATAATTTGTAGATTTATGTAATAAAATGTTATAGTCATTTCAAGAGGATATAATGTTGAATTTGGAAGACACAGGCGTTTCAACAAAGCTGATGGGTACCAACCGTTTTGATACAGCTTGTATAAGCCTAACACATGTTATTTTTAAGACCCATACTTTAAAGTTTTGGTCTTTAAAATACCTAAATATTGTTGACTTGAATAACAATGTTGGATTTGATGCAGAATAAGCTGCGATCTCACCAATGCAAAATAGCTGTAGCCTTAGCTATTAACTGCTGTTATAGCATTCTGGTAAGAAAACCAACAATTTTGTATGGAATTGAGAGTCTTGTCATAATTATTTGTCTCTTTACAATAGTGGTGTCTGATTATTTCAGTTTACTGTAACAATCATTTTAATCTTTCAAAATTGCAGGTTATAGGATTTGACCTGTTTCACACACAACCAGAGCTATCAGGAAATGATGATACCCAAATGAACCAATTATTCAAGGATGCACAGTTTACTGGTATTGATCCCGAGGAACTAAGGAAAGCAGCTGAAGCCATAACTGGGAATTCAGATAGTGTTGAACTTATTGCAGGAGATGTTACAAAGACATGCCAAGAAGTACGTTCACTTAAGGGATGCGGTATGAGCGTTTGGACAGTATTTTTTGTGGGAGATGAGAGCACACCAGAGATATCGAATTGCATTCTGAATACGAAGAATGTCCTTCTGATATCAAATAATTTGGATTTTTTGAAATTTGCAATGTAATATACATTTTATGGTAAATAATCAAAATTGATATTTTTGATATTTAACAGTCCTTGACGTACATTTTATAAATCTGATGATATGTACTTAAAGTGTATGTAGCTGGGATGAAAAGCCGACGATCAATTGAACATTTTGACCTTTCGTATTGACGATATGGATATTTTTCCCAAAAACATTTAAAAATTAGGTGTTTAGGGGGATGTATATCTTCAATATGAAAGGTCGAAATTTTCAATTTACCGTCGGCTTTTCCTCCCTGCTACATACACTTTAAGAATATATCATTAGATTTTAAAGTTTACTTCGAGGACTGTTATATATCAACAATTTTAAAAATATCAAATTTTAATAATTTGTCATAAAATTTGTGTTGTATCGCGAATTTCAAAAAATGAAAATTATTTGATATCAGAAGGACTTTCTTCGTATTCAGAATGCAGTTCGATATGTCTGAGGTGCTCTCATGTCCCACAAAAAATACTGTCGAAACGCTCATTCCACATCCCTTAATATATCACAAGTAATGCTATAGCTATAGAGCGTATAATTATATTTTACTGGAGTTAAACCTATACGTTATGTGACACAAAACACTGACAAATAAAAGTTTAGCTTTGTGAAGAAACTTTTATACAGCTAGAGAATCTACAACTGACGGGTAATGACGGAGATAATAACATGAATAATACAAACTTTTCGCTGAACAAGGAATGATCTTTGAAACACTAATTGAATTAGTCTTAGACCTCCAGTCGTTTTGTTAACCTAACTACAGCTGATACTGCAAGTTTTAATGTTCACATGTTTGAGACTATAGTTACTGATTACATAATTTATATATATAAATTTCCACCCTAAAATTGATTAGAATAATGAAACTGGAATGCAGGTATTCAGATATGCTAACATAGCCTGCTAGCATGGCTAGTAAGCCGAAAGCCCAGTCAAGAAATAAGACTGGCATGAATCTGTAATTTCTCTACTTGGGTATATAAATTCGCTAAGTGTATTTGAATGGCTTCATCTTCGTCAATACTGCTGTTTTCCTTGTTTTTTATGGTGTTTTTTTGCCAAATTGTTCATTTCAAAATCACCTTAATAAGGATTAGAATAATTATGATTAGAATAATTATGATTTTACTGTATGCCTATAGTTACTCTGCACTGATGAAAACAGACAAGGAAACTGTCTCTCCTTCAACCATGAGATACCATGGATGAAAGAGATAAGATAATTCTCGATATTTTATTTCAAACCTTTGTTTCGTTTCATACAGTACGCCACATCTCGTCCTGGTTTCAGGATTTCATTTCTTCACATGGACCTAGACGTTGAGATACCCACACTAAAGTCATTGGAAGCATTATGGCCAAAGGTCTGCAAAGGTGGTGTCATTGTCTTTGATGAATATGCAATATCAAGGTAGGATAGAATGTGTTGAAAAATATCCTCGAAAACGGCAATATTATGTTGACCAAATTTGCACGTGAGGTGATCAAATGTTTTCAATCATGATTTTACCCAATATCCCCTAATGCAGGTCAAAAGGACTCTCTCACCCAGAGACCCCCCAATTTGTTACATGTTTAATCACCGAATGCCCCTCAGGCTTGTCAGGGGCAGGGCCGCTATAGACTTTTTAATGGATGTATACTGCTCCAAGAAAGTATCCTTATACACTTGGAAAAATAATCACAATTTCAAAACTGAACCATATTGGGGTAACTTTGTTCTTAGATGCACTATCTAATCGGGCACATTTTGGGATTTTGACACCCCATTGAATCCATCCAATGTGACTTCACGAAGCAAACTAAAGCATTAAGGTCCAGTTTTAAAAGTGACACACTGGCCTATTCAAAACTCCACGGACTAGACATCTGATTTGAGAGTGGTAAATGGCTAATTTGTGTGTGCCTTTAATTTAAAACAAAAGGTACAAAAGAAAACTGAAACAAAAGAGCTGACAAATAAAATGCAAGTTATGAAAAGTACAGAGAAGTAAAAACTGAAATAAATACTGCTTTAAATAAGGCTTCATTGAAGAAACTGTGTAGTCTCTTTGTTGCGCTTGTTGGAATCTGTTTGCGCCTTGTATAGGCCAATTTGTCACTTTTATAACTGGACCTTCGTCTATTCAATTGCTTGTAACTTTACTTCTTGATGTAACATTGGATTCAATGTGGTGTCATAATGTGCAGGATTAGCTAGTGCATCTATTACAAAAACAAATTTACCCCAATATGGTTTAGTTTTGAAATTGTGATTATTTTTCCAAGTGTAAGGATACTTTCTTGGCGCAGTATAGAATATTCGATGTAACTAACGTGTCTTTGTTACTTAATCTATTTCCATTTTGATGTTTCCACATGTGTGTTTTTGACGTAAATCGCTAATACTTCCACCAGACATTCGATATAACATATAATTGATTTCCCGTCCGTCAACACACTTTCTTTAGAAGATGAAAGAGAAGATTCAATGGGGTCAAAGTGTCAAAATGTGCCCGATTAGATAGTGCATCTATTAAAAGAACAAGTTACCCCAATATGGTTCAGTTTTGAAATTGTGATTATTTTTCCAAGTGTAAGGATACTTTCTTGGCGCAGTATAGAATATTCGATGTAACTAACATGTCTTTGTTATTTAATCTATTTCCATTTTGATGTTTCCACATGTGTGTTTTTGACGTAAATCGCTAATACTTCCACCAGACATTCGATATAACATATAATTGATCTTCCGTCCGTCAACACACTTTCTTTAGAAGAAGAAAATTCTGAAATTAATTGAAATATAGATTGAATAACGAACAGGGCAATATAATGTGCGAAATGATTTCCGTTGAAAAGACAAAACTGATGTTTAAGATCATTTCATCAATAACATGTTGAGTCATTTTTATCCATAAAACGACACAGGATAGGATAGATAATTACTTTGACTTCAATGTGGTCCATATAATGAAGATTTTGATTCTACAACATTATTAGATCTTATTATTTGATCAACATATCAATTATGCACTCACAGGACAAGCGGCTACGGGACGACAGGTAACCTTCCGGTCAGCTATTGTTGTCACCCAGTAGTCGTTGACCGCTATCATCAGGATCAATCTAATTGATCGATTGATCCAATTAATATCCGCTAAAAATATTCTGATTGTGGATTGCGGGGTGGATTGTTCTATCTTTATTTTATTTCTCATCATTTATTGCTTTTCTTTTTCTTCTTTCTCTCTTTCATTTTCTTTATTCTTCTCATCACAAGAATATTTTTTCCCTTTTCTTCAAAATATGTAGTTCTTGTCGTTCTTAGGCCTAATATTTGATTTTTCATGATTTGATTCGTCTTAATTTTCTTCTCTTTAATTTTGCTTTTATCTTTTTTCTTTATTCATTTCTTTGTACGCATTTCCCTTATTTGTTTACTCAAATAGTAGATATTTCAATGGTTTACTTTAATATTAAATGTTTTTTTCTTCATCTTTCATTTGCCATTCCACTAGTAATTCTTTATATAGGCCTATTATCTTAATTTATTTTAATTTCGATTTTCTATTTCTGTTCTCGTCGTGTTTCTGTCTATTTCTTCAAAAATATATATTTCTTTTCTCCTTATGATTTTTCTTTCTTTCTTGATTTCATAGTATTCCTTTCCTCCTGGTCCTTTCCTTATTTTTTCTTCATATTTCTTTATTCAAGTCATTTGAAATATTTACTTTCTTTCTCAATTTGTTCCTTTATTTCCTTTTTCATGTATTTTACTTTGTCTATAGGCCTATACTTTATATATAATACACAATTCTAGTGCTGTAATCGATAAGCTTTCTGGGTATCGATATGTCGGGAGGCAAACATCCGACATGTCGATACTATTATCGATACTCGCGCAGTTTGAAACACGGATTTGAGTTTACCAATTTTATTATCAGTAAGTTCCAGAAACAAGTTAACAACAAGTGTATTGAAGCCTAACAGCTAAAACTACATGGATCATGCATCAAACAAACGAAAGTGGTATTGCAAATCTGCAATTGTGAGTATTTGACGGTAATTTGAGACCTGATTTGAGATAATCTAAGCATGTGTGCCATGTCGTTTGTGTATCGATACTGACATTGAGTGTTTCGACATGTCGGAAGTCTATGTATTTTCCGACTATCGATACTTACGACAATCGATTACAGCACTACACAATTCATTTCATTTATATAGACCTATATATTAAAAATATTTTACTTTTTTAACCTATTAATAGGCCTAGGCCTCCTGGCTACCTATATGATCATGATGATGTATCTCAGTGAAGTTTTTTTTTGTTTTCCGATCGATGTAATTGAGTGGATAACGGTCACAGGCACGGAGAGAGAACAATAGCTTGAGTGTTTGATTGACAAGGTTACCTGTCGTCCCGTAGCCGCTTGTCTCACAGGCACCCAAACATCATGCTATGCTCAGTGGTCAAGGATACTGTACATGACCATTGAAATGCCACTGATATGAATCATATGACCTCATTCGTGATACTATGTTCTTGTTGACCATGTTGATATGCTGTAGAACAAGTTATTGTTATATGTAGGCCTAACCTGTAGCTTTTAAAGTCATAATTAATTCAAACATAACGTTGGCAATACTCACTCGTTTTCGTTCGTTTAACGGCAAAACATACTTTCTTTTCCTTACAAATCGAATACTACTTTAAAACATTTTCGCCACAAAAAGTCCAATAAAATAATTCATACCAGTCCAATAAAATAATTCATACCATTAGAAAAAGGCTATAAATCTTTTGTGAACACAAATCCCATCTATGAAACAAATGCCAGCCCCTATGGGCTGGCAAAAAATCTCACTCATTCACTTAAAGGGGAAATCCCGGTACATCACTGATGGAAATCCTAAATGATAAACATGTTAATTAATAACGGTATTTGTTTTGTTGTTTTTTATTCCAGGTGGTCAGAAAGCAATGCAATTGATAAATTCTTGGAGGACAAACCAAACCAGAAATTGAGAACGCTTCCATGGGCTCACACACCTACAGCCTACATAATAAAAGAATAATGACTTTTAACATAATAAGGTGTCACCACACAGATCAGAACTTTGGGCGATTCATAATTTCCTCAACATTTACAGAGGAATTGGTATTTGATGATGAACTATTGTATCAGCATTTTATAGTAGAAAATGACATTTCACCTGCATTTGTGGTTACTCCTGATTCCGGAAAAATACAGAACTAGTTTTTTTTGGGTTTTTTTATTTAAAAAAAACATTATCCTGTTTTGCCAAACGAAATCCGAATCCTTTAGTTATATAGTTGCTACTGGTAATGATAGTCAAATTTTGGTCCATATTTGGAAATAAGGGCCAAAAACAGCCTAGGACGTTTTTCACATGCTGCAACAATCAAGCCAAAATACTTATATACGCCTACAAGGACTAATTTCAAGTTATACATTCGAATTTTTGAAAAACACATTTTCTAATCGTTTAGTAACCAATTGTCAAAAATAACACAAAATGTTAAAATTATGAGCTAACTATTAGCCTATACTCAAGATTTTGAATGCTTAGACTTGTGCCAAGTCAAAATTGTGACTACAATTACAAGAAAACATGCAACATTGCATGATTTAGGCCCATATATTAAATATTAAAGTTTGACTTATATTGTCAGTTATAACTAACTAAAGGATTGGGATTGAGCTATGATTCAATTAGAAAGAAAGTACACTTCTCAATCGGCAATATACATTTTGATAGCAAACAATTAGTGCTGTTTTTCTGGAATCGGGAGTTGGGACCGGGAATGGTGGTTCTTGTGACAGTGCAATCAAATAGATTTTATTTTACCACATTGTTTGCTCAGATAGCGACATTTGCACAGTATTATTTAAAAAATTTATAAAATTATTTGATATCAAAAGGACATTCCTCGTATTCAGAATGCAATTCGATATGTCTGATGTGCTCTCATGTCCCACAAAAACTACTGTGCAAATGTTGCCATTCAAAGGGGCATTTTGTGATTCTAAGATCCTCTGTTTATGGCATTGGTTAATAGATTTCCACAAAAAACGTATATATATCTGAAATTTAAGTTGATTCGGACATTAAATTTGCAAGTTAAACATAAATTATTGTAATATTTACAGTAGCCCATTTATTACAACTCAGGAGAACACAAGTTTCACAATTATAATATTGTATGATTGAAACATTTTGCAGAGGTATTTTAAAGAGTTTATGTAAAATTGAATACCTGAGTGGAAGGGCCCAACTCCAAAGTTTTACAAAAATGAGTTAGACCCATCATTTTATTGCCAGTAGACTGTTCTTCCTTGTGTGTGAAAGATGAGCCAAAATTCAACAGTCTTCCGCGTACACTTAATTATGGTTTTCATTGAAGAAAGGCCCAACTCCATGGAGTTGGGCGCTTCTTCCACAAATATTGGGTTAAAGAGGAATTTTGTTCATCCATGAAATCTGCTTTTCACTACAATAAACTATCTTGCTAACATATTACGGTACATGCTTCTACTTGTGCAATTAATGGATAATTATCAAATTTATGTAGCTATTTATAACACATCTGCTTACGGAACTGGCACTTGCAGTATATAAGTGGAAGAAGGGCCCAACTCCAGCTCGTATTAAGACCTGTACCGTTGAAACATCATATATAATTTCGAATGTATGTAATATTGTATGTTCATGTATTGAAGGTCCCCTGAAGATGAAAACATTCTGTCTACAAAACTTTTCCAAATATTAAGTTTTTTCTTAATATCTCAAAAACAGTTTTGATGGAGTTGGGCCCTTCTTTCACTCAGGTATTCAATTGTAAATGCAAACATAACTTGAAAAAAAAGTACAAAAACACAGGCTGAACTGTTTAGTATCGCCTTGTAAATAGTGGGTTATGTGCAAGAAACTTTAAACACAGAAAAGGAAGATTAACATGATTAATGAACTGATTGAAATGCATGGTATCAATACCAAAAGACAATTTTAATGACTTATGTCCTACACATTTTTATTTTTTTTTACACTTTCGCTTGGATTATTGAATGGGCTTTTTAATCGAAATCAGTTTGACGTGATCAGGGAAAAAACGCTTTGAAATCGGTTTTTAACATGTTCAATAAAAAAATTAAAATATATTATTTCGTGTGTCGGCTGACTTATTTTACAATTTGTTGGATCAACATGAGTATAATGTTAATGTTATTTTATATAATAATATATTGGTTGACATATTTCTCCAAAATTTTATTTACCCAATAATTTTGTATTTCAAACAAAGATCATATGAAAATGTTGACCTTTCGTAATGAAGATAATACATGAAGTTTCCCAAAAGACCTAAAATTTTAGTTCTTTTATGAGCTTCATGTATATTATCAATACAAAAGTTCATATGATGGTCGGCTTTTCCTCCCAGCTACATACACTTAAAGCATGTATCATTAGATTTATAGTTTTCTTCGAGGACTGTTGAATGTCAAAAATATCAATAATTTGCCATAAAATTTGTATATCGCAAATTTCATAAACTCAAAATTATTTGATATCATCAGGACATTCCTTGTATTCAGAATGCAATTTGCTGTGTCTGAAATGCGCTTAGGTCCCACAAAAATACTGTGCAAAGATGGGTGACTGACCCCTTACACTAGATGCAAAAAATGCATAAAAGCAATACATTACCAATGCAAAAAAATGCATAGAGGCAATACTTTACCAATGCTAATTTAACTGCCTCTTGTAAAGCAATGCTTCTGGCAATGCATGCTTTAGCTACATGTTCAGTAACACTCTGTTTCAACACTTAGATATTTGCACTGCGTCAAAGTAAATTTCTTAATTGTTCAGATAAGAGTTCCGTGCCGTGCCTTGAGCCTATATGAGGATGAAGACATAGCAGAAGTAATTGGCTGATCAACAATCACGACAATGAGATGGTTGATCCATTGGTCATCGAGCGTATAGAAGGAACAGAGACTTCGCTTCTTCTACACACTTGATGATCACCATTGCACTGTGAACAATTAGCAAATTCACTTCAAACTACCCCAGAGTGAGCTAACCATGTGTTCAGTAATTTGATTAAAGTCATAATGTACGATCTTATAATATGAATTTGGTTAATTTTTTCAAACCTGATTTTTGGCATATTTGTAATGTTTACATGTCACAACTTGCACCTAAATGGAATCAGCCAAATTTGTTGTGTTTGTAGGTAAACAGAGCAAAGTTAGACATAAAGTCATAATTCAAGAAATTATGACTTTATGTCCGCCCATAGAACTGTGTGTTAAACGGCCAAAATAACAAGCAGTGTTTCTTTCACGTTACCTCGTTATGTCAGCTCAAAATGGACAGAAACAATTCCCGATCATTATTACTAGTATTATTTCAGCATTTTGAGTATATAATGACAAATTTAAAATTTGAAGGAAATCGTACATTAAGCCTTTAAGTTAGTTTTTTCTCACTCACATAAACTTAGTTTTTCTGACATAAACTTTGATAATCTAAGTACCAAACACTTGGCCTGTTAAACTAAGTTTATCTATTAAGAAATACTGAAGTTTATCAGTTGCTCACTTTTGATAAACTCAGTTTACCTGAGATAAACTTAGTTATTACACAAAGTGTTCAGCATAGATATTATAACTAAGTGGCTTCCTTGAGGTAGTGACTGCAGTGCATGCTCCAACAGGTGCAGTATTAATAGAGGTGAAGCATTTGCACATATGTGAGGCAACTGCAAGAAAGTATTCACTCCCTTAATGAAGCCCAATGGACTACAGGAGGTTATCATGGTTAGAGTTATTTCCTTAGATCTCAAATTAACATTAAGAAATACAAAGTGTAAGACAATATTCTGGAGTATATGTTTTATATTATGTATACTATATATTTATATATTTTTTACATGCATCTGCAAAATGAAATGTACAAATAAACAAAAACCTTTTATTATGATTTTATATTGTAGCAAATCACATTGCCATTCTACATACATTAATTATAGCAGATTCAACCCATCGTGGGTGTTTTTCCAAAAAATCCAGGTTGCCAGTCAATCATTTGTACCTCGTCTTTAGCCTGATATGCATGAACGCCCGGTAGCCTAGATTTGTTTGAAAAAAGTCACTCGATGGGTAGACTACCCCGTAGTCCACTTGCCCATTGTGCATACTCTGGATATTGTATTTAAGCTTAAAACTCTGATTTAATTAATGTGTGCACAATTGATAGATTTTCACATCTGATCTTTTCAGTCACCCTACTCCCTCTCTTTGTTAGCTTCCCAAGTAGACTACTGACTTTGCCTTGCGGTTAAGATTTTTAACACGGGCTCTATGGAGAGTTAGGCCAATTTCTGGCCTAACTATATTTGGCCATGATGTAATGCATCTTTAAATGGATCTGCCTTGTGATTGGTCGCCCATATCTCGCTATGGTTTAAATCTTCTGGGCCCAGCGCCATTACCATTAACTACACCGTACACAACTGTCTGTGGTATTTGCGGCGCTTTTGTGTTGACGTTGAAAGTTAATATCTCATCAAACATCTAGCGCGTCTTGTACTATACATGCTTTAGTACTTGTGGTTAATGGACTGATAAACAAGTATGCTTGACAGTGTGTTTTTAGAGAGCAAAGTCCAGGGGGTAAAGTTCTGCTTACAATTCAAAGTCCATAGTCGAATTTTCGGGGTTCGCTATCAATAAACTGGTAGATTCCAAAATCAGAATTGTTCAGTATTAAAGTGAGCCATTATATTTATGCAAGATAATGTTGCATTCAATTACTTTTATTGTCACTAATCATCTGATATTTTTAACTCTTTATGACCATTTTACTATTGAATATTTTAATAAACATCAGTATAATTTTGAGTTTAACGAAATGGGTTCATCATGACTAATAATAACATATTTTTAATAAATTTCGACTATGGCATAGTCTACTCGATGGGTTGAATCTGCTATAGTACATGCAACAAAATGTGCAGAAAAGGAAGCTGGTGGAACTGACAACCGAATTGAGGTAAAAAAGTGTCAGCCTGCTATGTTGACTACAGCTCAGCTAAATATTTAAAAAAAGTCCAATATGAAATCAGGAGAGCTATGGTTATGACCACAGCAGCTGAAGGGAGTATCCCATTATGCTTTGCGTTACCATAATAGAACTGAATGTGCCATAGAAAATGTACACAAAATCCCTCACTTTAACTTTAAATAACTCATTTAAATCAGGGAAGCTTAGACTTTTGTTTGCAAAAATATGACCCCTAAAGTATTGTGAAACTATCCATAGCTCTCAATATCTAAGCAGCTCTTGTTTATTTTTTGCATACATTTGCTATGGGGCATGCAGATATACTGCAATGCATGATGGGATACTCCCTTCAGCTGCTATGGGTTATGACTAGATTAAGGGTTTATGGGTCAGAGTAATGGTTAGGGTTAGATTTGACGGGATTTTGAATAGATTCCACGTACGTTCGATGCTACGTTTGGAAATCGCAATGTCTCTAATCTCTGATCAGCTCTTAATAGGCGGGACTCATAACATTGTGGATTGATACAGAATGGCGTACACACGGCTAGGCGCAGCACATACGCGAACTGCGCTTGGCGTTTTGCGTGAATGATGCGTGCTTTTGTGAATTTACGCGTGCGTAAGTTGGAACTTTAGTAACAAAAACCAAATAAATCCCGCCTATTAAGAGCTGATCATAGTATAGCGAACCTTATTTTTGTCATAACCAACGTTCAACATAGCAGGCTGTAACCGATTAAAACATGAATCAAAAGGGATTGAATCATTGCACATGCACTCAAGGGTCCATAGCATGTTTATCTCAAGTTGACTGCTTTGATCCCTAAGGTCCGATTTCTCCAAGCTTGTGGTCAGACTTCACGAAGTGGATTCATTTTATTTTATCTTTCTAGGTGATGTATGATATGATAGTGTAAGCACTGGTATGTAGCACTAATTAGCCTGATGTCTTAGGAAGCCTGACCACTAGGCATGCTTTAAGAAACCGGCCCTATATGTTTTCAATCTCTAAATAATTATGTTAGTTAATAATTATGTCCATGCTGGACCTAGAAATTACAAGGTCACCCAAGATATGCACATATCAGTACGTACATGGGCCACATCCTTTACTGTGTGAGACAATCTGCCCATGCTGGACCTAGAAATTACAAGGTCAGCCAAGATATGCACATATCAGTACATGGGCCACATCCTTTACTGTGTGAGACAATCTGCCCATGCTCGACCTAGAAATTACAAGGTCACCCAAGGTATGCACATATCAGTACACGGGCCACATCCTTTACTGTGTGAGACAATCTGCCACGGTAGACCTAGCAATTACAAGGTCAGCCAAGATATGCACATATCAGTACATGGGCCATATCTTTTACCGTGTGAGACTATCTCCCACGGTACACCTAGAAATGACAAGGTCAGCCAAGGTATGCACATATCAGTACACGGGCCATATCCTTTACCGTGTGAGACAATCTGCCCACGCTGGACCTAGCAATTATAATAACAAGTATTATAATAACAAGTATTATATCATGGCTATGAAAAAAGCCTATGGCCGAAAGCTTGCCCAATTTTATATACTTCACGGCAGTTTCCTACTTTTTACTTTTGTACTAGCAATTACAAGGTCAGCCAAGGTATGCACATATCAGTACATGGGCCACATGCTTTACAATCTGCCCATGTTGGACCTAGAAATTACAAGGTCAGCCAAGGTATGCACATATCAGTACATGGGCCACATCCTTTACTGTGTGAGACAATCTGCCCATGCTAGACCTAGAATTTACAAGGTCAGCCAAGGTATGCACATATCAGTACATGGGCCACATGCTTTACAATCTGCCCATGTTGGACCTAGAAATTACAAGGTCAGCCAAGGTATGCACATATCAGTACATGGGCCACATCCTTTACTGTGTGAGACAATCTGCCCATGCTAGACCTAGAAATTACAAGGTCAGCCAAGGTATGTACATATCAGTACACGGGCCACATCCTTTACTGTGTGAGACAATCTGCCCATGCTGGACCTAGAAATTACAAGGTCAGCCAAGGTATGTATATGTTTGTGTGAGACAACTTTCTGGCTTAATTTCACAATATAACAGCCAATATTCTTAAGCTTTATCCAAATCCAAGACAAAAACCCACCCTAGGCATTCATGTGAATCTATATACTGGTCACTGCCTGTTGATAGAAATGAGATTTCTTGATGTGCCATGGACACATTCATCTTTACATATCTGGCATTATTCTGGGACTGATTGTGCTTTCATGCTAAAATCTTCTATTTTCTATCCATGCATACTATATCAATTGTGCCTCACACTGCCTTGCCCCTGCTAGGTGACCATCTTCTTAATTTACAAGTCTTTTGGCTGCTGACACTTGAGAGAGAGTGGTTATCAACTTCATGACAGCAGTCTGCTATAAATGTCATGTACGTAGTGCAGCTGGATAAGGCAAAAAAAAGATTGTTTGTTTGTCCTCCACAACTTTTTCAGAATTGGGCCGGTCAGTCAGGATTAAAATTTTTTTTTTTTAAAGGTCATAGGCAAAACATGACTGTTTGACTTTAACTAGCTTAATAGATAGCCCAAATAGTTGTGAATTGGGGGTATTTCTCTACTGTATACCACTTCATTCATGGTTTTAAAACAGTTTAGAAACTGTAAAAAACTTTTCAGGATGTCAAAATGTTGAAAGAAAAAAAACTTGTTCTGGAATTTCCAAAATTAGGGTCAGTATTCATTTGTACAGTAAAACAAAACAAAACAAAACTTTTTTACAGATTTTCCAGATTAGGGTCGGGGGAGGACAAATTTGCTTGTCCATAGACCACTTTTTTAAATGGCTGAGTTAGTCAGTTTGTGTAAGATTTTTTTGGTGAAAAGTGACCAGCATGCCCCAGGCAGCATGCCAACATTCATGCATTCTCACTTGGGTTGGCAAATGAATTATGAACCTTATGAATTCTGAAATATAGAATATGATTTTTTTAGCTTCTTTGTGTTGGAATTTTTGTCAGAACGTTTGGGGCAGTTGGTCAGACAAGGACAGGCAAACAATCTTTTTTTGGCCTGATTGCAGGTAGGCCTACCCATCAGTTTTCTTCACAAGACTGTCACATCAAAAACATATGATCTATCAAATGTGTAGTGTAATATTATAAAATGTCATACAGTCCTGGTATGTATTTCTTTACAAAATCATATTGATTTTGCACAAAACCTTAATTTGGCCCGTAGTTATTGATGGCCACCCCAATATTTTCAGACTTATATAATGTTGCTGTTGCGTTTGGAAGAAGCAGATTTTCAATAAACATCAAAACTGAAGAGTACCAATCATTTTGATACAGCCTGGAGACCGGAAAGTGTGGCTGTTCAACCCAACCGGTTCTGATTTTGATCTCTGTAGGTTGATCTTCAGTGAATCAAATGGTTTTTTTTCAAGCAAATGTCGCAAGAATCATCAGAATCAAAGTTTCACCAATAAGCTGCATCAAATTCAAGAACAATTCCAAAATATACCTATATTTAGATGTAACTCATGATATTGGTCACCAAATTTTAGTTTTTCATCAGAAAATACGAAGACTTTGTATGAAATGCTAAGCAATTTGCATAACATTTTAATTTACACTTACATGTTTGTTTGAGTGCATAAAAACAACAGCAACAAACTCAGTGCTGCATTTTTCTGGAATTGTAGTTTACATGGTTATTTTTAGAGGGAAAATGATTGCACATTATATTTGATGAGAATAAGTCACTATTTCTTGCTCCGAATTGTATAGTTATTTCATATCAGATCAACATAATGCTCCCAAATTCTGGACCTTGTGCATGATATCTTTATGTCGACGTCGTAGTAGTGCAAACTCTTTCAAACTTCGCCCAGACTTGTCCTGTAAATAAATAAACCAAAATTGAAGGATTATATTACAAGAAACCAGGTTGTTGATCTGTGTTGTAAGTATATGATTATTTTCTTAGTAGTTAAAAGAAAATCTAACCTTACATAATAAATTAAAGGAGTATTTTGTGATCCAAGCATCCTCTTTTTATGACATTTTTCAATAGATATCAACAAAAAAAGCTTATTCCCAAAATTTGAGTTGATTCCGATTTTGCGTTTGCGAGTTATGCATGATTATGCATATAACCCTGGTCCATAGGCCACTTTTGTAATTTTGTTCTGGTACACCAGAATGTAATTCAAATTTGACAATATTTTTGCTAAACAAATTAATCTACAAGAAATTTTTTGTACATAAACATTATGTAGCCAGAGGTTTCCAGTGATATAGAAATCTCAACTTTTTTTGAGAAAAGTGGGGGGGTGAGGCTGTGGATCACAAAATGCCCTTTTGAAAGGGTCAAAGTATGCCGTCAATTTTTTTATGTAAAGGTGGCAAATATAAATATTGTTTATTTATTGAATATCATTTGATTGCTTGCATAGTTTGGGAACGCAACATGTCAATGAAGGAACACAACAATATCGCTGAAGTCCTTTTAGGCCAAAAACAAAAGAGGTTTGGCTCAGAGGATCATACATGTAGCTTTTACAATTTTAATTTCATTGCCGAGAACAGATCATGCTTCATAGGGCTTCCTAATCCTTCATAAAAAGTGCTCATTGATACAACATATTCCATGTGTTTACCTTTAATTTTTTCTCTACAAGTGGCAGCAAGTTCTTGAAGATGTAGTCTATATTTTTCATGATGAATGCCCGTTCCTCCTCATACCGTTCCGCGATCACAGCGCCCTCAACAAGATTCACATGGCTGTCAATAACTTCTTTGAGAGCAATTGTCAGGTCTGGATATAACTAAAATAACAACAAATATCTAATTAGTCACATGCACAAATACTGATTTGAAATCAAAGTAAAGGGCCAATCAGAGATCTGCTGAACACTCTGCAAATGATCAAAATCCACCTCAATTTCTCTTTTTCTGGGACAAGCAAAAAATGGTAACGGACCCTGCAAATATCCAATGTAAAAGCAATCTACTAGACAATATCTGACATATCTTATGAAGATAGGACAGAGGCTTAGAAAAGTTAAGTGCACATGCTTTTATCATTGAATAATTGAGGCTGTCGAATTCAGAAACCATGCTTAACAATTCAGCATGTGTAGTAGACACTGGGGATAGCCACATACAGAACAAGTTAAGCATTTGAATTTTGACTTACGTATGCCTTATCATCTGCAGGAGAATTTAGGTAAATATTTTGAACAGGAAATCTCGGATTGTCTCATAAAAACCCCACAACCATCAACAAGCGCTACCTGTTTCATTGGTCTCTATTTTGCTGATGGAAGTGGTACAAGAATGGGATAACTATGTGCCCTTTTAGCATTTTTTAAACCTACTGTATATCTTCCAAGTCACCCCCAGGGGCATTGCATTTTCCAAAAGGGGGACGTTTATTACAGGTCATTTTTAGAATGGTAATTCCCATTAAAATCATTAGGTAAACTTAAAACTCACGCTGAAATGAGAAACTATAAACTTAGGAACAGTGACTTCGGTTCTCTTCCAGGTTTACGATCAGACTTCCACCAAAATTAGCGATCATGTGTGCACCTTGGTAAGCTTGCTACACAAGATAGCATGAAAATATCAGCATTTTTGAAACATCTTGGTTGAAAATGTTGGGGCGTTTAATTAAAGGGGGGCTACTATTTGAGGATATACGGTATACTCATACTGGGAAGTAACAATACAGGAATAATGAGGAGTAATGAATACAAAGAGCAGTCAAGTTTAGTCTTAAACATTATAAATATAATATGATTAAGTTGATAAGACAATGAGATCAAAACAAAATGTTACGCTGTTAATATAAATAATAAAAGGTTAATATTAATGGGGTTCTCATGAGTAGTATGGCTAGAGGACTCACATATTTTCATTCTGCTGAACAGGTCACAAATTGCCACTGCTGAAGTTAATGTAATGTATATTCTACACATATATACCGTCCATCACAAACCGCTCGTAAAGTTAGCAGATTTGATTTTGAGTAATACAGTGCAGAATATGCATGAAGGTTGTATTAAAATGCGGACAATCATATAAATTGTATACCGTAACCACCCGGGTATAAGCCCACCTTCAGGTATAAGCCCACCCCCTATTTTTCAAAACATTCTGGGAACAAGAATGCACTCGGCTATCAGCCCAGCACTAAATTTTGGCCAAGTTCTTAAATCAAATCAATGCTTTTCTCTCACATTTAAGAACAAATAAAAATAAAATATCAACTGATAATTAACATTCCACACTTAGAATGTTAAGAAATTGACATAGATGATAGAACTTACTGGTACATTGGGCATATACAAATGGGGATGATTCCTGGGGATGATTTATCTTATTTCTAAATTCAAGTACTAGCCCCTCCCTGGGTATAAGCCCACCCCCATTTTGAAGTGAAATCTGCCATCTAGGGGGGGGGGTAGGTGTATACCCAAGTGGTTACGGTAATAGTGAATGTCATCCTTTGACATTCATAATTAATTACAACCTATTACAGCCAAATTAATTAATTAAATCAGCGCCCTGGGTGATAAGCTTTCGGGAGAACTTATTTAAAAAAACATGATTTTTTAAAGAGTAAAAGCTATTGGGAGTTAAGATGGTAATTTCATTTAGGCACAGGTATTTGATTGAAAACTTTTGCAGGTGGCACTTATTAGGAGAGGTGCACTAATTAGGTCAAATACAATACTTTCAGTTGTAAATTACATTATAGGACAGAGATTCAAAGGATGTGGAACATTCTAATAAATAGACCCACAAATTGACCTTGTGATCTTGTGTAATTCAATTGCTACATTATCAGATAGTCTATATTTTGTTACCACTGAAATTTGTGAACTTTTGAATGATATGCAAAAGACTTTTCCCCCCTTAATATATTTAAGCTAGAAATAAATGGCTTGTCAAAAGTTAACATATTATTTATAGGGTTAGGATTATATCATGCAATTGATTATATATTTTTGCAATTAGTTACAGACTTACATTTTTGCAAAATAGTTATCAAGCAAAAGAAGATGAATAGGAACATGTGTTGACAGCCACTGATTTAAGGCCAATATATAGTCCTGAATTTTATTTTACTAGTCTGTGCTACTGACCGTGTAACTATATTACCCATAGGGAGAGAAACTACTGGGAACCACACACTCTTTGTAACCACAGTTGCGGTTTGCGAATGGGGCTTTGTGCCCCCTCAATCGCGAATAGTCTTTGACAAAGACTAGAATCTTACATGCATTTTGCTGTTGAGACAAATTTGGTGCAATATTTTTCCACTGCAGCAAAAATGAATAAAGTCACAAATAAAGCTGATCCCAAAAATTGCAGAGAAGGACCTCTCTGCAGAGAACAAAAAATACAGCATTGGTTCTGATCAAAAATCAGCAAACTTTGCTTTTGCTTATTTGCAATGCATGTAAGTGTATAATTATGATAATTACCAATGCATTACCACAATTACCTGTGCAAACCTTTGGTTTTACATCATGCTTTCAGATGCTGATTATCATTCAATTTTATGCATTTGATAAAAAATACCAGCGCTACACTATTTTGGTCTCTATTAATGGCAATCCAATATGAGTTCCAAGCTCTCTTGGCAAGCCTGGTCTAAATCAGTGATAGATAATTACAAATATCTTCTTGAGCCTTAAAGACTATTAACCTCCAAGCCAATCCACATCTATTTGGGCTCAATTAAGAATAATCCAGTGTATTTTTGCAATTCATCATAACCCTTTATTTCATTGTTTGAAGAATATCCAAGATGAATATATTTGCTTTTTATACTTTTAAGGGGGTACTACACCCCTGGCCAGTTTTGTGCCCATTTTTGCATTTTTCTCAAAACTTATAGCACATTGGTGACAACTTGTAAGATATGTATATTAGAGGGGCAAGGACTACAACTACTGTACTGAAATGTCAGCAACTCAAAGCAAGTAGTTATTGATTTATTGATCAAATAATGGTTTTCCCTCATTTTTGACTGTAACTCCACAACTGTTGTCTGTGCTGAAATAAAATTTCCAGTGCAGAAGTTGTAGTCCTTGATCCTATAATATACATATCTTACTTGTCCCCAATGCGCTATAATTTTTGAGAAAAATGCAAAAATAGGCACAAAATTTGGCAGGGGTGTAGTACCCCCTTAACTATACAATACAATGCATGGCAAGAGACACAATTCATTGTAACAATTTATCATGCAATGATGACATGTAAACTTAATTTTGCAATTTTAAAGAATGTGTTAAGATTAATTTTTGAAACACAGTTTGTTAAATGTTGATTATAAAAGTTAGTAGTACACATTGGTCCATGCAGTGACAAACCTCATCAAATGTATGAACACGAGGCATAGGCTCTGAATCAATAAAGATGAGCTCTAGTGTGAGACGAGAGTAACATTTCAGATAGCAAGGCTACAGACAGACAAACAGACAAACAAACATGTACACAACACATACACAAGATAAACAGCACAAGACACAACACTTCTGTTTGAAGTTTATAATAAAGGTTTTTAAGTAGGAAGTACATACAGTGAGTTCAAATGAATATTTACAAGTTTTTGCCCAATGGAACTTGGAAGCTAGAAGTTGGTTACAAATCATTCTGTTTTTGTTTTTGCTTTTGATCCTTACATTACACACAGCAAACCCCATTACCATATCAAAGTTTGACTTATCCCAAATCAATCATGATTTACACAGGTAGCCTCTGGAAAAACATTCTTATTTACCTGCGGCAAATCTCTGTTTCTGCTGGTGGAGCAAACAATTTGTGTTTACAAATTATACAGGTTATATAATGATTAACCTTGATGAAACTTTTGACAATTATTTCTTTAATCCCATGTAATACATTTATATGTATGGTACAAACAAGTAATGATCACATTTCATTCTGTTGAATGAAGCGGACAACCAAGATTATCAATTTGTTTAATATTTTCAATAATTACTTCAAAAGTGCACTGACAGGTGCATGAAAACATGAACATTAAACACATATGAAACATTCACACATTTCCCCACTGTTCATAAATCACCACTCAGCACACTGCCATTAAGGTACGATGCAGCATAAGACACACCGTGCCAATGAGTGCCTTGCCATAATTATAAGCATGCAGGATTGCCAGTCCAAAGACCAATGGCGGTAACATACATTCCCATTTTCCTGCACCTTTTGCCATGTATGCACAACATAATCCTCCTGGAACAAGCATATCTTTATACTTGAGTTACTCAAGAATCAAGACCCAAAAACTCATGACAGAGTGGAGCTACAAAACATTTAATCTTCACAGATGCAATTCAAAAAGCGTAAGTAAAATACTACTTACGTCTGGTAAATATAATCTAAGTGAATCATTCAGGAATGAGAGTAAGACTTTGGTGAAGGCTACCGTAGTTCCAGCAATGCTTATAAAACAAGTGTCTGCAAAAAAAATAAGATATGAATGTAAGATTTTGATGAAAGCTACTGTCTTTGACATTGCTACCGAATAGATAAAATGCCAAACATACAGTCAACCAATGGCATAGGTATTGAAACTTGCATAATTAACATCTGCTCAGGTTTTCAACTATTATGATCAGACAATTTTTAGTTAAAAATAGCTCACCACAACTCATTATGTGGGGCACCATTGAGAGACCTCTTCCAAGGCAGTGGTTCCCAAAGGTTTCACATAACTCGGAAGACAGTTGTAGATGGCTAGTATGTAATATCTATGCTATTATGTCACATTTGCAAGATCATATAAACTCTACTAATCACCTCTCTACAATACAAACAAGTGAATGCACTGTAACCAATTATGTATGTTTCTTAACACTCACTTACCATAAACTAATGTATGGAAGTTTTCAAATCCCAGGTTCCTCATTTCTTGAGTCAGGTTGTTGGCGGCATGTGGGTTCTTCTGATTCAGTGGATACCAGCGTTCTTCCTTTGAAAGACAGACACAGACTTTGTTAAACCTACCTCCATGGTTAAACCAAATACAATTAACTTTCATTAAAGCAAACTGCATATTGGATGAAAAAGCCACTTCCATGAAAAAGAAGAAAGCAAATGTTGCACACATATGTATAGTAAAAGCTGCATTCCATATTGTGTCACACTAAAACAATTATTTATTACACACATTCAATCAAGTATATTCTTTGCACATATAAAAGCACTTTCTTTCTGCCCCATGACATTCAGACAGTTTAAACCAAAGTACTGGACCCGGATTTGAATTGGCTTAGCTGAGGAGTCAGGGAATCGGCAAAAATGAAGACAAAGACCTTGCAATCTTGCACCAGTATCCACAGTATCCAATCCATTTGATCACATGACAGCATGAACAACGAGATGTAATGTGACCATCAGTATCAGTATAACACCATTATCAAAGAGTGAGAGAGAGAGAGTTGTTACATCAAAAGCTCATGTAAGTGATCACTTTTAGCAGTGTGTAAAGGTTTACACCTCTATCCTGAATAAAATTCTTGCAATATATGTTTTGGCTAAAAATAATAGTTTCTTGCTTTTATGAGTAAAAGCCTTGGATTAGGAAAGGTAACACTTTTATAGAATTTTAAAGAAGGACCATGCATCCTATTTGCATATTAAAAAAACACACTTTCCCATAGCTGCAAACATGCAAATATGTTATTAATTCATTAAGTTGGGAAATACCACCTACAGCATTCCTATGTCTAGAGGCTTCAATGAGTTGATCCTTATTAAACTGTATTGACTCTCTTATTCCTTTGAGTAATAAACCATTCATTGCAAACAGCAGATCGAGACCTATGGTAGACAGCCGTTCACAGTAGCTTCTGGCGATGCCTACGCACTCAGCAACGGTTGATAGAGTTGTTTTCTTGGCAAGAGCTTGACGTGAGAAGTTGAGTATGAAACCATTCAGTTCACCTTTGGACCACACTACAAAAGCTGTTGGAGGAAGGGAAACCAGCAAAGAAAAGGTGAATTCAGTCATTCATTTTGGCCTCTGTGAGGGCAGCCAAGCAATGGGCTATTCTAGTTGAAATATACACCGCTATGGAAGACATGACCTTAGTCACCCATACAGGGGTGTAAAAGATAAATGTTGAGCCTTGGTAGAACCCTGAGGATTCTTAAATGAGAAAGATTGACATGTTTGGTGATTTTGGTTCCATACTGATATACTATTTTCTATTATCAAAATAGCTGGGTATCTAATCACTTGCAATACCCTATAGAAGCCATAGTGAAAACGTGCGTATATCTATAATGTAACATGTTTATCCATTTTGTTAATTTTCTCTCCTTTTCCGTTCCTTCTTTCCTTTTTGCCAAAAACCACTTTTGGCATTAGAGTTAAAATGTAGTACCAGCTTGTCTTGAGATATAAAAATATCATGCAATATACTTTCATTCTGATACAAGTAGATACTGAATACATTTTGCATCTACATGTATGAAACAGCCTGTATAAAATATTTGACCCAAAATATTGAAATATATGATACACTTACCTGAAAAACATCCTTGATTTTCAGCAAAGGTTGTGCGGAACTCTTTGCCTGTTTCAATGATATGGTTGAAGAACACACTGCAAAGTTTGGTAATGTATATACTAGTAGCACCTTCAATACGTAATTGTCGTGAGAGACTGTTTTATTGCAGCACTACGATTTTTCAGAAACAAGTCACAGGCCTAGAGGAGAGATAAAAGGAAAAAACTTATGTGTAATAACAAATATGACATTTAGATGTACTATAAAAAAAAGGTAAGTAAGGGTCCTGCTCCCTTTTACAAATCTGCTCAAAATTTTGAAATCGTATTTCTTTCTTCACATATCTGCCCAACAAAGTGAAAAATCGTATTATTATGGAAATGTTTTCACGACCTTAAGATAACCCAATATTTAATGTTATTAACATTAAAATGTTCTGGGTAAAACAAAACAAAAAACACATTACAAACATTTTTTAAACATTTTGGTGTCTGATGGATACTTAAGCCATTAATACGAGTGTAAAGCATGATATTTTCGCGGTATTGATTTTTTTTTCAATTTCACCTGTTCAGAGCACTTTTGTGGTTCCTTATATTTGCATTTAAAAACAGTTACACATTACAGGCTATGGTAAAAAATATTTTTGTAGCTTTTAAATTTGCGGTTCTGAAATTAACAGTGAAAAATAAAACCTCACAAAATTTCCCGCTATAGAGTAATTCTCAACCCAGGAAGTAGTGGGTATTCTTAGCATCCTCCTGTGTACTGGCATTTCATAAGAATCAGAATCAGAATCAGAATTTTATTGACATTCACCATATAACAGGTATGGTCAAAATACAAGACAACACTAAATACTACAACTAATACAATTTTTAAAATTACTATTATAAACTAGCACAATAATACTGTAACACTGAAAACTAATTAATCAATTTATTGATAATCGTAGATCAAATGCAGATTTAACATAATTAGCAACTACATGAACTGTATCATGATCGTTAGCACTCATAATTAAATGAAATTTGTTATTAACATTGAATTGAAATCAAATATATCACTAAATTTATCAAACAAATTACCACGCAACGCAAGTTATCATAAAGCGAACAACGCATAACAAAATGGAATTCATCTTCAACCTCGTGAAGCTCACAAAAAGTACAAAGACGATTTTCAGGAGGAATTTTTGGTGAGGAATAACGACCCTTTTCAATCATGAGTTGATAAGCGCTGATACGAAGTTTACAAAAAGCAGATCTTGCAGAGCGGTTCAAAAACATAACATAATTCACCATTGAAAATGTATCTTTGAACTGACAGTATGTTCACAATTTAGGCGAGTGATTAGTAATTGAATTTAACCATAAGTTATCATACGTTGCTTTTAAACAAGAAACAATCATCGAATCAAAGTTATTCTTAGAAATAAGAATAGGTTTGTACCATATATCTTCTTTTTTAAGCAATCCCAAAATATTTTGAATTCCAGTAGACCAAGAAAATGACTCAATTTTTCTGTTTTCAATTAAAGCTTTGATAACAAGGGAATCATGACCATCCATACAATTAATATTGAGTTACCACCAATATTTTATGGAAAGTGACAACATAGCAAGAAGGAGTGGATACTTGCCAAGTTCGCCTCTGACAGCATGATTTGTAGCCTTCTTATGTACACCCAGACCTAATTTACAGAATATGATATTTAAGTTCTCACCAGGAGGTTTATCACAAACATTTATAAAATTACTTTCATTAAGCGAGGTAAGTAAATATGGAGCCCATACTTCACAACCATACGAAATAATTGGTTGAATAAGAGTACGAAATAGAGTTGTACTACATTTAACTGAACTACTATAAAGACTGTCTCTTATCTTAAAACAAGCCTTTAATGCTTTGTCCTGTAGCCGAACCATAGCATTTTTAAAAGAACCTGAAGGTGTAAAAATAATACCCAAATAACAATATTCATCCGTTATTTGTAAATTATTATCACCATATTTAAAGGCAAATTTTTTTTTAAATGAGCCCACGCTTATTAAATATCATAATATTTGACTTGTTAATATTAACCAACAATTTCCATTTTAAGGTTACACGAAGAAACGTATAAAAGACGTATAAAAGACGTATAAAGTTGTTCTCTAAAACAGAGTTTTCTCAGTAATCAAATATCGCAGCAAGTGAAATGTTGGTGCATTGGATGTAGCTTAACATTTTTCTTGTGGATTTATGCAAATTTTTAGAATAACTTTGAAAATCCTTCGTTTAAAGCCGCTTTTTACGCACCATGTTCACAAGATCAAAAACGCTGCGTTCCATGACGATTTTTTCAAATGTGCGCCCGTATAAAACCATGCCAAGTGATTGTTTTCCTCTTTTTTTTTTTTTATTACAAATCGATTAAAGAAATAATGTTGCCATTGGGAAGAACCAAATACAGTACCGATTAAATTTTAAAAGCCCGTTTTGGGGAACATTTTCGAGAATCTTGCCCGAAAAAACTGTTTTGTGAAATTATCGAAAGCTTGATAACGGGGCGATAAATAAGACATCTGAATACCTACAGTATTTCTCAACATTCTGCCAATTGCTATCCCATTTGATTTGCACTCCAAATTGAAGCTAGTATTGCAAAAAGCGAGGTTTTTCCTCCATCAGTTCGTTCAAAATTTCAGCGCCGACATGCGTGTTTATTCTAAGAGCCATTGTGCGGACGCGATTGTAATCAAGTAATTGCATCCAATTATAGTTATATATCCGCTTCGAGAATAAGTAATTGCGTAAGTTGATGTGTGGCCGAGTGGATAGAGCGTTGGACTGGGAATCTGTTAAGAACTATTTTTGTGGGTTCAAGTCCTGTGTGGCTGAATTTTCTTTTTATTCTTTTTTTCTCATTTTTACTTCCTTTCTTTCCTCTTTTCTTTCTCCTTTTCTTTTTTCATTTTCTGTTTTCATTTTTTCTTTCTTTCTTTCTTTCTTTCTTTCTTTCTTTCTTTCTTTCTTTCTTTCTTTCTTTCTTTCTTTCTTTCTTTCTTTCTTTCTTTCTTTCTTTCTTTCTTTCTTTCTTTCTTTCTTTCTTTCTTTCTTTCTTTCTTTCTTTCTTTCTTTCTTTCTTTCTTTCTTTCTTTCTTTCTTTCTTTCTTTCTTTCTTTCTTTCTTTCTTTCTTTCTTTCTTTTTCACTATTTCTTTATTCTTTCTTGCTCCTTTCTTTTTAGTTTTATTTGATTGATCGTGAATCGTGATTGATTGTTTTTCACTTTATATAATTCAGAAATTTGTAGGCCTGCTAAGTCGAAAATGTATTGTTGAATATTCTTCCCAACTTCGATTTGCAAATAATTGCTTTTTGATATTGTTGTTCATGTTATTGTTGTACCCTATTACATTGTAATCAGGGGAATAGCAGCACTGATCTATTTCATCAAAGATATGAAGGCTATAAATTCATAATCAACACATTTTCCAGGGCGTAGCTTGATGAAGTGCCCCCAATCAATTTTAAAATTTATAAAATCCTTATGAAAATGGCCGAAACCGGCTTGTGCCCCCCCCCCCCCTCATCCGACCCGGCATGCCGCCCCTCATGACACCCCCCCCCCCCACCCGACTCACGAGCTCGAGCTAAACCAAGTTTCATGTCTTGACCGTGGATCGATATTCTATTGTAAGTAGGCCTTCGTCCCGCGCTTTTTCATTTTCTGCATGGCTGTTTCTGTTATGAACTTACGCCCCTCTGAAATCCAGCGCATGAAAAACTCTCGGCTAACCTTAAACAATAGTCATGTAATTTATCAATAGCACACTGAAGACCATTTCAAACAGAATTAAATATTCTGACTTGATTTTGCATCTTGAAAGACACAAAAATGTTTCAGTTCTGTAAAGAAAGAATTTCCATAGACATCTCAAGTTTTTTGAAACATATGTGATAGGCCTAATATGTGATGTGATCGAGCAAAATCAGTCGGAACTCGGAAATATTGATTTTGAGATATAGCCAATCAAAAGAAAATTTCCTTTTGTTTTGGAAAGTCTTTAATTGCTCATATCTTTGGAGCTGGTTGGATTGTTTCTTTTTATTAGCTGATGGTAGAACAGTTCTTATTTCATTGAAGGATGGGATCATGTACTATCACACAACTTGAAGCAATTAATATCGGTCTTATTTTACTCATCCATTCGATATAGTCATTTATTCAATACGAGGGGGTATCCAAAAGTTTTTGACATCACTAGGAAGTGAAAGAGCTGTACTGATGAAATTTTGTCAGTGTAGTCGCTGGTCCTTATGTGCATTGTGGTCCAGAAGTGGTCTCATAAGTGTGTTTACTTTTTTTTACGGGTGGCGCTTAGATGGGCAGTAGGCGCATAACCTGCAAGATGGTGAAAATTGAGGCACATAGCGTGATTAAGTTCCTGCATTTGAAGGGTTAGGCCTACAATGCTCAGAAAATCTATGATGAAATGAAAGCAATCTCACGGTGATGATTGCCCATCATATGGCACTATTGCTTTTTGAAAAAGGAATTTCCAAACTGGCCACATGTCCCTCACAGATGAGCTAAGAAGTGGACGTCCATCACTTATGGATGATGCGGCCACAGTGAAAAAACTCAAGAAAGCGGAGGATCTTATCATGAAAAGGTTATGCGCCTACTTCCCATCTAGCGCCGCCTGTGAAGAAAGTAAGCGTGCTTATGAGACCATTTTTGGACCATGGTGTGCATGGGGACCAGTGATTACACTGACAGGTTTTCATCGGTATAGCTCTTTCACTTCTGGGTGATGTAAAAACTTTTGGATACCCCCTCGTATATCGTCAGCCCAAGTCATTTTTGTAATTTTGAGAACAAGGAACAAAATGTGGTTCAAGCATGCATCAGTAACGTAATCACCCTAATTATTTCAGGTTATTCCCTTTCATTTGTATCTTGTGCAAAGATTGGTGAATTAGTATGTTTATAATATACCTGCTTGAACCATATTTTGTACTTTGTTCTCAAAATTACAAAAAATGACTTGGGCAATTAGCATAGCAGGCTGACGATATCTGTCTGCAGACTGTCATATTATAAACCAGTCTGTGAAAGATTTGTATTTTCAAACCAATATTTGGGGAAAATAACCTTTTCTTTGGAAAATATTGGCTGACCAAACAATACTGCATGTAAGTGATGAATATGAAGATAGCGGTCTGAGTGAAGTTTTGAAGAAGTGTCTTCAATTATAATATAAATGGTTATGATGATGATATACAATTTCACCATTCAAATAATTAGAATCTATATTGTGCCCAGAAAGTATCGGCATCTTAATTTTAAAACTAAACTATATTTATGTAAATTTATAGCCCAAAGTGTCGCTTTTAAAATTGAACCTTCGTCCTTTCATATTATAACTTTGCTTCTAGAAGTCGCATTGGATTCAATGTCACAATGTGCTATTCAAAAAATCAATTTACCCAAATATAGTTTAGTTTTAAAATTATGATTTTTTTTCCAAGTGTTCAGATACTTTCTTGGTGCAGTATATGTGTTAGTAATAGGGCTGTAAATGTCGAGTAATATCAAGATCCGACATCTACAAGTTGTTGACAAAGCAATAAGTCGATGTAGTAAGAATATTACGTCCAGAGACCACATACATCATTTATTTACATCAAAATATTACTACCAATATAGGCAGCATCAGAATATTGGGATTGTAATTGAAAGATAATCCAGTTTTGGAATCGAGTTGTAATGAAAATGGCTTAAGAGTCATGCAAGCAAAAAACAACTCTTTTCAAGAATATTTGAAAAATAATAAATATTACATATTAAACTATTATTAAATAGAGAAGAAGTAGCTTTATTATTGAGTAGATTTGCATGAGAATTTTAAAATACAAAATGACTGATGCAGATTTCAAAACAATCTATAAGTTTGAAAGATGTTTCTTCATTGTTGAATTTTTAAAATTTCGTATGAGAGAGAATTCCATCTTGCACTATATAAAATGTGGAAGCAGCAATTTGGACCATAAACCTACACATGCTAGCTGCGTCTCGCACCGTACCGATTAATAGGAGCCTGGCATAAACGGAGAATGTTCAAATTAATTTCAAAATTTAACAATGTGTACTGAAAACAATAAGATACAAAGCAATCAAATAACGTACCCTTCTTTTATCCAAATCTCATTATCATTACCATTTTAGTTTCTCATAGACAAGATGAGAATATTTTATCAATTAATTAAGTAAATTTGTTTTTGCAATCGTTAGTATCAGCAAAGCCAATACAAAATGTGATCAAGCCTAAATGAGCCTAAATTTGCATACAGTTAATGAGAATTTACTAAAAGAGTGGTACAATATTGTTCTTGTATTTTATTGTTTATAGTAAAAATTAAAATAATAATTTTTGGGAACCATATGCCCAAATTTGATAGGTATAATTTAATCATAATAGTGAATATATTATAACCATGATAACTGGTATATTTGCTTGATAATATAGCAAATCACAGCTTGCAAGATAGAAAACAATTTAGGAATCCAAAGGTATATCCTATAAAAAATATTTGTGATATTTTATTACCTATTAGTACTCTCTGATGAAAAGTGCACAAAATGTTTACTTTTAACAAGGAACATTATATTATTATGTTTACTTTTAACAAGGAACATAAGAGCCCTAAAACTGATGTACCACATCATGGGACCAATATTTCCCCTGTCTATCCTACCTGTGTGGCTCTGCCTAATCTAATGAGTTGTGTAACGGCCCTCCTTGTCACCTGTGGTCCTCCACGTAATGATCTATCTGGTGAGACTTGTAACTCACGAGTCAGGACATCTGTGAGTTGCTTGACACGGTGGTCTACACGAGCTCTGCAAGAATAGTATTAATATTTTATATTAATAAGTATACTTTGTGGACACTACTTGAATAATCAATGTGGGATTAAAAAAGCTAACATCAAACTCCTTACTCAAAATTTCAAAATAGCAGATTTGTGACGAGTCGTGACTCAAGACTCACCTTTTCAAAAATAATTTGGAATCAACCACAAAATCAGAGTAGGAGAATCGGGACTCGACCGCCTTGATCTTGATACAGGCATGGGCAAAAATTGGGGTATTCGGTTTCCCTCGGATTGCACTTGAGGCATTTGTTGTCATGCAAGCACAACATGGATGTAGGGCACATTTGAGAGATGCATTTGATGCAACCTGCACGCGAGTACCAAGATGCTTCAGATGAGACGCAGAATTGTTTTCGTTTGTCTCCGCGCACCGTCGACAATGACCCGAATATCCCCAATTTTCTCCCCATAGCTGACAGCGCGATTGTATGTGGCGGTATAGGGAGTCCCGGTTCTCCGTCTCTAATTTTGTGGAATCAACTCAACTCTAGAAATTGCTAGAAATGACTTGACCATGAAATGATATGGGTCATTTAATACAACTCTGCACCATAAATGCCTACAAAAAGCATCACTGCAAAAACAAGAACTGGTAGCAGTTCAAGTCCAGCTCCTGGCTGATGGAACTATTCTTGACAAAATAACCCACTAACTTACCTCATTTCTTTTAATGCAGGACTTTGTGGTACTGAAGATAGAGTCTCATTAGCTGCAATAACAAAAGAGACAATTAATGATTAAGGTTAATGAGAATAAATTTCTAATTCCAATATTTTGCAGAACTGGGTTTCATTTACACCACCTGATCCACCCCCAGTAACATCATGATAGAAAATAACCTCTAATAAGCTCCAATTTGTAAATTGACTGTTGGCAGTTGAGAGTCGCAATCTCATAACTTCTTGGGCTTGCATCGTTTATTTCCGATCCTCTTATATATTAATTTGTGTCTCGCATTGTCTTATGCCCTGCTAGGGTGAAGCATATAGGCTACCTCCTTCTTCATTACACACGAATCTGGCGGAAAGGTTTGATTTTACCTTTTAATACAAGATCAGCAGCATCTTCAAAGTTCCTCTGAGCAATGAGCATGTCCAAATCCTCTGGTAGCTCCATAATCCACTCTTCTTCCAAGATGTTGTGCTCAGAAGAACCAAAGGGTGATGTGTCTTCTGATTCTGCAAAAGCTGGTATATCAAATATAAATAATATGTAAAATAAATAGATGTTAGTATTATTTTACTATACAGAACCTGTGTGGCATTCAAAGCAAACAAATATACTATTCCAGTTGAAATCCATACACCCCCTGTGTAAGACATAACCTTAATCTCCCACACAGGGGGCATACATTTTAAATGGAGTAACCCATTCAGGTCACCCCATTTGAAATTCACACTCCCTGTGCGGAAGATTTAAAAGGTCATGCTATCCATAGGGAGTGATGTATTTCATCTGGAATAGCCGTATTGAATCACAAATGATAGTCAGACTGTATTATGATTGAATCTGATAGTAGCAAGGCCTTTGTCTTACTTTTGATGATTAAAAAGGTGCAAAATTAAAAGCAAAATGCATCATGCACTGAAACTTGAAATTGGATTCGGGATTTGTTGAATGCATTTATATCATAAAATATAGGTTAATAAAATTAAACAAGCAGATTAGTAAATTATATGATGTATAAAATCAGAAGTACAAAATCATAACATCTACAATATTTGGTCAAACATTAATTCATACCAAATTTGGTCATTTCGCAGATTTTACATACTTTACCTCCAATTGACCTTTGACTGAAGTTATGGTCTATTCATGGTCCAACTTTGATCACAGCACGTAATCTAAAAATAATTCTATACCAAAGTTGGTATTTTGAGGGTTTTCTCCGATTTGATCTCTTGGTGACCATTGACCCTCATATACAACCCCTACAATCTGCAATTCAGCAAGTGTCTAAAGGTATGGTTCAACTGTGGTAATAATCAGCCGGAGTATTGACACATTTGATACCCACACTCCGCACATAGAGAAAGAGAGTGAGAGAGAGAGAGAGAGAGAGAAAGAGGGAGAGCGCTCATTTCAAATTTGGCAATTTTGCAGGTCCTTCCTATATTCCACTTCTAATTACCCTTTGAACTTTTTTGGTAGGGTCAACAATCACTGTCTTACATTTTAAACATAGCAACAACACACATATTGGTACTCTAGTCTAAATCATACTCTTTATTTTGACAATCATCTGCTGATTATCAACATGCCCTCTAGAGCTGAGATTATGAACACACACTAATCCTGGGATTACGAACACACACTAATCCTGGGATTACAATGACAGGTAGACATTACACAAAACAAGAAAAAAATAAACAAACAAACAAATAACAAACAACCACAGACACAAAACAACCGACAATTTGGATTACTAAAATAGACTTATTTTGGAAATAAACCATGCTGTGGGAAAAATTAACCTATTCTCAAATTAAAAACTGTGACAACAACAAGAAAAAGGAATAATGACTTCCAAACATATGCTACACAAATCAAGGAACAATGCAGTAATTGAGAACATGCTGAAATAAAGAATCAGACTCTTAGCATGCACAACATAATACCTTCAAATAAGGAGCGTGGCTTTTTTAAACAGTGAGGCTGTAAACAAAACAAGATATTGGTGTTTTGCCTGTGAATTTATATCTGTGCAAACAAATATGTCCTGGCAGCCGAGGCAGCTAACTCGAAATGATTTGACAACAGTAAGTGTGACACAACGAGTACAATGAATATGATGCAATAGAACACAACAGGAAGTCCTACAGTGTCTGCCAGAGAACTTCAGCATTTGCTGAAAGGCGTGTCCTGTTTGTTTTTATGTAAAAGAGCCGAGTCAGAGTCAAGGTGGTGTTATGTGGCTTGTTCAGCAAATGAGGTGCTGATGTTTCTAATGTGAATGTGTGTATGCAACACATGTGCTACATTGGCAAAAAAACACCAAATTTCTCTGATAACCGTGTAAGCTTTTTTAATGTCTACTAAAATTGTTGACTTTTTCTGAAACAAAATTGCTTTCTTAGCCCAAAATAGATGGTATGATCACTAAATAGATTCATCAGGTTTGTAGATATACAGTAAAATAATTTTCTTAGTCACAAAACCAAAATCCTCTTTTAAATACACTCTACAGTCGGATACGCCTATCATGAAGTAAGGCATCATCCAACATCATTCTGATGATGCCTTATCGGTAGGGCACCATCCCGATAGGTGTAAAGCCAGGAGAGTGAGTAAAATATTTTGGTTTTGTGCATAAGAAAATTATTTTACTGTATATCTACAAACCTGATGAATCTATTTAGTGATTTGAGGAATAATTATGGACAAGAATCTGTGAAACAACTACGTGATTTGGAAGGATTTGGCAAGAAAATCGCCCGACATAGAAATCATTTGGTATTCACACTCCGATGTAAATAATTACGCATCACACCTCGCAGTTTGCAACTAAAGTGCCCGATTAACACCTTGAACGCTAGGAACATTGTAGAAAAGGCAAAACAACAACTTGTTCGCGAACGCATCCGTTTAATTAACAACAAATTAGAGTCACTAAAGGAAGGAAAATCGCGAGTTGAATCCGATTTGTTTTCGCGGTTGCCTGGAGATCTTGCGAATCAGGTGACTGATCATGTGACCCGAAGTCAGAAAGTGAACATGCCAAAACAAAATGTCGGCACATGCAAAAATTGGATCGCTTACAACAGCGAAACCAACCGAAGAAGAGGAGAAATACACCGGATAATGTGGAGTTGGGAGGCGAACAACTGAAGAAATGGGTGATCAATCTTTCTAAGAAAGAGCTCACCAAGCCACAAGAGAGTGTTTTGGCGAAAGGACTGAATTTTTGCGCCGACTCCGGCTAAGCTTCCTTACGAAGATTACATCGTTGCTACAGAGCTAGCGTGCCGTAAGTTACCCAAAAATGAAGCTACTTTGCTTAGATCTGAAATGGCCGGGGCCATGCGTAGTTCAAACCCCTAAATCTAATATCACCAGGGAGGAAAGACGTGCTATCAATGAGCTCAAAAAGATGAATCATTGCTTGTACTCCCTGCAGACAAAGGCAAAGCCACTGTTATTATGGAAGTGTCTGAATATGAGGACAAATTATCTGAGTTGTTGAATGATGAAAGAACCTATGAACAACTCCCTGCTGACCCTACTCAAAAGTACAAAAGAGAGCTAGTGGCTACTTTGAGTAAGCTTAAGAAAGAGGATAAAATTACAAGATTTCAGTATGATCTCCTCTATCCTACGGTTGAAAATATACCCAATTTATGGTACCCCCAAAATTCACAAGCCGGGTAACAAAGTTCGCCCGATAGTCGATTACACCGGCTCTATCGGTTACCAGACATCGCGTGCTTTAGCTGATATTTTGGCTCCCTAAGTAGGTGGTACGGAGCACCATGTACGCAATTCAAAACATTTAGCTGAAGATATGGTAGAAGTAATGATCGAGGAAGGGGAGATTTTCAACTCACACGATGTTGTTTCGTTGTTCACGAACACTCCCATAGACAAATCCCTTGAAGTCATTAAAACCCGGCTAGAAAATGACACCACCTTGAAAGAAAGAACTCTACTCTCGGCTACAGATGTGATGACATTGCTTCGGTTTATCCTCACTACTACGTATTTTTTGTTCCGCGGGAAAATTTATAAACAGCGGTTCGGCGCTGCTATGGGCAGCCCGGTTTCCCCGGTGGTGGCTAATTTATATTTAGAGTTCTTAGAACAGCATGCCTTAGCCACAGCTCCGCTTGATTGTAGACCTAGACTCTGGAAAAGATACGTCGACGACATATTGGAAATTGTTAAGGAAGACCAGGTCGATAACCTCACCAGTCATCTAAACCAGAGCGATCCAACAGGTAGCATAAAATTCACGTATGAAAAAGAGCATGAGGGCACTATTCCATTTTTGGACACTCTAATAGTCAAAAAAGCAGATGGCTCGGTCAAGCTGTTAGTCTATAGAAAGGTCACTCACACTGACCAGTACCTAAATTTCGACTCAAGCACCATCCCATACACCACAAACTAGGTGTAATTCGCACTCTGTTAGACAGAATGAACAGTGTTGTAACGGAAGACGAGGACAGAAAACAAGAAGAAGAGAAGATCAAGCAGGCGCTCGGGCGTTGTGGCTATCCTAATTGGACCTTTAAGAAAGTGAAAGAAAAAATGGTTAACAAACAGAGCAAGCCCAACACCAAGAAAGATAATAGCGATCGGACCAAGGGATTTGTCGCGATACCGTACGTAGAGGGTCTCGCAGACAAAGCCAATAGGATCTTCCGAAACACGGAATTGCCACTGCTATGAAACCTAACACCACGCTCCGAAAAATACTGGTTCATCCCAAAGACAAAATAGACCCACTTAGCACAACTGATCTGCGTTTATGAAATTCCATGCTAAATTGTAATCACTCATATGTTGGTGAAACGGGAAGAAAATTTGAGACTCGTCTAAAAGAACACCAGAAAGAGACAGACAGGGTGTCAAAAACCAAATCAAATTACACCCGGCAAACCCGAAAACAATCAGCAAGTGAACAATCCAAGTCAGCTATAACAGACCACGAGTGCAACAAAATCATATCATCAATTGGGACAATGCCAAAATTCTTAGCAAGGAGTGTGATGCAAATGCCAGATATGTCAAAGAATCTATATGGATCAGGAGACGAGGACCCAATGTCATGAATAGAGACGAGGGGCCCACTACTCTCAGTCACGTGTATGATCCTCTCCTGGCTGTAAATACACCCTCTACAGTCGGGATCGCCCTACCGGAAGTAAGGATCATCCAACATCATTCTGATGATGCCTATCGACCATGATAGGCGAAACCGTCAAGTGAGTAAAATATTTTGGTTTTGTGCATAAGAAAATTATTTTACAGATGGTATGATGATGATTTTGTTGTCTAAACTTTACACAGAAATTAAAATCAGGAATTTTCACCCATTAACGCCTTGAGGTGCCCGGACTTTATTTATTAAAATTTTACACTAAAGAAGTTTATGAACTCATAATAGATGATTCCTCCACAACATGCATATAGTGAACCACAATCCCCCAACCAAGATTTCTAATACCCATAGCATATAACTTGTGTTCTAGTCTTGAAAAGTTATCAAATTTATGTGACAAAAATATTACCTGTCTTGTGAAATGGAACAATCTATCTTTCACCTCATGATTATATTTCTTCCATTACACTCATATACAGTTAATTCTTATATATTATGGAACTGAACTAACTGTGCATTCATATTATGCCAATTTGTTATTAGGGTACAGGAGGTGAGGAAATAAAAAGCAATTCAGTTCTATCTGATGTGTGAAGATTCAGTCCTATTATAAAGAACCTGAAACCAAATTACATAAAATGAATATGAGTTTGTCCTCAAGCGTTCCACATCCATGTGAACCAACTTGTGGGCCAAACATGATTCAACTTCTGTATTATTTGACATCTAGACTAAATATAACAGTGCTTTTGGCCAAGGGTAATCAGTAACACCACTTCAAAATTAATTTGGCACAACTTCAAATCGCAATCATTCACTCAACGCGATGGTGTTCACACATACATGTACACGTTATAAGACACTGTATAGATGCATGCATGAAACAGTTCCCTCAATAATGTGTTTATGTCACTGACTGCACTACATGTAAGCAAAAAGTCTCACCCAAAGTGGATTCAATTGACTTGTAGCAGTACATGTAGTGTGAATGTGAATCAAGTGGAGGCGGATGTACCAGGAACCAAGTGATCAAGACTACAGAATAATGACAGTCAAACACATTGGATTGTTTCACTTACGGTTATAAGCATCACTTTCTATACTTTTCTGTGCCTCTAACTCTTTCTTCTTCTTGTCATGTGCTTGTTTTGCTTTCTTGGCTTGATCCATTTTCTTGAGCCAGCGATTCTGGGTGAAGCGAGAAAGAAGATTGTCAAAATTAATTTGATGATTGGTATATTTATAAAAAATGTACTCAGTGAGCTATTCTAATTGAAATCCATACAACCCCGTACGCTGGCGAAGTGACGTAATAAATCGGATTAACCACCATAGCAATAGGTGAAAACAATTTTGAATACATCGCGCTGCACTACAAGCAGGTTGCACTCGTCACCTGTGTATGTCTGCAATCGTAGATTGAATACAATACTGGTCTTTTCAAAGATACTAATCTTACAGGTGTGAGTGATAAGCATGATATGGTTCAATGCAGAGGTACCGCGTGAATGTACCAGGGCAGCGTGGTGTATTCAGAAGACATGACCTATAATATCTCCCACACAGGAGTGTAACTTTCAAATGGGAGTCACCCATTCAGGTAACTCAATTTGAAATCACTTCCTGTGTTGGAGATTCATTTTGAGCAAAAATAGTTTGAAACTGAAAATGAATCTGAAAGAGTTTGAAATTGAAAGAATAATGTGGATCATAAAGTACCTCTTTACGCTAAAAGACTGATTATGTAAGAATGTTTACCTTGGTTTTGCTTTCATCAGCTCGGTAGATGCGTTGGTCAGGAAACATAAGCAGCTTGAAAGCATTCTTGACAGCTAGTATTGTGAAAGCAATAGAAACATTGATTCAGTATGTTCACATGCATTATTCATATACAGTGTGGACATTTATCATTATAAAATTTGAAGGGATGAAGTTTTGATACTAAAATACAGAGAAGTTTCCAATATGACTATTCTGAGCATATAAGTAATGAAGTAAGATTTCTACAAAATTACCTTTTTGATTATGTAAACACTTGTGTTGGAGAATTGAGTCCTGAATTAAGTGCATTTTCCATTGGACCTTGACCTTGACTTGGTTTTAACCAAGTCAAAGACTCTAGACTGCTGGACTTGTACATTGGCTTAGGGGTACTACACCCTCAATAAATTTGTGTCTATTTTTGCATTTTTCTCAAAAACTAATAACACAGTGGTAACAAAAATTATGTATATTATAGGGGCAAGGAGTCCAATTACTACACTGGAATTTCAATGACCCAAGACAAGCGGTTCGTTATTTATGATAAGAAAAGAGGTACCGCTAGGATGTACCTCATTTCCGATCATTTATACTGAACCGCTTGTCTTGAGTCACTGAAATTTCAGTGTAGTAATTAGATTCCTTGCCCCAATAATATACATAACTTTTGTTACCAGTGTGTTATTATTTTTTAAGAAAAATGCAAAAATAGTCACAAATTTACCACAGGGGTGTAGTACCCCCTTAACTGGACTAACACTTGGCTATGAGTTAAACTTCATTGAACTCGGACACTTATGTTGCCCCTCCACAGCATAAGGGCTAACATATTGATCTTTTTAAGATAATTGATTTCTCAAAAAATTGTTAGTTAGGCCCTTTTGCCATGGAGGGGCAGTATATTCCAACGGTCTGTGTCCACTTACTCAGGTATTGATGTCTCAGTACATGTTTGCAGTAATGAAAATTAAGCAAAAAGCTCAACAGTAACTTCTTCAGGAAATCCTGTACATAGTAAACCCATGCCACTGGTTAGCTCTAGCAAGAGAATCTATCCCTGCTAATTATAACAATAATAACAACTTACGTCCTACATCTCTGACATTGACAACAGCAAGACTGTCTAATTCATACAGAGCTTGATATTTATACCTCACTGGACCTCGCCTGAAAAGTAATAACATACAAAGTCAATGTAATCAATCTTCAAACAACTATCTACACAGACTGATGAACTTAAGTCTGTACAAGAAGTAACTCAGCTGTTATTAACATGCGCATAGCTTCAGAACTAATAATTGTTTTCATAGTATTTTAACATAACATGACGGATGATTTATTTACGCACATTTTGATACCCTATTTGTCCAATTCTGTTCAATATTAACAGCACAGCATAGTTTTGAAAGAAAAATAACATAATTTAAAAGTTGCAGCTATTTGTATTGATTTAAAGTCAGCGCGAAGATAATGGAGGGTTATTCGTGCCATAATGTCTGTGTTAATAACCATTGATCCTTTTTTAAATTTGGGTATAATTTGAACAACATTTGACAAATGGGGTATCAATATGCGCGTAAATATACCAGCCTTCTTTCTATGTTGAAATATTGTGAAAACAAGATGGACCAAAGTATTTTATATATAACTAATTTGTGGGAACCAAAAGAGTCGCAATGAAAAATGTGTTTTAAGAGAAATATTAGGGAGCTTGTGATTTCCCAATGCCGTGATCGTACGCCCTTGCATCTATTCAAAATCATTCTCTTATGTTGGGATTTTGAATAGATGCACTGGTATATGATCACAGTGTTTGGAAAATGCAAGTTCTCTAAAATGATACTCCTGACTTGCAAGCAAGTTCTTACTGGCCAAGTGAAGCATGAATCCTCACATATATGTATGAACAATTTCTTGAATTTCCTTCCTCCTCAGATAATATAGCTTCTGCCTGACCACTTTTACTGACCTGTTAACAACTGGTGTTGTGATGACCAAACAATCATTTAGCAAGTAGGCATGGACATGTTGCACTTCAGAGAACGAGTCAGTATCCAGCTCCACTAGATCACCATCGTGAACTATGTAGCGACCAGGAATCTCAGTTATACGCTGCAAAATTGAGCATGGACAAAACATTGCAGTGAATATCAGAATATAAATATCAGCTTTATCTATCAAACTACTGGTCTCTTTCTAAACGTCTCAAAACAAAGAGATATATAATATAAAACGTTCTAACTAACACCTGATTATAGAGTGTATGCAATAAACCCAAGCGGAACGAAAGTTGCTAAGTAACCGCTACCCGAACCATAAACACATGCATGAGCAGACAACAAGTGTTCAATTTCCCCATAGCTTCCCACGTTGTACACATGTCTGTCGAATTTGGCGGTGTTGGTTTGTTTGTCCTCCAAGTTATAGCATTGTTCACTTTGTGTTGAACATTGCACGTGGGCCTCACTGTAATAACTCAAAGATAACTGTGATCATCATTTCAAGAGGTCACTCTCCGATTAAGCTAAACAACCTATGTGGAGGAATTTTATGCATGAGCAATCACATCAATGACGTAGTAATGAATACCCTCTATAAAGGGCAATTTTAAACACTGTTTTTGTTTTTTCCATGTAATTCACAGAGGCCACTATTCAAAGTAACCATGTAACCTGACCTGAAGCAGTGCTCAAAATAAACAGGGGCTAAGGGCAATTTCCCCTGAAAATTACAAAATAGCCCTCAAAAATTAAAATAACACGGGAGATTCTTAATAGAAAGTAGACCCTGAAAGGAAACTATTTTGAGGCTTGTGGCTCAAAATGAATGGGGATTTAGGTTATATTTAGCCCCTGAAAGTAACCCCCGAAAAAACAGGGGTGATGTTTTTGAAAAGTAACCCCTGAAAATGAAAATGCATTTTGAGGCCTGACCGCCAAGTAATAAATTTGAATTCCTTTCTTGGCACACTTCAACTTCTTACAACATTACAAATTTGACTTTTAAATATAGCCTTTGAATAAACCTACCGAGCACCCCTCTACTCTATCCAACATGGAGGCTATACTCCGTTTAGGTTCTTCAGGTTGTGGTGTTGCTTCCTTTTCCCTATCGTTGTCCTCTGAAAATAAAAAACAAATGTCAAGTGTCACATCCTGATACTGTCGGCTAGGTTGCGCAATCAAGTACGCCACTCTTGAGCTGTGCTTTATTCCATGTTTGATGCATCATTTCAATAAACTCAAAGAGTGTTAGGCAGGTGTTCTGATGAAACCTTGGGACATGTGAGACGAAAATTCTGTTCCTACTCAAATTGTTACTCAAATTACACCTTGGTCTTGACAATGACATATGCACCAATATTGCATTGACTTACTTAACAAATACTCGTTGGTGATCCACACATCAGTGGAATGCTGTTAAATAATGAATTTAGTCAAATTATGGTAGTAGAACAAGTTGTTTACTTCACGATACAATCCGCCATTTTGTCTTGTCACATTGTCGACACGACTAATGGGAACAACTCATGTACACATGAAGGCGTTATCACGTCAACACCAAATTTAGAATCGTTTAATACTTCAAATCTAAATTGGCACAAATAGGTGTGTTTTACCATCCCCTTACTACCATCCCCTTAAACAAATCTGAAAGATTTAATTTCATTTTAATGTTTGTATTTTAATTAAGGAACTATCACTTTTCTTTTTTTCCCATACACGACTTACCTTTGCCAGCAACAGACATCTCTAGCATCTGGCCCATAATGCCTTTTTGCTCAGTCAATATATGACTCAGGGAGTACATTTCTCCTTCCAGATCTGAGTAAAAAGCAGTTAAGGAGTTAATTTGTTATTTTTACGACTGCTACAGTTTACTGAATAATCCCTGATGGTGTGTGCTTAATTAAACTTGCTCACATGTTATGTTTTATTCTGCTTCTGTGTGTGTGGAGGGATGGAGGGGGGGTGTATTAGCTTATGCTGTAAAGTTATTGTGCAGCTTTATTTAAATCAAGTTTAATTTTAAGAGTCAACTTGCAAACTATTTTCACAAATTTTCAAGCATATGCTTCTTTTAAACGATCAAATACCTGTAACGATTTACACACTGGAGTAAAGAAATTTTACAGCAAGAGTTGTTTGTCAAATTTGTTATATGGCTGCTTTAAACTATACTGGTGTTACTCTTAGACAAGCAGTCATGGGGATAATATTAAAGTGTAAGTGTTTTGTTGATAGCATGTTTTGTTACAAGCAGCCAACCATGTGGAATCACATCATTATGTGGTGCACATTGGCCCATGGGGTGTTGGCTGTTACAATTTTGGCATTTTGGGTCAAAATTTGCATAAAAATAAAATGGCCATCAAAATCATTTAAACTTAGTGTGCAAAAGGTCTGTTAGATTCTAAACATAATCCTTTTAAGACAATTTTGGTGTGCTGAATCCAAAAATATGCACCTCATGCATGATGATGATAATGTGATTCGATATGGTTGATTGCAGTGTTCGAAATAAGCACTTATAATTCTCTTATCCTGTTGTCCAAAAATCACTGTGGATAACCATATTGAGCTGTGTACTTATCCCCTGGACAACCACTATTTGGATTCTTTGCACTCAAAAACATGACATATATATTTTGGGGAGTGGGGACAACCAAAATGTTTTGAGGACAAGCAGAATTCATGCTTTAGTTGTCCTCAGGACAACCTCCATATTTTCCTTATTTCGGACACTGGTTGATTGCTAAGTACCAAAAAAAAAGTCATTGGAAGTCCTATATATTGATCTCAAGGCTGGCCCTCTATGTTGTTTCCTGAGTTTCCCCCTTGAATATATCGGGCCATGATCCTGGTAAATAGGTAATTCAGTTTCTTGATATTTGCAATGTAAAGGCCTGTGGATGCAATTTATTTGCATTTATTACAATAAGGATACAGGAGATCTCCTTGGCCGTTTCAATAAACTGAGCATAGTTGCGGTAGACATTCTTCTTGAGTGCTATGGAGGTCTCATCACTAAGCTTCTGTACCCTCTGACGATGCTCCAGTAAATCCTGGTATACATCACCTCCTGATGAGATGTCAGATACATCTGAGTGAGAAGAAGTTAAAAAGAAAACAATATGTCAAATCTTTGTATACAACTGTGTCCTCCTGGTACCTTTTTATCAATAACTTGACTTTGTGATTTACTGCCATCAATATTGATCTAAAATCTGGTCAAGTATACCTGTTACAAGTGGCTATTTTAACCATTTATATGCTTTTTATTGATTTTTGGTGGCCCCTTTGAAAAGTTTTCAGGTTACATGCTTTTTACCTCACAAATTCTTGTAAACCATATAATAATATATCTCCTCCAACTGGTACCTACCTATTTTTTAACCTGTCTATTAGATGAAAAAAAATCCATGTTTCTTTAGTTAGTACTAAAAAAAAACCCAAGATTCTAGATATGTATGTGGTGGTTTGTTTTAAATTTGTGTGTCAGGATATAAATGTACAGTAAAATATGCTTCAAATCCCAAAAATATATTGAAAATGTTAAATCAATTGCAAAATGGGTTAGACATAAAAAATTAAACTTTTAGGAAAGCTAGTTTCATGTTCAACTTTCGACATCAATGTTCGATTCAGGATTCCATCTCATTTGCACACCAATAATTATGAGAAAACAGTCCTGAGTAATCCAGTAAACCCTTCACACTGAGACATTTTACAATGCAATGGATCCTGGAATTCATAATAGTCTTTTTATTGGGGGACAGCTGAGAGGTTGTATTGACTGTACTCCCAAATAATTGATTTTACATGATTTTTGTAGATTTTATGAGGGACTTGTTTGTTCTGGTAATTTTTTTTATATCAAGATATGAATTAACAGCAAGAAACTAGCTATCATCTTGTTGTAGAAGCTGCAGACAAAATGGTCACCTACACAGCGATTAACCTCCTTGCTGAATCAAACCTGTGTTCTGATGGCAGATCAGGGATATGTGCATGGAGAGCATTCCACATGCGGACTATGATGCAAATTAGTATGAAACATACCATGACTTGGCTATGTAGCATGCATGATGTACAAGTGTTGTTCACTCTATGTATGCTCTCAGAAGGAAATAAAGTCTTGAAGGTACTAACTCAATTAATTCAAAATATCCTGTGGATGTGAAGGGAAACACTTTTGAAATGCTAATCTATGCAAAAGAATGAAAGTACCAGTTAGTTTCACCATTATTCTAAACAACAGCAGGTATGTCATAATTCATTCCTAACATACATTTGTATCATGAATGAGAAATTAGAACCGGGGGGTCTCAGAGATGCCCTGCATGATTATTTTTGCGGTGCTCATTTGTCTCGGAGAAATTGGACAATTGAATCCGTCCCCGATATTTGTTTAACAAAAATATTGGCAAAAAAATGTTTTAAAATAATTTGTTGAAAGATTTGTACGACCAACATCTTCTTTGTTTCACTCTGCTCCATTTAGACGGGTTCAAGCATGCACCAGCGCATGTACTTATTTCTCTGTACAATTAAACATTTGAACATACATGCACACTGTGGAAGTGTGCATGTAAAAATTTAATGACCATGTACTTGTATCCACTTCTTTAAAAAAATCTTAATCAGTCACTTAAACCTTTGAACTGAACATTTACTGGGATTTACTCCGGCATACACTAAAATTACACTGAAAATGTTGCCAACTTACGCCAAACGGTAGCCTTTTTTAACAATCAAGCTAATCTTGTTCCAGTTGAAAAAAATTGGCCGCTTCACACATGTTGAACAGTGCACTGCACGGACATCGAAATAATTGAGGTAAGTCTAAAAGTCTATACTAGGTGTTGCTATAATTGATGTAATTGACTATTGAGCAATTAGAAATACCCCTCCAACGACCAATCATTTTCACACCATCAAAAACATGCTAGATAGACTGAAGCATTGTTTGCGCGTGTGCTACTGTCCTTGATTTGTTGGATTATTTAGGGGGCTATCATTTTCTTCGCAAGGGGGGCCACATTTACAAAAAGTCGGCTTCAATAAAATTGCAACCCCTCCCTATTTCGTCAGCAAAGACTATGACCCCCCCCCACCGATACACCATACCCCCTAAACAGGCTAAAATTGTATTGATATCAGTCTTTTTGCATAAAATAAACACACTATCTGTGGTCATCTTGTGACTCCCTTTCGGTCATCAAAATGTTTTTGACCCCCCATTTTTCTTTATTAAATAAAATAATAAATTACAGATTTTTATAGCGCCTTTTTCCAGCTAGATCTTCAAGGATTCAAAGCGCTGTACATAATTTCGCTGCCATGGTGGATCACCAGATTGCATCATCTAGGTCAGTTGCAGCCGAACCTGGCGCAGACCTATCCGCACTTACACTGGGTTTCAGAGAAGAACAGCAGTACCTTGCTCAGATTGATGCGAGCGTCCTGTTAAGGTTGGTCTAAACCCTGGAATTATGGAAACTTTAATGAGTGACATACGCGGAGCTTTGTGTTCACTTCAAGGGCGCCGATCTGTGCCGACCGACGATTTGACGCACAATCGGCCAATCAGATTATCGGTCTGTTGCTATGACACTGGGTTTCAGAGAAGAACAGCAGTACCTTGCTCAGATTGATGCGAGCGCCCTGTGGAAACTTTAATGAGTGACATACGCGGAGCTTTGTGTTCACTTCAAGGGCGCCGATCTGTGCCGACCGACGATTTGACGCACAATCGGCCAATCAGATTATCGGTCTGTTGCTATGATTGTCAGATGATTGATTCAGCCAATCAGAACAACACTTCCATGTACCGTATACGCTTTGCACGCTCTCAAAATTTAAACAAATGCCGTTCTTCTTTGACAAAAACTTAAGATTGTAACATCCACCAATTATCTGCGCAGCTCCCCAAATTCCATTGATGAAGTAAGTTTTTGATAACCAAACAACTAATCACCCGATTTTTTGAAAGCGGAAGGAAACCGGAGATCCCGGGGAAAAACTGCGAGAGCGAGCATGGAATCGGGATAAACCAAATGCACATACAGTCTCTGGGCACGGCCAGGGCTTGAACCCGGGACCTCAGTGGTGCAAGGCGAGGGTTACTTGAGAACTCTAAGCTTCGAATTTGCACACGATAGTTACGCATTCGAAGCTAGAGTGCTTTGCTATGGTTTTTCGGTCGGACAGCGGTGCAATTTTTTGCACCGGAGGTTATTTATTCTGGTAATGTTGAAATTTGGATGAAAGTTATTTCGATGAGTCAACTGTATCTTTTGACAAGATTTGCCTATTTTGGGCAGTCTAAAATTTTGCTGAAGTGTAATTTTAGCAACATTTTTGATGCAATCGCCTGTCGTGATCGGCTGTATTTATTTCTGAACTTCCATTGCTTTACACGGTGTCATGCTTCAGCGAATCCGACTACATTTTGAATGCTACGGTCTCTAGCCTTGAATGTGAAGCTATCGGTGAGCAAATTCTTGGCTAGACATCTCGAGCAAGGCGAGGGTGGAACTACCGCTGCCTACGCCAACTCTCTCTCTTTATGACCCCCCTTCTGAAGAAAATGAAACCCCCCTTACAAGTTAAAGACTTCATCAAAGCTTATTAAGTGGATTGTCATGTGATTTTATCAACATTTTGGACTTTTGTTGGATTGTTAATTTATTAAGTTATAAATTCCATTGACATTGTTTTCAAACAGACTGTGTTACTGGCCTGTATCACGTTTCAGGGAAAGAACGTCTCTAGTACATACCTGTTTTTAATGACTTTGCAACAATGTTTCTATTGTCAGCAGTAACACCTTGCATTCATACTTTTGAGTTTGTATGGAGCACATTCGTACACATTATAAATAAGTGAAATCAGAATATCCTGAAAGGAATTTAGGTAACGAATTCAACGACACTGACCTCGCAGCAGCTAATGTTTTCATGTAAACATGGCATCATTAGACATTTTTAGCCTACGTTTCGTATCCTACTATCGGATCGTTGAAACAACAAAACCTCAATCCCCGGCCTCATTCACAAATTCACTCACCTTCCTACACCACCAGTTGTAATAAAACTCAAAACATCCCGTGTTATTCCTCAAAACTACATGTACCTCCATTAATAAAAAATTTAAATCCTAGTAGAAATCCGTTATCGAAAATTGTTTGATATAAAACGTCAACAAAAGTAATTTTTCTGAAGAGTAGATACCATGTGTCAAAATGGCGGCTCGCAGTCGCATCCCCTGCTTTGTACATACCCAGGTCACGGTCTGTCTATGTGACGAACAGTCAGGGTCAGTGGACAGCGCAACCTGTCCGCCGTAATATATGCACCTAATATGGGCATAATGGCTCCGCCCAATGTACGGCGCTGTCAATCAGCGAACAGACTCTTACGCAGGTAAGAGCTCACGCTCTCCTCACTTTAGCGATTAGGATCGACGAACGTCAGGCCGACACAATCTGGTTGTGTAGGAGACTATCATCGTGATGCCCACGTTGGAACCATTGGATTTACGCAAGAAATATTCATTGCCAGGACTGAAGCGGTGTGGCCATTTCTATGTTTGTACCGGGCAAGTACCGGACATTTTTCAACACAGAGCTAGCAGATTTTACTGCAAATTCGTCCAAAGGTATTAAGCAAAGGGTTGGGGATCGCATTTTTAACTTTGACTAAACTGTTTCGGAGTTAAGGCTCGCTAAAAAGTAGACCATTTCGGGGGTTGTATTTGTTGTGCATGTCACATTGTGAACAATGAGTGAAAACCGACAACATTCGCTGAAGAATTATTGCTACGTACATGTACATACCTAGTTTTCAAATTCAAGAACAAATTTCCGATTTTCTCTGAAATTGACATTAGCATGTAAGTACTTATTTTGTCGTAATTGAAATAAACAAATAAAATTGATACTGATGGAGTCTGAGAACATTTCAAGCTAGTTTAATAAGCATAAATTTAAGCTTACCTATTGATATAATAATATACAAACAATATGAAAAAAAAAATCAGTCCACACACACACCACTATAAAGTCCTGAAACACCGAGTATAAGTAAGCAGGAGCAACAACAGACAACCATAGCTTTTCAGTTACTCTAAATATTGAAACAATGTTATCCTTACAACAAATACTTACAGGCATCAGGGTTAAAATCGTCTTTAGCAAGGTGATGTTTCAGTGTATTTTCTGCCATTTTCCTGTTTTGCTGCACCCAGGAAAGGGGGCGTGGTTTGGGTTACAGGCTTAATTTAGTTCAAATTTGGCAGTCCAGACGGTGCATGACAGGGAATGTGAAACCTGTATTTTCTATTTGAATAAGAGTCCAATTCATTTAACAATTATTTTTTTAAACAACAACAAAGAACATTAAAATCAATATCAAAGGAAAAAAGAGCTGTGGCATTTTATTTTCTTGTTCCGTTATTTGTATAGAAATTCTGCGCTAGCAGATTTTTAAAGCCAGTATTGACAATAAGTTAGCGCACACCACCTTAAAGCTTGCATACCGTCCCTTTGTTTATAAACATTGAAAACTGAACAAAATACCTCCCCCAAAAAAAAAACCCATCAAGAAACATGGGAATACCACATATGTGACTCCTCGCCACAACTGAGCCCGGATGTCGCCAATCATCATTTTTGAGATATTCAACCAAAATATTCTGCTTGAAATTAGCATTAAAATGATGTATATCATGTCTATAGTACTTGACATTTAAGTAGTGAAAAATCAATAAAACAGTCAATAAATCCTTTCTTTCCTATTGTTTATTGTTAAGTTCGATGGAGCATATCTCAATAGTGGCACTGGCGACATCCGGGCTCAGTTGTGGCGAGGAGTCACATATTGAGTTTGTCCATTTTCTTCTGAGCAAAACCAGCGAAAGCGCAGTTTCCATTTTTTTAGCCTCGCCTGTCATGTTTAAAGCTATTTAGTACATATAGATTATTGTTTTCCCAATGATGTTAATGTTTTTCAGCATGTCCTCTTAATTTTGGGCCAAACAAATTGAAGGTAACACACTAACACTCTCTCAGGGAGTGTTCATAAATATTTTGGGGTGGGGGATGGAAAATATGGGGACCAAAAAATTTTGGGTCTTAAGAAGGGGATCAAAAAATTCAGCCCTTAAGGCATGCATTCCAAAAACTATAAGCGCTCTGCGCACTTGTATGCTAAGTATTCAATCAACAAAATTTGCACACTTCAAAATTTCTATAATAACTCCAACGAGGCATAACTCCAAATGGTAATTCTTAGCTAATTTTGGGGTGTTTTTTTGTTACATCCAAGGGATGGATCAATAAAATGAGAGGATAAAAAAATCCACCCATTATTAAGGGGAATTTATGGGGATTCCAACCCCCACCAAAGTATTTATGAACACTCCCTTATAAATGTAAGAGTTAAGGCCAAAAAAAAAAAAAAGGTTTGTCTCAAAGCCTCGCGCAGCATTTGTAAAATCATGAGATTTGAAAAAAAAGAAATTTTTTTGAAATAAAAAAAATTTCTTTTTAAGTTTTTCCGGAAAAATTCAGCGAAAATCGGATTGTTTTTCTCAAAATGCCATAAAAATGTCAGGAATAAAAAAAAATTGTAATTTTTTTTCAAACCACTCGTGAGCTTTGAGACAAACCTTTATTTATTTTGGCCTAATCAGACTCCTCAAAAGATTTAAAATCACTCAAAAACAGTCACAATCAGAGTAAAAACCACCCTCTTGAAATGTACTTCAGTAGACGGTGTGCTTTCTCATAACCGCCGCCACTGATAATCGTCACTATGAACAATATCAAAGAACAATTCAATTTTGTTTAATCAACTCTTCTTTCATAGTACACTACCACTTTTATTTTGGGCAGGTCAGAAGTAGGAATGCAACTCTCTTTTATTAAATCGCATTGCTCCTTGCATGTTTTTACGCTTTATAAATATGAAAGCATGTTCTTATCCACCTCTTTTCATAAATTAATTATGCCCCTACCCCAATTGTTTAGTAAACAATGACTGGTACTGAACAAAAAACAATGTAAATAAAGACAACCATTTTGACTTCAACAACTTGGAACTGACATTTAACAGTCTGGTCCACTTTATTTTGCTACTTCATAATTATTGATCATCTTATCAACTAATTATTTTTTAGCATTATATAATTCAATAATATAAATCTGTATAAAAATACTAATGTAATATAATATTAAATCTATATTTTGATAATATTTTGATTCTAGTACTCATTTTGAAAATTAGTCATGGTTTTATAACACATCACATTAAGGACACTATCAGTGATCACTGCAAAAGCAAACAATATTTGAAATTTGTTGAAATAGTCTAAAAGTATTAAAGGAGTCAAGAATATTAAGGTATATGAAATTCTAAACAGGCATCATTTTCATAACTGCATTTGCTAGTAAGACATTCCAAGATTTTGTTGACTAAAATGTCACATTTTAATGTGTTAGCAAACCTCTACTTCTCACAAAAATGCAAATAGGCTGTATCAGATTTTGAAGATTTGCTAACAGATTTTCTGATTTAGTGAATCACACAATATGTGACTGATAGTGCCTTTTCACCTTCAAATGTCAAACTAAAACTGCATAAAATTTTAATCAAATCTGTACAAATCTTTATAATGCTGTGAATGAAGAAGGCATTTAAAATGAAACTTTGATGGTATAGTGATACATGTAAAATGATAACTAAAATATATATAGTACAATATTTCTAAAATCCTAACATTAGTCAACTTGGCCTTTGCACAGCTGAGCTGAATGAATGTTCAGTTACATGGTGAGAGTAAGTATAACAAATTTTATAATTAATGTTTTATATTGCTACATAATGTAAAACAAATCATCATGACATGATCCCAACAGTCATATAAATACTTTTTTTTTTCAAAGATCTGTGATTTTCAAACAAAAACACTGTCAAGTATTCAGCTTATTTATTGCACAGAAGCAGATGACAAACTCTATGTGTAACCATAATACACATAGACATGATTTTAATCATGTCTATGTGTATTATGGTTACACATAGAGTTTATTAAAATAACAAACTGAGAAGTTAAGAAAACTGATAGTGGGTTTGCAGCAAAGCTAGAGCTTTTTTTTTTTTTTTTTCAGGCACAATTTCCTCTCACCATCTCTACATACAGATTTTACAGCTACAATTACAAAAGATCCTCTTCGACCATCAGTCAGATAATAATTAAAAGGGCACATATTGTGATCCACAGCCTCATCCCCCCCCCCCACTTTTATCCAAAAAAGTTGAGATAAGTTTACACCACTGGAAACCTCTGGCTACATAATGTTTATGTACTAAACATTTCTTGCAGTTTATCAAAAATATCGTTAAATTTGAATTTCGTTCTGGAATACCAGAAATTACAATAGTGGCCTATATGGAGCAGTGTAATACACATAATCATGCATAACTTAACTCGCAAACGCAAAATCGGAATCAACTGAAATTTTGGGAATAAGTTTTTTTTGTGGATATCTACTGAAAAATATCATTATATCATAAAAAGACAATGCTAGGATCATGAAATCCTCCTTTAATACATAAAATTCATATTTCTTTATAATAAATAATAAAGAGTTGAATAAATATTAATTTTGAGGATACGTTATTGCGACAATGGGGGAGGTATGTACATCCACCAGTATATCCTATTATTACCCCTCTTACATTTTTATGAGCTAATGGTACCAATTTGATTGGTCAATCGCGTATGACACATTCAGCTACCACCAGCTGATCTATGTAAACAGACTAGTAAATGCTCAATATTTTCTGCTATTTCCCTACAACCTCAATTCTACAGCTCAACTGATCATACTTTTCCTACATTCGACCTTGCATGATTTTTGAGTTGACACAGTCATGAAAATAACTATAGATACTTGACAGACCATTAGTAGCCCAGTTCTGAACCTTTTCATTGATCATTCATAACAATAGGTATCTGATGGATCAGTGAAGATAAGAAGGGATTATAATATATCCGTAACCTTGATATTATAGTACATCTCGAGGAAAAAGTGCAATGGACATGTTTTCATTTTATGTTTCAAATATCCCGCACATGAAAATTGAGTATTTAACCCAAAATGGAAAATGGAACAATTTATTGGAAATCTGTTTTAACAGATTTTTTTGACATCTTTTTCTGCACTGTATTATACCTAAATTAAGAAATTTGATAAATATTCAAGGAAAATATAGGTCATCCAAAAAATGTTGATTTTTACACATTTTGGGGCAAAAAAGCAAAAATAAGCAAAAATATCAAAATCTGTTTTAACAGCTTCATTCATCAAGTCATAACAAACGGCCTACATGCTTAATTTCTAATAAAATATTGAAATTGTGAAAAATATAGGTATTTATTGATTTTCATGTTTTTTTCTTGCAAATATGCTAATAATATGCAAATTATGAAATTGCAAAATAAAGTTTCTCACGTAGCATACATCTTTCAAGTGTGATGTTCAAAATGACAGACATCAAAAAGAGATTCGATGAAATGTAAAGGTGTAGTAACAATTTTGGCATGGACTGTCTGGTTAGGCAAAGTACGGTAAGTTGAGCTGTAGCGGTAACAGTTTGGCACCAGAATTAAATATAACATCAGACCACTATTAAATGTAATACCTTCACTGTGATGCTACTTTCTAAATATGAATCTTTTAACCTTACCGTAACTTGGGACTAGTTTTGGAATATTGGATCAATGAAGAATGGCAAGTTACTGTATATTTATTTGAATTAAGGTGGTACTACACCCCCTGATAAATTTTGTGACTAATTTTTCATTTTTCTCAAAAAATGAATACACACTGGTAACAAAGTTTATGTATATTATAGGGGCAAGGAATCCAATTACTTCACTGAAATTTCAGTGATTCAAGACAAGTGGTTCATTATATGTGTTAAGAAATATGGTACATTCTAGCGGTACCTCTTTTCTTATCATAAATAACGTACCGCTTGTCTTGAATCACTGAAATTCTAGTGTAATAACTGGATTCCTTGCCCCCATACATAACTTTTGTTACCAGTGAGTTATTATTTTTTGAGAAAAATGCAAAAATAGTCACAAATTTATCAAGGGGTGTATTACCACCTTAAGATAAATGAATAATTTGCACTATTAGCTCATAAATATGCTAGAGATAGGGTTTAAACAGGGAAATATGTAAACTATAGGCCTATCACCCCTCACCCTCTGTATTGCTCGATTGCAGTAAAATATGACATTCAACCAATTGGGCTGAAATAATGAAAGCACATAATTATGAGGAATTTAATTAAAAATTCTCATACCTGATTTAAGAAACCTGAGAAACAAATGTCAGTTTCAGTGTGTCTTGATTAAAACCATCACCTGGTGTGTACCCCAGTTTCCACTCTATTCATAATAATAGAAAATTTCTATTTCATGTAGCACACACACACCCACCCCCACACTCCTACAAAGAATTTTCCATTGGAGGGGACAATATTTTAAAACATCATGCTTGGTTTAATGTTTGTTTACTCACTTTGTTTTATACGTTTTGTGTTATTCCCCTATTGGAAATCGATGTTGTGTCATATTTCCCTGTTTTTAATTGTGAACTTGACTTACTCATTCTTTCATTTCTCTTGACAATTTTTCATTTGCCCACCCTATTCCTTTTAAAGGAATTTTTATTTCATCAATGTTTTAAATTTATTTTGGTCCATTCTAATGTGACAACCCAGATTATCACTAATTCCTTTTCCAAACTGTATGGGATCACCTTCCATCAGATAGTTGAACAACTAGAAACACAAACACTCACCCCTCACACTCCTATGTGAGTTCACCTTGAACCAAGGGCATCTATACCCACCTTGATTTTACACCTAAAAACTGAGGATACACAATGAAAACAGATGCCCCCAATACACACCCCATCCTTTTTTACTCATTATAAATAAATCAAAAGGACCTATCAATCATCAATCAAACTCAGAATCTTGAAATATCTCTTCCAAAGAGTATTGTCTTTGTCCAATCTATAGGAACTTGCATACGAAGACGCCAACTACCGAGACGTGTCAGATATGCTGACCTCCATACAATCCATGAATGGAAACCTGAAAACAGATCAAGAGTATGCATTACATTAAATAGTTAGACACTTTCCAAATCAAATATCTAATGAAAGTATTGAACTTCATATGATTTACTAAGGAAAACCAAACTGTGAAGAAGTAAAAAGTGACAAGTGAAGAAGTGAAAAGGAGGCAAGGTGATAAAAATGCTAAGGATGGATGACAACAACCAGTTTCCTGGGTTCCAGAGGGCTAAATGAAAGTTGGGTGCCCTAAAGCAATGTGGAGGTAGACAGTGGAAAAATAAAGCAAGAAACTGGGGTGGAGGTCATGGAGTGAAGTTGAGTCAATAGCCAGAGACAGGGAGCACTGGTTGGAGGAGAGACTTATGGCCGAATGGGCCACTGAGGATGAGTAAGATGAGGAGGTATTAAAGAGGCCTACATGTATAGAACTAAACATCTGTTGTCATTTGTGACCACAAAATATGACACTTTTTTACCTGACACCCACATTAAGCATTGCATTTAAACAGGTTTTACCATCACACTCCATACAATTATTATTATTATGCAACAGGGTAAACAATTTTCATTTTTTCTGGCAGCCTGTATTTCGCCTTGGTCCATCTTAAGGGTACAGGTTGGGACAGTGTTAGAAATATGGCTCACAAAGTTAATGGCCGGCCGGGCCTGTAACTCTGAAAAGCCCAGGTGAAAAGTTACCAACCCAAACTTTTTAGAACTTTTCAAGCCGGGAGCACACATCAGCATTTCAAATCACAAATTTACATAGTCTGAAGAAAAGTGCTGTCGGAAGTGTCCCTGAAAGTATATTTTTAGGCTCAGTGGCTTCCCTAGAATAAGTCTTCAAACTGTTGTGGATCAAAAGAAACCGGTCAGCTTGGCCTGCTAGTCAGGCCAATGGCCCGACCGACAGATATTTCCAACACTGGGTTGGGGTTTAAGCGTACATGTTGGGATTTTATAGTACTGAATGGGGTTTAAGGGTATGGATCAAGTTCAAGTGTACATGTTGGAATTTGGGTTTGGGTTCAACACTGAAGTAGCTGAGGCCATGGACACTCCTGTCAGCAGCTGGGGGGAGGGGAGGTTCCATGTGACCCCTTTCAAATAACTACTTTCCCATAGGCCTACAAATGTATACACCCCTTCCACCATGAGGTGAATCATATGTTACCTTGTGCCTTTACAGCAGGTGTATCCGTCACACCTTTGTAGTCTCCTACATAGGCTAACATCCCCATGTTCTGATGTTTGAATGGTTCTATCTCTGTAATTGGTTTGGTATCAAGACTTGCTAAACATTTAGCCAAGTATCTGCCTTCCCTTTCTGCCACCTATTTAAATAAATTAATATCAATAACACATATTTTTCAAATGGATATATATGTATACACTGGGTTACTGTATGTTTCATTAAGACTCAATTTTTGGACCAGATTGTGTCACAGTTTTTCTAATAAGTTAAAGTTACTCCATTGTCTACTAAAGTGTGTTATGGAGATATTCTGTTCAAAACTGGTTAGTGCCTAACTGCTCCAATTTGATGGTAATATATTATCCTTTTGATATAGGTCACATGATTCCTTCTGGAAGTGTCCATGTCATAGTGGCATATCATACTGTTGTATAGCATACTTATGTTATTAGGCATGGTTTCCAAAATATGACTAATTTGCTTGTATAGAGTTTCTTGTTCCTGGGGAAACGAAACTGACAACTTCTGACATTTGTCTTTCTTCTCCATAGATTAAAGAGCTATAGACATTGACAGATAGCTTATCAACAGCTAGAACCCTTTTAAATTTGAAAGTTCTAGGGGACCAAAAAAGTTCTAAGTAACCCTCATAGAACCAAAAAAGGTTCATCAGAGTATCCTAAGCTCCTAAGAACCTTCAAGGGTTCTACTTAGAGGACAAGAAAAGGTTCCTTTGGAACTGTTTTTTAGTAAGAGTTACTTCTAAGTTAATAATTTGCTTTCACTAGCAGCATACCTGAGCTGTGCAGGGCAGCGAGTAGCCTTCGATATCAGCGCAGTCACCCACTGCAAATACACTACTATTCTTATCACTCTTAACTCTCAGGTGTTTATCCGTCAAGATTTGACCTTGCTTGTTCTTGTCAACATTCAGACTCTTTACAAAAGGCCTAGAAAATTGAAAATGAAAGTGTTTATGTGAGATTTAAACAATCTTACATTTGGCTATTCAGTCCAGTTAAAATCCATCCACCCCTATGGAAGACATGACCGTAATCTCCCACACAGGGAGTGTGAATTTCAAATGGGGTTACCTGAATGGGTGATTCCATTTGAAATCTACACCCCTGTATGGGAGATTAAGGTCATGTCTTATGGGGTGTATGCAATTCAAATGGAATAGCCAAATAAACGATTTTCAAAACATTAAGATAATATTCAATTTTAACTTGGATTATAAACACAAACACTGAAATATTTTCTGGATTTTACAAACATGTCAAATGTTTATGACACTATATAACATCATGCCAAATCAGACAATAGAAAAACAATAATATCCAATCCAGAGCTTCAATTTACACACCTCAGTCCCAGACACACCTACCTTGGTGCAAGCCCAGTTGACCACACAACAAGACCACATGGTAGTACTGTGCCATCATGTAGTATCACTCGGTCATCTTGGACCTCTAAAAATTGAGAGAGAACAACAATAATGGGATTACAATGATAGTCTTTGTATTTTCAATGAGGTTCACCTTTAAAAAAGAATATAACCTATTGTAAATTGCCAACTATAGACTAGTATTCAGGAAAGACATCAAAAAAACAAGACCCAATCAAATCAGGAACAAAATTGGCACCAAACCCAACGTCTGAAGTGGTTTGGGCATCTTACACACATGGCCCCAGAGAAACCAGCTCTGTGGATCTACTACAGTCAACTATATGGCTCCAGACCCAGATGAGGCCAAGGAGGAGATGGTTTGAGGGCATTAAAAAAAAAAAAAAAAAAGCGCAGTGATTTATAGTGCGCTACGCACAGGCACAACGCCTAGACGTTGATCCACAAGCCTCAGCACACTTTACAGGTTGTCGCTGACCACTACGGCCCCACATCATTCCATAAACCATTTCACAACAAATCAGGGACTTTGCTGCTTCAAGAGCGCACACCCTAGACATTCCACAAATAACCATCGCAACCAGGATCAGCTCCCGAGTTTCGTGACGGGTTACAACGAGACAATTAGCAGTAAGTCCCTTGTCCAGGGAATTTCAAGCTAACTCAATTTTCCACGAGAGCATACTATAGGCATCGCCAGGGTTCGAACCCGCAACCTCTCGCACCATAGTCGAACGCCTTAACGATTGAGCTAACTTGACTGCTATAACTTGACTGCTGACCAGGACAACCACCAAAATGATAGATGCTGCCCATGGTTCATCACAACTCTGAAACAACACAGTGGCTAAAAAGTAAAAGTAAAGTAATTCTAGTAGTGAAAGACTTACCAGTAACATTAGCCTGTATAAGTTTCATTTGAGACCTTGATCTGATCTTCTTTTCTGCATATTTTTGTAACCTTTCTGTAAATGATGCTAGAATTTTCTTTCCCTCGATAAGTGAAACTTGAACCAATGCCTGTTCCTTTTTGTAAAGACGTGATACATCCTATAAATGAATAAAATATTACCAAACAAAACTAAATAACAGAAATGACAGTAAAAATTAAAATATATATATTAATATATTTATTTTGGAGCAGAATATGTAAAATGACATATTCATATTTTAATTGCAAACAGTCAGACCAATAATATTGTCTCCTAGAGATGTACATATAATTTTCTTAGCAATGTTAAAGAACTGGGTTAAAATGACATATCACACATTGATGTGAGATACAGAATGTTGAGCTTATGTGATAAAAAATGTTCAATTATGGTACTTTACTTCTTTCACATACATTCAAGATTTCTTTATTATCTTTAATGTCATGTGGATTTCATACAACAAATAACAACTGTCATGTCTGAATGTGATGGGTCACAACTGGCGATCGTTTGAAATCTTACTCAGATAGTTAACATCATTAGAAAAAACAATGTGTTAACTATTCAAGCCAATGTGTTGCAATTTTTTACAAGTATGTTTGTTTAATTAAAAGGCATTCTGCACAAAGACACATCTGGGCCCAGATAAAACCAGAGTTTGACAAAACCCTATGTTAGAATGCTGGTATTCACTCAGAGAAAAGACATAATAAGAATGGAAGATAATAGAGTGAAGAAAAGAAGGTTACTCTCAACACAATGATTTTACTCTCACTCCTTTAGGTCAAGGAATGTTCCAATCTCCACTGCCACTCAAATTTCTATTAATGATGAGTTTTACCTGTGTAACAAAATCATATAGTTCAGCACCAAATTCTACTCCTGTTGGTCCACCACCAACTATCACAATGTGTAATAGTCTTCTCTTCTCCTCTTCTGATAAGTCTGGATGCAGCGCCATCTCAAAATTATTTAGGATGCGATTACGTATACTACGTGCGTCACTGATTTCCTGTAGTGATGAAAACAAACAAATTTAAAGCAAAAAGACAAGCGATTGCAAGATCTCAATTTTGATAGATGAAGTGGGGAATTATTAGGCCATCAATCAGTTGATTCAATTAATAAACCTGTAAGTTTTGCACTGAGATGAAGAGCGAGCAGGAAAAGCAGAAAATTAAATTTTCTCAAATGACAGAGTCTTTAACACTTGGGATTGGGAAACCTATTTAAAAATATAGTTACCATATTCCAATTATAAATTAGCATGCTATAAGGAAGTACTTTTTATGAGTTGCTTATTTTGCATGTGTTATGAAAGTATAAGACATTTTCCTTCACTGCAATTCAAGATTAAGAAAATTGGCACTGAAGAAGAAACAATGCAGCCATTCAGCCATTGTATCATATCTGTTGTTAAATAAGTTTTGAACCAAATAAAAGCCAAAAAAAGTACACTCAGAACGTAATTACGCAACTGTGAGAAAGAAAATTCATGAGATGTGCTAATTAGGGCAAACACAGTACCTGGTATTTAACTTGTAGCTTTGACTTTGACCAAATATTTATCTCATCCATAAAGAGAACTGTACCTTTAGAAAGAAAGTATGCTTTCCCACACCAGGCACACCAAATGTATTACTCATAGAACCAACTCCGATAACAAGTTTATCATATGAAATATCATAAGTCATTTTCTCGTCGATAACACTTTGGCATTTCAAAACCTGTAAATTTGAACAAAAAATGAACAACAAACAATATTCTTATAAGTTCCCAACTATTTAAGCTATGCACATAGTTATAATACATGTAGGTTAGAATAGAAGTCTTTCAAGATTATATGACTATTATCTGACATTTTATAGAATATCATACACTCAACATTTTCAAACGGTAACAAGCCAGAATATCAATGATGTCATATGAACAAATTAGTTTAGTTACGTAGGGAGTGGGTTAAAATGTCAATTACACTTCTCCTACGTATGTATGCATGCTCTTAAAATAAAGTTTAATTTAGTTTACCCACTTGCGGTTTGCTACAGACAGGGACTGGATGGAGGAAGTCAGCTATATAACAAATGTAGTCCTCTATGTTTAAGACTCATCAATCTTTTGGTTTGCTCCCTAATGGAAATATAGCATTTTTCACATTATGTGACCCATTCTGACAAAACCAGACAAGTCGCCTTTTTGAAATTTCATGATTTGAATAAAAATGTAAACACGGGACGGGACAATAAGCTTTAAAATGATAACAAAATTATATACATAGCATCAATACTTTTCAAGATCATATGGATAATTTTCAAGATATGGATAATTGCTCTTGAAACAGATTCATCAGGATCATTCATAGTTCATTTGATTGATAAAGGTTCTTTTTCAGAACAAGATTCCTGATAGGAATTGAAATATTTCTGAGTGAGTAGTATCATTGTAATTGAATCTGAAAAATTGCTATTCTGAGTAATGGGCTAATTAGTTTCCTGCTTTACACAGGATTGAAAAGGGATTATCATAGTTCAACTGTCAATTATCAAGGATATGAAAGTCCACTTAGTCCCAAGGTCAAATACCATGAAATTAAGAATTCCAAAATTTGGATTTTTTTAAAATCTTTATGTATTTTATTGTGTCAAAACAAAGACATCACAAAAAAATCACAATAAATCACATGGAAAAAAAACAAAAAAGCAGCATACAAAAATAAGATTACATTGGTACAACTAAAACATTATACAAGTGAAAACAAGATCCACAATGTGCGTGGGAAAAGAGAGAGTTACAATTCAAATCTCCATTTTTTTAAATGCACAGATAATTTACCTTTCCTCTTAGCAATATAATATTCGGTATCTTTAAGAACATTCAGAAAAGTTTTAAATGAAACAAAAGTAGGTTTTTTGTCCTGAAATTTACACAGATATATATGATATTTCAAAGATAAGCAAATGTAAGTGATATATTTATCTAAGGGCACTCCAAATCATTTATCAAATGTTGACAAATCAAAATCAATGTCATGTTTAACTTTGATAACTTGAACAAGCGCCTCCCAAATAGGTTTGGGAATGTCATGTTTAAAGGCCTATATAAACTCAAAAACATGCCTGGTGACTTCCCTTACCAAACATTCTGGTTAATTTAGCCTGAATCTAAACAGAAATTACTCTAAGACCAGTAAATTAACCAGAATATCAATTTCTGGTTAACAAATTAACCAGAATATCAATTCTGGTTATTTAATAAACAGAATTCATAACCTGAATCCAATTTCAGGCTAAAGTCTTAACTTGAAAAGTTTTCTGGCTAAGATATTTAGCCAGATTTTGTATTCTGGTTAAAACATTAACCAGAATCAAAAATATGGCTATATAATTGTTCCGGTTTTTGTTGGAGCTGGTCACATATTGCAGAACAGAACAGAACAGTTTTGGTCCCCACACTAGTATTCCAATGAAAAGGTTTTCCAAACATAGTAGTATGACTTTTGCCCAGGAAATTCTTACCTTTCTATCCATATCCAATGACACAGCCTGAGACAAATGAAAATGGTCAGACTGTCTAAACCCTACATTACGTACTGGTTCAATGATGCTTCTGTAGGAATAAAGAATTGGAGATTGAACTGAATATGGAAAACAAATATCTGTGATATGCTGAAGTGTTAACAATTGTTATTAAAACACCCTTGTCAACGTGTTGTAGTGTTAGGGATATACATGTAGGTCATTAGGTCATTAGTTCAAATCTGCCTCCAGAAGACATGATGCATGGAACAAGTACAAAGCAAATGAGTCAATATCATTTCAACTGGGGATTTCTTTTGGCTTTTGCACGCATCATGTCTTCTGGAGGCAGATTTGAACTAATGACCTTTCGTGAAATTGCCCTATTGTGAAATTGTAGGCAATGCCTCATGTTCTTTTGCAATTAAAGTAAATTATGCCTGGCAAAGTAGCCCCAACACCTGGGGTGATTTTGCCACCCTACAATGTATGTTTTTAAAAATATTGCGCACATGGTGCCCAAGTGAATTCCTACACAAATGTACTGCAGATGCACATGTAAGTAGCCTTTTTACTAATATCCATTTGTAATTATATACTTGCCCACACTAATAAAATGTCAGACCTATAAGTATCAAAAAATGTGGCAAAGTAAACCCAGTTTACAATGAATAGTTTCTTTGAAAATATGCAAACTTGAATACACAAAGCAACATTAAAATTCAAACAAACCAAAACATGATTCTATTTATATTAGATTTAAGATATTATCACCTGAATTCTAGTGTTCCAACAGTAGTACTGGCCAACAGCGGTGTAAACAAGAAATGGTTCCTGGGGCTGACAACAACCACATCAAAAAGAGACTTGTTGATAGTTTTAAGCACACTGTAACTACCCCAACCTGTTCCTAGAATTACCAACTTCTGTCGTCCAGAGGAAGCCACATCCTTTGTGGCAGATTTGGTACTTGCAAAGTGTCTTTTTGTAGTTAAGATTGATGACAGTTTAGGTGTTGATTCAAGTCTATGAATATGAAGATGGAATTTAGGAACAAAGTCCTGGCATATGTAAATCACATGTCTCCTAAGTTGTGAAGCCATGCTTGGTTGAGAATATGTCCACAGAAAACTTTGTTGATAGAGATTTTAGCACACTTTGGGTGTGTCACACACCTCTGCAAAAGTCAGTGAAAACTGAAATTGAAAATACAGCAATCATCAATAGTTATGGATATACTGATACATTATAATATACGGGTACCTACAAAATATTTAGAAAATTCAGAGAAAGATATTTAGCAATAATTGTATTAAAGTTCATGACAGAATTAATAAAGCATGTAAAATATATCCTCTGTCCCAAAGCAAAATGTTTATAGATATTTCACAATACCCTCAAAACAAGTAATGCACAGTAAATCTCTAACCTAAAAAAACAACAAAAACAAAAAAGGTTTTGGGGCGTTTTTGTTTTTAATTTTTTTAATAATTTTTTGTGAAAATTTGTGGAAATATTCAAAAACATTCTGCAATTTCCTTTTGTTTCCTATTGTTTTGGAAATTCTTTAATCGTTCTTTGGAACTGGTTGTTCAATTTCAATGGGGTTTTCTGCAAAATCCAGCAGAAACTGAAAATTTAATTTTTCTGAGTTCGACTGATTTTGCTGACCTATATTAAATTTCTATCCTGCAAGAAAATAGCTGTTGCATGCAAGAAAAATAACATTACAGGATGACAAAACTTTTTTTGTCATTTTCTAAAATTATGTGAAAGGTTTCTCCTACATTTTAGCAATAAAACTGGTAGCAATTTTGTTGAAATGAGGCTAAATAAAGTAATTAAAAAGTTATTAATTACCATTCAGCGTCACAGTGTACCACAACTTCATGCACATGTTTAGCGTTGTATGCGTATGTGTGTATCATGTATGCCATGGTTTGGGTTATGCATAAAAGGAACCTTGCAACAGATTTAACAAGCATGGAAGCAAGACTTCCATGATACCGTGCATCTGCACGGTACTTTTAAAAATAAATTATAGTTACATGTAGGGCTAGGCACTAACTTGCATGCTAAGCATGTAAGGCATTCATGCATTGATCGAGAAATCTATCTAATCCACGCACTTAACACAATACTTTAATAGTTACTGGGTGGATAGAAGATAGAGTATGGAACTGTAACTACTTCAGTCACTCAATCGTCGGCCAGTTTTCAAACGTACCGGTATACAAATTGAAGTTTTGATATTAATGTTACTGTAAGTTCAGAGCAAGGTTTGCAAATTTTTAGGAAGAGCTTAAGGGATGGGGTATGAACGTTTGGACAGTATTTATTGTGGGACATTAGAGCAAATCAGATATACCGAATTGCATTCTGAATACGAAGAATGTCCTTCTGATATCAAATAATTTTGATTTTTTGAAATTCGCAATGTACACATTTTATGGCAAATGATTAAAAATTAACTTGAAGTAAACTTTACACATCTGATGATTTATACTTAAATTGTACATGTAGCTGGGATGAAAAGCCATGCCCATGTGGATGAAAGTAAACCTTTCCGCTTTGACGAATGACGAGAGCGAATTTTAACCATATGATACATCGCGTATTCCTTCTTCCACAAAAGAATTAATGAACTTTGCACCCGCGCCATAAGCGTTGTTAGCTCTGACTTTGCAACCCGGGTTTGCAACATCACAGTAGTACATGAGTATAGGTAACCCAGGCAAACCTTAGTTAACACATTTGCTGGTCAGCCAAATTCGCCGACAATGTCAATGCATTTTTACATAGAAATTTAAAACTTGTGCCCGAAGAAAGAAACCTACATAAATATGTTTTCTATACTTCACTTGACCCAAATATATAATTTTGTATGGTGATAAGTCACCCGCACATGGAATTTCAGAGGGATTTTAATAGCAGATCCATTAAAAAAAGCTGCTCTAGCCATGAGACTAAGATCTAGAAACACCCCCGAAATGCAGTTTTGGGGAATTTTGCTAGATGAATCTTTTTGATGAAAGTCAGGTTTTGACAAGATGTAACTTTGCTACGGAAAGTGCTATGAAAAAAAGGTTTTCAGTTTTGGCTTTGTTTACTCAAGGGCTTTAATTTTATATATAAAATGATGCAGTTTGATGGCAAATTTGAATTCACCTAGGATACCTAATGAGTAAGTGCTATGGTCTGGCTCACACAACAAATACGCGCTCGTCAAAAAAAGTCAAAGCCCGGGACTCGGGAGCCAAAAGTTTCCTGCAATTACAATAGGCCGTCAGCGTGGCGTCACACACCGTCATCATCCCTATATCTTCGTGTTAAAAATTGCCGTGATAGTACGATGAATCCTCACGTTTTTCAACAACTACGCATGGTGATTTTATTCGAGATAGGCCGTGCAACTCAGGCTAAGCATACAATTTGAGATTTTGAGCGCCTGCCACACTGTTTCTATTCTATGTTTTACGATTTTCGCATGATCAATATATGGCTGGCCGTGAACCGCCATTAACGTGGAGCTGCTACGCGTAGCTTACTTTTTCGCTCATGGAGCTAAATTGACCAATCATGTTAGATCTTTTCATTACGCTGGAGCCAGTGGATGCATCCTCGCTCCAGAGAGAGAAAACTCTTGCCAAAATTAATGTTTACTATGGGGATTTTAAATGAATCGATTGTAAATAAACCACGACCAGTTGTACTGGATCAATACCATTGTTTGATTAGTGTATAGTCAATGTTACCTTGCATGCATGTGTCATGTGTGTGGCGTGTTTGTTTGTTTGTTTGTCTACTGTGTCAGGCCAGGATCACTGACACCCATGGTACTGATACTCTCATACTATCACGGTGATCATATTGTTGAATGTTGTTGACTTAAAAATAATCATGATGCAGTCATGTCTACAGTAGAACTCACCACGACCTTTGAAGGACTTAAACCCTATTAAAAGCTATTAAACCAAGATAACACTCAATGAAAACGGCTCAACTATGTTACATCAGATCTTCTCTGGTTAAATACACACTGCACTTGTGTCTGTTTTACCTGTGCAATGAGCAATGAGCTGGTATTATAGTTTCAGTTGGGTGAACGATTATAAAGCTAACGCAAGGTAACAATACTGTGGGATTTTGTTTACGAAATGAGACAATAGTCTGCTTATTGTTAACCAGCGTTCTTGAAAATGAGAAGCTTAATGACTTAACACGGTTTAGAAATAATTTCTTCATATTTTTTGGTACAAAAGTACCAATATTTCCAAACACCTAAATTAGCTAAAAATTTAGGACATGTTACAAAACTATATTTTCTAGAAATGATTACAGATTGTTTTTACAAAACCAATAGATTGTGGTGAATAGATGTTAATAACTCACCAGCTGACGTTTCATCCGTCTTGTTCAGTCGGATTTCTTCAGAGTTGTGATGAAGCTCTGCTACTGTACGACCTGGTGTTGCCAGTTCTTGAGTCGCTTTGTAGCAGAGGGTTGTAGAGATTGCTCAGGTTGTATGTGCCCTCGTCTCGGTTCATGGTGTTGCTCATTCCTCTCCTCCTGATCCATATGGATTCCTTTATCCAACGCTTTATACGTACCTCCTCCTTATCAATAACTCTCGACTCCTCCCAGTTAATTAAATGAATGCTTCTTGCTGCATGGTCAGCAACAGCTGACTTATTTTGTTCGCTCTCAGAAACTTTGCGTTCTGATCTGGTGTATTTTCTAGAACAAGCTCTGTCCACGTCCTTTTTATGTTCAGACAGTCTAATGCCAAATTGTCTACCTGTTTCACCTATATAAGTTGACTTACAGCCACTACAAGGAATTTCGTACACACAATTGGCTGTATCCACAACTTCCCTTTTATCTTTTGGGTGTACCAATAGACGTCTCAGAGTTGTGTGTGGTTTCATGGCCGTGGTAATGTCATATTTCTTGTAGATTCTTTGAATTCTTTCTGACAGACCCTGCACGTATGGTATGACTGCAAGGTTTCTTTTCTTTGGAGTGTCGGTGTTGTTGTGTTTCTTAGTTGGTTTCTTGTTGGTTGGTTTCTTTTCCATCTGATCTTTGACCTTTTCGATTGTCCAATCCGGATAGCCACAATTGTTCAGAGCAGTCTTAATTTTATTTTCTTCCTGTTCTCGGTCTTTCTCTTCTGTTACTATTTTATCCTTTCTGTCCAGTAGAGTGCGAACCACCCCCAACTTTTGGTGGAGAGGGTGATGTGAAGCGAAATTGAGATATTGGTCCGTATGTGATTTTTTCCTGTACACTAATAACTTCACTGAACCATCCTCCTTACGTACAATTAGGGTATCAAGAAAGGGATCTGACCCTGTTCTTCTTGGTCATAGGTGAATTTGATGCTCTTTGTTGGGTCGATCTGATTGAGATGGTTTGTCAAGTCTTCAACACCATCTTTGTTGATTATCTCTAAAACGTCATCAACATACCTTTTCCATAGGCGCTGGCTTGCAAGTAAGGGGAGCCGATGCAATTGCTTTCTCTTCAAGCCATTCCATGAACAGATTTGCCGTCAGTGGACTTACTGGAGAACCCATAGCAGCCCAATTTTTGCCGATACACATCACCTCGGAATAAGAAATAGGTAGTTGTGAGAATGAACTTGAGTAATTCAACAATGTCTGTCACATCTAAGTTTGTCCTGTTCTTTAATTCCGTGTCTTGTTTAAGTCTGTCCTCAATGATGCCGATGGTTTGATCAATGGGTGTGTTGGTAAACAGACTCACAACGTCGTGGCTATTAAAGATTTCATCCTCTTGCCATGTCCTCCGCGAGCTGTTTAGAATTCTTTACATGATGGACACTATTTCCAACCAGCGGCGCAAGGATATCTGCCAACTCTCTAGATGTTTCATAGCCGATTGTACCGGTATAATCTACAATTGGGCGAACGGGATTGCCCTCTTTGTGTATTTTGTTCGTACAATACAATACAATGAACATTATCAGCAGTTGGGTATAGCTTTTGTATTGCTTATCATCGATTTTCTTTTCTTTCTTCAGTCTTGATAGTATACCAATGAGCTGTCTTTTGTATTTAGGCGTTGGATCTGATTCCATTTTTTCATAAGTCTTTTCATCTTGTAACAGATGATTAACTCTTGATTCGTAATCATCCGTGTCAACCACAACAGTTGCCTTGCCCTTGTCTGCTGGCAGAATCAAAATGGATTTTTCTTTCTGTAAATTTCTGAGAGCATTTCTCTCATCACGGGTTAAATTTGAACTGGGAGGCTTGGCACTACGCAGCGTACCTGCAATTTCAGCCCGCAATTGCTCTGCTTTGTCCGATGGTAAATCCCAGCACGCTCTTTCCGTGGCTACTATGAAATCATCATGGTGAGTTAGCTGGTGAGTTATTAACATCTATTCACCACAATCTATTGGTTTTGTAAAAACAATCTGTAATCATTTGAACAATAACAAACCTGATGAATCTCTACAGTATATTTTCTAGAATTTCAGAGAATACTTTAAATATTGGTCGGTTATTTTTTACACAGTAGTGACGTCAACTAGGCAATGGCCTATACTTCTAACATACACTATTTGTAGAGGTCACGCGTCAATGGTGAGCGCACTGAGTATTGTGTATAGGAAAACGGACAGTAACTGGTTTGCAGTTTGCTGAAGGTCGAATTCCGCAGGGACACCGCGCAAGTTATACAAATTAGCTCCCGGCGATACACTGCAGATCGCAGAACTGTGTGCATAGTTTACCCAGGGATGGTTTACCACCACTCCGCCTAGCTATATAGTTATGTACAATACTGTATGAGTTTCTTATGAGTGCATGTCCATCTTAATAATAAGTCAGTTCGTACTTTTCATAAACTACTTTTTGAATCATAACTTTCGTGACCGAGGATATCTTGCAACCACGTGACGCTTCGTCTGGCAAATTCTTAATGAATAAATTAAGCTTCACGTAATGAGTAAGTCGTACCGGTACTTAATTAGTCAGTTTTACCTCCGAGTAATGAAAAACTCTAACATGATCATGATTGGTCAATTTGGCTCCACGGAGCAAAAAGTCAGCTACTGGCAGTATATCCAGCTCCACGTTGTGGCGGTTGCGCCTACCATATCAGTATCCCATATGATATTTCTATTGCAAGAAAATTTTATTTGTTGTCAGGTTTTATCTTAAATACACTAACTGGAAATTAAATACACTAATTAGTGAGGACCGGTATTTTGCTGTGGATATGTTTAACTGCAATTTATGGGTAAAAATTTGAAATCCTGAGTAAAAATTTTGATCATATTCAACTCTTTGAGAAAAAATTTATATAAAAGAATGCATGTAAAATCCAGCTGCAATACAATGCACATTATTGACACACTATCACCCTCTTTATCTACGGCAATAATAGAATATCGATTTCAATCGAATTGAATACGATGCTCAGTTTTGAGTTTGTAGTTGACTACTAAGGCAGCGACCTAAGCGATCGATTGCTAGCCAATCAGATAGAACTCCTTTTCTTGCGTTCGGTGAAATACCAGTCGCCCGTCGCTCACCAACGGAGTATTAAATTTATATTTATCGAATAGGAAGTCGACACTGTGCGTCATATGCCGCCATCTTGTGGGTACACGCTGTGATGGTCGTTCGATCTTCATGCGTGAACAGCAAAATCACTGCATTGATGCACGATGACAGCTGCGTGGCAAGCTGCGCCCATGCCGTAGTGCCTGACGATGAACACGCAGATCATTTGTACCCACAAAATCAAAATGGCGAAAGGCTGGCGGCCTCTCTAAAAAAAATTATTCAGTTGAACTAAAAGCATTATCGATTTTTGCCCTTTAGTTTACCCTTGTGATCAAAGTTTAGTGCAATACAGTAATAATGTAGTTACCTTGACATGCTTGATACTATTGATATTGTACAAACATGGACCAGATGCATGGATGCCACAGAATTCTGTGATGGATGCAAAAATAGCAGACAGCTTTGCAGCTGTTTACGTAACCTTTGACCTGCTTTGACCTCAGCGACTAATTACTATTTTTCCATTATTCTTTTTTAAAGCGTATTTTACCTTTTGTGGACTATTTTAATCTCAAAACAAAATAAAAAATAATTATGCTAGTGTATTTACTTGTATTATTGCCTAAATAAGTAACATAAACATAAATTGATATAAAAACCTTTGACCTTTATACGTACTACGTCATCGACTGTTGGGGTCAACAAAAGGCGACGTTTTCACAAGCGGTTTGGATGAAACTCAGATTTTGCTGAAATTTTTGCTATTTTTACTCTCTTTTAAGAATAACTTGGAAATGGCTTCATCAAGTATGCTTAGCACATTTATGGTGAGTACCAACGATCCATTTTTTCAAAATATGAGTGCGCTCTTTACGAGTTATTTGCACTGGAATTAGTAAGCTTACCTATCATGTATAACTTTTCAGGCTAAAAATAAAACATGTTTCACGTCCGGGTTTTCGAAAAAAAGGAGGAAGAGGGGGCTTTTTATTTTCTATTTTTTATCGAAAAATTGGTGTAAATACCCATACTTAGGGCTGTTTTAGCGTACAACTACAATCCGTACATACAATAATGCCTGGAAAAAGGAGGAGGCCCTTTTTTATTTGTTGTCCTGAGAGTTACACCCCCTCTAATGATTCTCTTGGTCGGGCTGACGTCACAAAGGGGAAATAGCCTTGTAAAACCAGTGTGCGCATGTGCAGTTCCCCTTTCTCGAGCTGGTTGCTAGGCGCGCGCTTGTGCAAAGGTAGACATGTCCACATTCCTTATTATAGAGGGCGACATTCAATCCAAAAAGTTTGGACCACATTAGCTCACAGTCAATGGCTTAACTGTGTAATCCCCATAGTGAAATTCAAAAATTTGAAATTTGGACACCAGAAACTTGACGGCGTAGTCTAAAAAGTGCGGGTACTCTTATCCTTGATATAGAAGTCAGCATGCAGTGAAAGTTAGATTTCATAAAATAAAATCGCCTTTGTGTAAAATGGATCGCCGTGGTGAAAAATGATGCATTACATGCTTTTTTTGTACAGTAAGTCATTGTAAGGCATTGTCATTGATGGTCGCATGAAAAGTGCAGTTTTTAAAACAGACATTTGCCCATAACCCGTAATTTTTGACCTACAGACATGGTTGACCCCCTCATTTTTTAAGTTAAATAATCACCTTTTTAAACAAAATAATTTTGATGTGAAATATCCTACTTGAAAATTTTGTGAACATGCCTAGCAAAGGGGACAATGTTCCCGGATGTCCGACCGAGTGAATCACAAAACCTTCCTAATGTTTCTTGTATCCTAACAACTATCTTGCACATATTTTGATGACGTCGTAGTACACATGTTGACCCCCCAACTCAAGAGGCGCACCACCAAATCACTCCACGATTTATGTACCAGTGAAATTCGGTTAAAATAGTCCACCGCTTATTTCAGCTTGTTGCGGCTTTATTTTCTATACATATTGTCAAAATTAGCTCGTTTTAAGCTCTTTTGCTTCCGACAAGTGTCTGCATGAAAGAATCTGAGAAAAAATCCCAATATTTTATTTCAGAGGTGAAGTTTTGGCGCAATTTGAACAACGTCCGGTTTCAAAAATTGAGTGATTTTTTAGGGTTAAATTTGCACCTTTTTTCTTTATGCCAAATAGCAAAAAAAAGTAGATGGTCACCAATATATTCTGTTAAAGAATAATATTCTACACGTGATAAGCTTTAATTTGATACCAAACTTTTGATCTATATTACGTTTTGCAGTGACAAAGCGCCATCCAAACGTGCGTATTTCCCTGTGTTATCCAATGGCGCAATCATTGGTGGTGCGCTCTCTCAATGATAAAGTATCACTGAAAATCAAATCTTCACTGGACAGACGCCATGTTTTTCCGAGATTTGGACTGAAAGTTCACGAATGGTCGCCAAAACCATCATCAATTTAGCTGAAGGTGAGCATGATATTCTTTTAAACTATTATAATATGTTTCTTTAGTCGTTTATTTACGTAGATATTGAATTTGGTGTTATTTTATCGATGCTGAGGAAAGATATTCGATGCGGAAAACACCATGTGTTAGTCGATGTCAACCAGTGTTTCCATGCAGTTGTTATGAAGCGCTGATGTGGCGTGATTGACATCATTGAGCAGCAGTGTTCAAGCGGGTTACCGTATCACAGTATGACGGTGTATGACCGTAGTATGCGGGTCGCGGTCATTAGGTCAGCATTTTATCGTAATATATTTTGATGTTGGATATTTTCATTATTCGTTGATTTTTCTATTTTTTATGTATCATTTGTGATTTGAAGTAAATATCTTTCCTTGGCATTTATTATTTATTTTATATATGTGTGTATCTATTTAGGCTCTTGCAAAAGTATTTTATTTCATCGTCACATTTTGTGAATATTTAATAAAAATTTTATTTATTTCACATGATCATTTAAGGCTGTGCATTTAAATACCTGCTTGCTTGCCAGTGCTGAAGGGATCTCTTCCCAGTTTTTTTTTTGTAAATTTATGATCAAAATGTAATGTTTTTTTTTATTTAATTTCTTCACTCGATGACGATGGTAACATAAAATTGTGGTAGGCCTAGTCCATCATGAAAGCTGTGCTTTAGGTAAAAAAAAAAATGTTTCGTAGAACTCGCCGACCAACCAAAATTTTATATTTTAATTTTATTGTTGTCAATTTTCAACAAAAAAAATGTGATTTCTTTTCTTCACTTGATGGTAAACTGTGGTAGGCCTAGTCCATCATGAAACTCCCCCGACCGACCCAAATTGTTTTTTTATTTTATTTTAATTAATTTTTTTATTGTTGTCAATTTTCCACAAAAAAAAAGGAAATTTTTTTTTTCTTGGGGGTGCAAAAAGTTGTAATTTTTATAATTAAAACTATAATGAAATTATTTCAACAAACATTCTAGATTGCATTTTACAACAAGGACTACTGTGGACAAGCTCTTTTTAATTTCTCTCTTTATTATTTCTTTACAGAATTTTAAAGTTAAAATGGTGAAGGCAAAGCGAAACCCCAGCCCCGTCAAAACCAGGCATTGCTTATCAACATCTTTTGGATGCTTACAGTACTATACCTCCTGCCAAGGAAAACCTGAAAAAAGGACATGTACTATTTGTCTTCTGTCAAAATGATAAATCAGTGGCCAAAACCATTCATTTCCTTTCTGAACTTTATTCAGGAACATGTACTACATCCAACCTAATGAAGCCAATTGTAAACTCCTACAAAGCGCACAGCAAGAACCTTGGCAGTGAAAGTGGGAAAAAAAATTACGAACATTTTTGCAGTGCATCATTCACATCGTTTTCCACTACTCAGCTACATGTAGAACCAGTGAGAACCCCCCCTGAATGTGAATCTGATTCTGATCTGGTGCAAGTTGAAACTCCAAGCCCATTTCAAACCCCTTGTTCACATCATCATTCACAAGACGTCTCTACCGAAGATGCTGTCCATCTTCCAGGATCATCATGTGTTACACCAAGTCCACATCATCATCATCCACAAGACGTCTCTACCGAAGATGCTGTTCATATTAAATATACTATAGTAAGCTTACCTAATTTCTTCGGTTCGTAGTTTATACTCAGCTTCAAATGGCTCGGTCAATTCTTAGGAACGTGTCTAAAGGCAGCGGAAAAACCTGACATCACCAATCCATATTTGGCAATATTGACCCCTGTTAACTGTTTATTTTCTTACACGGAATAAATCGTATACGGTCATTATGATTTTCACAGTAAAGGGTGTAACTTTTGATTTTTAGGGTCAAAATTTCAAACCACTCAAATATGTTTCTGTTTACTGAAATCATGCATAGAAGCAACTTAAATTCCAGTAAAATAATGTTTCAAGGCTTAAACCTTTTGATTTCTAATAAAAATTTGACATTTGCATAACATTTTGGTTAAAATCTAAGAAAAATGTATTTTACATAACCTCAGAAAATTATGACATGAAAGCTGGAATACATGTGAAATCCCATTCCAAAGTAAGTCAACAGATATAAGTTAAATTTTATACCATGTTTTGTTATGTTTGTAATTGCAGTTTTGAAAATTTTAACATCAAGTGTCATTTACAATGGAAATTTCCAAACCTTAAACATATTTTTTAAGTTTTAATTGGGTTCCTAAAATAATTTGAATGTCTAACTTCATGTACAAATACTACTAACTTGATGAAAGGAACCTCCCAGCCAAGTTTCACAGAAATTGGAGTTATTTTTTAGAATTGGCAATTCAAGCGATTTGTGTTCGGAGGCTTCAGTTAACAACACAGGTGATCATAAAAGTAAAATATTTGGCTAACTACTACAAGCTGACATAAAAAATAGGTAAAAATATCACAATTACCAATTTTCATGCTTTGCTTCTAAGTATTGAATTTCAGTTGTGACAAAAATTAAATTATCACAGCAAGTCATTTTTTTTTGTTTCGGAGGCTTCATGTTAACAATGGTTAAACATTGCAGAAGTAGTTTTTTTGAAAACAACAGTGTTGGCATCATCTAAGCTGTTATTTTCTTGTGTGTATTGAATCAATGATTCTATCGGCAGATATTGTAGATTTATCACATGTTAATTTTTTCACCCATTTGTTAAGTATGGTGTTTTTTACATGTGAAGCCTCCGAAACAGGCTTTTTTGGGTATCAGTATATTTTTCAAACATTAACCATAATGTCAATTTTTTTTTTTTTTTATTACATTCTGCACATATCAAGTAATAATTACAATGCAGATATCAGTATGAAACACACCATTTTAGATATGCATGCATAGACGATAATTAATCTTATTGTTGTTTCGGAGGCTTCATTTGTTTCGGAGGCTTCAATTGTTAACGGAAAGTTTGTATTGGGTCCCATTTTCAAACGGTGATATATATCTCCACGATTTAAAAACATGTGACTTGAGGATCTACTTTGCTACATTTTGATAAATAGATTGGATGAGCTCTTTTATTTATATTTGCACAAGCTTGCTGAACAGTTTGTTTCGAGGCTTCAAAAAGTTAACGGAAAAACGGCTCTTTGAAGTCAAGATTTTATAAAAATTTTAAAAGCTTGCAAATCGACTAATTTTTGTTACCCATTTCAAGTTAAGATAACAACTGTTATGAATCAAGAAGAAGTGAAGAAATAACCAAGAATTATGAACCAAAGCTACACCCACATAGTTTGTTAACAATTGTTAACGGAAAATGAAGCCTCCGAAACGACAAATATTGAAGTCCGGTTCTCAAAAATACAGGGCTCTTCACAATTAAATCTAATGTGGCAGTGTTTACTGAACATATGACTGTACTTTCAGGATAAGAAAAATTATCCATGAACTAACTGAAGAAAACACAGGGTTTTACAAAAATGTTACTGTTTTTTATAGTTTTTCAAAATGGCAATATTAAGTACATTTAAGCCTGCTAAAACTGAACGCAGTAACTCCCAAAGCTGATTATGCTACCCAAGGTAGCTGCTAACTAGATGACTTATGTGGCCAAAAATCATGGAATTATGTGGCTTTATTAGAACACTACGGATTAAAATGTTAAAAATCCAAAGTTACACCCTTTACCGTGAAAATGACCATACCCGAACCAGCGAAAAGCATGTGACGTCAGGTTTTTCCACTGCCTTAAGGCCAGAGTAATGGAAGACACATTCGTTCACGCCCGAATTTGAGATTTCTTGATATTTATCAACACTAAGATGTATTCTTTCACTTGAAACTGATAAAATACAACTTGCTAATATTTACTTGTATTTTTGCTTGATTTGTTTCACTCTTTTCAACTCTAAAAAGTCACATGGCTCAAGACAGCTTAGTAAATTGGCGGGAAATAATGAGTCAGAAATGCGCGAATGCGAAATATTTTGATTACTAGGGTGCATCAAACGCCCCCTATGTCCACCGATTTTCTTCTAACTTGGTCAAAGTGTGCCACTTGCTAAAATATTAATCTCCACCAAATTTAAATTCAATCGGATGTCGTCTTCTGGGTCCACCGGGACCTCAAATTTTGGACGGGATCTTTGCAGCGAATATCACAATTACACACGAGGCAGCTTTTTATCTTCCCATTATTTGCACATAAAAATCATGGCTCCCGCATGCATTTTGTATCTAATTACACTAAAGAAGGGAAATGGAATGTTTTATGGTTTCACATCATATTTTTAGTGATTGAAAAGTGTTGTACAATACTATTGCTTATGAAATTAATAGCTGCCATATACTAACATGTTATGTTAAATACATTTGCTGCTATTTGTACATGAATGTCATGGCTTCCGCATGCATTTTGTATCTAATTACACCTAAAGAGTGGAAGTGGATTGTTTTATGGTTTCACATCATATTTTTAGTGATTGACAAGTGTTGTACAATAACTATTGCTTAAGAAATTAATAGCTGCCATATATACCAACATGTTATGTTAATACATAATTGCGGTTAATTCCATGCTATTTACCTGTATAGTTTTACAAGTCTAGATAGTACAAACAGGGGTAGAAATAAGGGACCATTTCCTGATAGCCATCCGGGCTATCTAGCCATTTTTTCTGATAGCCCTGAAGGAAATTCAATAGTCCTGAAAAAAGACATTGTTTTTGCGCAATTTAAACCTATCGTTTGTTCAAACATTCAGTTATTAGTGAGTAACCCTTACCCCCCATATGGCATAATCAGGGGTAGCACTAGGTTTTAAAACCAGGGGTTCTCAGAACCCCTGAACCCCCCTGAAAGTGTTGAAAATATGCGCTCAAATCCTAAAATGAAGGGTTCTTAATCTCGAATCTGTCAAGTATTGAATGTACCGTTTTAATTAATTGGTAATTTGGTATCAGATTTTGTGATTTTGGTGAATGATGTGTTACCGGTATAGATTCATGGTATGAATAGTTAAAGCCCGGCAAAAAATGTGATCTCGCTTTTCACACCACGATTCTCGCCTGTATAAACCAACTATCTCGCTTTTTAAGAAACTTCCCAAGCAGTTTACTTACTATAAAAGTGTTGCTTTATGCCATAAAAGTTCGCCGAATTCCACAAAATGCAGTAAACTTCGGCAAAGTGCAGAATTCATCACCATTGGCACCACATGGAACCCATGCATTTCTCAATAAAAAATGACATTTCATTGCAAATGAGTTCAAGTTTAGGCCAAATATTATGATATTTATTGAATTACTAGAGTATGATGACTATAAAACATAATTCAAGGGCAACTTTTTGTCATATTTTTCTTCTACGGCCGATCATTGTGTCGTATTTCACCGATGGCATATCTCCACACACCACCCACAAAGCATTTCTTTCCGATTCCTAGAATTAGAAAATTTTCCAACTCATGTACGTGTCATCATTCAGCACTGCAATAACTTAGCAGCAGTGGTTCTAGACAATATCGCAATCTGTGTAATTATGCCGGCGGAGTGTATTTTATTTCTATTTTTAAATTATGTTACAATGCTACGGTGACGTCACTTCAACAAATGTCGTTACATTGCATTTTATGTTACATAATTTCTGGACAGGCCGTAAATATTGAAGATCGAAGCTTTTATTTTTCTTTCACATGTTTTCATTTTTCTGCGCGCATGAAAACCCCTGTAGCCCGACGGGCTACATGGAGATAAAACCCAATAGCCCGACAGAAAACCTAATAGCCATGGCTATCGGGCTATCGCTTATTTCGACCCCTGTACAAAGCCATGTAAACATAAACATGTCTGTCATCATATATATATATATATATGAGACTATTTACATGCAGATTGTCATTGCTAACCCTAACACCGAACACAGAAGTCACTTGGTACCCCCAGGATTCGAACCTTAAACCCCTCGCATGCCAAGCACACGATCATCGGCCGGTAGCCACTGACAGGGGCCCTGCCAGCGATTCTCTGAGCATTTAGCACTTAGTGCGATTCTGTCACCTCATCATTTGGGATCCATGCATGCGCCATGGTTATCATTGTGGTTCTAGTATTTTGTGGTATTTATGGGTATTTAGGGTTAACGAAAATCCAGTGTTTATTAACCAGGTCCTACAAAATCAAGTCTGCCAGTTTGCGCTTTTGGTTTTTCTTGTTCCACAACTTGTAAGATGTTTTGATAATGTTCCTTGAGATTGGGTTGCAGAGCATGGTGTCAGCTCAGCTCAGACTTCATATCAGCAGCCCAATCTGAGGAACATTTAATATCAAAACGTCTTACAAGTTGTGGAACAAGACAGTAAAGAAGCCAAATCTGCGAAAGCACAAACTGCAACTTTAATGGAACTGGTGACTTGATTTTGTAGGACCTGGTTAATTAAGACTGGATTTTCATTAACAGTGACAATCTACATAGTCTACTTAATGATGACAGACATGTTCATGTTCCCAAAAAAGCTTTGCAAAGAAGTGTGAACATTGTGTGGCTTTGTAACAGGTAAATAGCATGGAATTAACCGCAAATGTATTAAAATAACATGTTGGTATAAATGGCAGCTATTAATTTCTTAAGCAATAGTTATTGTACAAGCAACACTTGTCAATCACTAAAATATGATGTGAAACCATAAATATTTCACTTCCAAGTTCTATTAAAAGTATAATTAGATAAAAAATGCATGCGGAAGCCGCAAATGTATTAAAATAACATGTTGGTATATGGCAGCTATTAATTTCTACAGCAATAGTTATTGTACACATTGCACAACACTTGTCAATCACTATAAATATGATGTGAAACCATAAAACATTCCATTTCCCCCTGTAATTAGATACAAAATGCATGCAGGAGCCATGATTTTTATGTGCAAATAATGGGAAAATAAAAAGCTGCCTCATGTGTAATTGTGATAATTGCTGCAAAGATTCTGTCAAACTTTGAGGTCCCGGTGGACCCAGAAGACGACATCCGATTGAATTTAAATTTGGTGGAGATTATTATTTTAGCAAGTGGCACACTTTGACCAAGTTAGAAGAAAATCGGTTGATATAGGGGGCGTTTGATGCACCCTAGCGCGCGATTCGCTTAGCGTGACACGGCGCAACTCTGCGCGTATGTCCAACGCAGTCTAGGCGCATTCGGTTTGTTGTTCCCGCCAGCAAATGTGGTGTAAACAAAACAAAATTTGCAGTCAAAATGCCTCTTAGATTTTTTTAATTATTTTGAATTTTGGCGCACTGAAAGCAGACATTATAGATTTATTGGTGCAAAAAGATGCATATTTAGACCATGCACCAGATACAGCTTTTACAAGCGTGAAAGTCTTACCGTTTTAAAATATAAGGACGTTTTGTGCATAATTTTGACATTTTTTTACTAAAACATCGATTTCTCAGAGTTCACTTTTGACAATATTGCACGATTTCTGTGACTAGATAACTCGAAAAATATGCAAGCAAAAGGTAAACTTTTTGCACTATCGTTTAGAGTACGGGTACCGTACATCAAAGCCTAGGGAAGGTTTTCTCATTTTTTCAAAATATTTGTTTTAAACAAAGATATACACCATTCTGTGCAATTTTTAGCTTAAGGTCGGCTATCGTGTCATGCACCGAATCTCCTCAAAATTTCCTTAATTGTGCCCTATCCTGTAATAAATATATTCCCCAAATTTCAGATCGGGGCATCATTTAAATCATTCTGAATCCGCAAAAAACGAAATGTCAATTTTCACTAACTTAGCCGTCTCATTGATATTGCTCAATCACAATAGTATCGTGCAATCTGAGCGTGCAATAATAACATTGCGTAAGCGTAGTTTCATTGAACATTTTGTCTAATTTTTCTGGGAAATTTTAGAATACTATGAGTTGTACAGTAAGAATATATGAAATAACATTTAGCGGCGACAAAATTCAACACACTCATGCACAGCGACTCCCCAGCCTCTTGAAATTGTCACCGGAAGTCAGCTGTGAGCATTTCCTATACTCACACACACGCACAATCGAATATACGTAGCTATTTGATTCCAAAGTTTCACTAGTTTACGTGCACAATTAACTTACCAGTCAATTTGGTAAATATCCAATACCTCAAAGTCATAAATAAAGTGGAGATATGCATCGTTTCTAAAACTGAACCATTATTATTGGGTTTTACATGTCGGGTAAATTTCATAATTTCGCCATGGACATGTTCCATTCAACGCTGTACAAACTACAACTAAAGGAGCCATTTTCCAATTGCGATAACACACATTACGCGAGGTCACAAAAAAGAAGACGGCAGCGAGCAAAATTACGACAATATTTAATAGGACTCCCTGTTTAGTGGAAAAAAGTTTTATTTACCTTTGAAGGATTTATCTGAATAGTGTTTTCCCACCCAGTGAAAAAATTAGTGTTTGGTCAGAGACTTTTGAAGTAGCAAAGATTAATTGTTATAAATAGATCTTTCTTTATGAATGAAATTTGCAACTTGCTACGTAATATTTGGACACTTACACACGCAAAAGTATTTTCTGTAAAAAATGCATAAAATAGGGGATTTTCAGAATTATTGTCACAAAAATTGACTTAATGTAGACATTTTTTTTAAATTGAAAGTTAAACACAACAAGATTACGGTCGTGTGTTTTGAGCTCGCCACCAAAAAAGGTGGCAACGTTACATTTTGCACGTTACATATGCACCTGTATCTCTATATTTCATATTAATATCAGTTAATACTGTATGCACTAATTATATAATGAAAAACTGATAGAGTGGAAAGTTTCGGCCATTATAAAAATCCCTTTGTCGGGTTATTTGTGGGCTCCACGTTCCTCAGTAATGCTTACTGTAGAATAGAAATTGGGTTGAGCAGCTTTGCTCTTATTCTGGAGTTCCCCTTTGAATTTGCGATTGGGATTCATGATTCCTCAGTTGGTTTACTGTCGAACAGAAATTGGGTTGAGTATTTTTACTTTTCTTGGAATCCCATCCTTTTGATTTTTCCCTTTTTGAACTTGCTTGATTTGGGATTCATGATTCCTCAGTTGGTTTACTGTCGTACAGAAATTGGGTTGAGTATTTTTACTTTTATCTTGGAATCCCATCCTTTCTGATTTCATTCCAGGGTTGTGTACAAACCCTTTGCTTGTAATGATATAATGGCTGAAATCTTTGTTTATGAAAATAAAATTATTGTCTATCCTGATGGCCAATAAGTATTACCAAAAATTGCTGTTGCCTTGTGTGTCATTGTCTCCGTCTGGGGTTAATTGCTTTTTTCACATGTTTTTTCAATATTTCGAAAAAAGAGACCAATTTCAAAAAAATAAAAAAACCTTCCCTAAGTTCATGTCTCTTCTTTATGAAAAGCTAACGGAATTTTTTTTACTCCGAATGGATTTTTTTCTAAGTTGTGAAAAAGAATTTTTGTGATTTTTTCAAAAATTCAAGATTTTTGAACAAATCTGACGTCACCATGGGATTCCTTGACTCATTTCCTTTCCAAAAATGTATAGTTTTATATACTTTTAAGGCGATATAATACCCTGGTTTTCATCAGTACCCATCTTCTTTTTTTGTTGCAAATTTATGAAGTATATAAATATGTTCATCATCTCATGTCCTGTTTACTGTATCCTGGTAACTGAGATGTGTGTTTCATAACAAACCATAATTTATTCTATTGAACATGTCCAAGTAGAATACATGAATAGAATACATTAAATCCTTTGTTATACTATCTATAGAAATGTACTCACTGATTATAACACTGAATAAATTTAATAGGCCTAATCTCTTCCACATAGACAATTTAATACTACACCATGTATGTATCTTCTATAATGTGTTGTTAGGAAAAGAGATTAAAAAAGGCTATAAGGTCATCAAAGGTCAGGTTATAGGTCAATTGGTTCAGGTCAAATTCAGGCATCAATTTTGAATACATGTGATAGTCTGTCACTGTGATATCATACATGTCACAATGAGGCATCAATTTTGATATTTTGTCTGTTACTGGATATATAATGGAAATGTGTGAGGTGGATATACTAAAATACCTTGGGATGTAAATGGTGAGTACTGAGTACAATTTAGATTGCCTAGTTGAGATGGATTGGGCAAATAAATATAAAATAGTTACCAAAATCACAAAAATGAAGCTTACGGAAAACTACCTAATATGGTGGTATAGGTGACAAAAAATACAATCTTTTTCAACATTGCTGTAGTGTGGTTGTGGTAACCTGTTACCTATGGCTTAATTAAGTTTCAGTGACATAGTGTCGCAAGTTCAAAATACAAAATATAGCTCAACATTGAAAATAGAAGCATTTTAACCGGTTCGTTTTTGATAGTTGTGGAGCACCAAGTTCATGAAGTCATAAAAGAAATCAGGGACCACTAATTATTCCCATTTTACATATCAACATTATTTCCCTAATGTGTTAGCAACACATATCCAAAATTTTAACGAAATCTGTTGATAGTAAGCTTTCCAAAATGAAGTGAATTTAAAACATCAGTGATGTACCACTTTTTGGCTTATATTCAATTCAATTCAATTCAATTCAAGTTTATTTGGTTTCTTCTCACATATATACAAATTATTATTAAATACAGATAATCAAATACATTATAAATTATATGAGATGTGGATGCCATCAAGAACGCTGAGCGTGTGGCTGATGGCACCCAAGGTTACATGAAAATAACATAGAATTTAATAATTTATTAAATATGAAAATAACATTTTTGCAAAGAAAAGAAAAAACAGTAAATGGATGTCATATTAGGTACATATACATATACCACATGAATATATTTGACAAAAATTACTTTGATATGAACTAGAACATCCATGAAAATGAGGGTGCAGAAAAAAAAGCATCAAGGGGGGGGTAAGGAAATTTACATGATTGATGCGTACTCGTTATTGACGGTTTCAGAGTGGTATTGATCCAGGATATAATTTTTCATTCGCTTTTTTAAAGGAGGATAGGGAGCAAGAGTTTTTAATGTCGTGCGTTCAGTGAATTCCAAGTGGTAGGTCCCTGGGTTTTAATTGTGTTTTTGGCTAGCAGTGTGTTTGTCGTCGCATGATGTTAAGGTCAAGGGCCTGTCTGGTCTCATAATTATGAATTTCAGAATTTGTCATGAAATGATTATTTGGTAAGTCCTGTGGGAGGAGGTCATGGTGGTAACGATACATATGAGTTGCTAGTTGAAACGTGTAAATATCACGAATTTTTAGTTTTTTTTAGGAAATGAAAAGAGGGGTTGAATGATCCAGCCAAAGTGAATAAGTGCATGTTCTGATGATTTTCTTTTGCATAATGAAAAGGGATTCCAAGTTACTATTATTTTTATCACCCCATACCATTGTACAATAGGATAGGTATGGTAGCACCAGAGTGTTGTAAAGTGTTTGGAGGGAATCCTGGTTTAAAAATGGTCTGACTTTCCTAATTATGCCGTTATATTTTGAAACAATTTTTGATATATGGGATGTATGGGTCTTCCATGAAAGGTTGTTATCAATTAAAATACCTAGGAATTTAGTTACTTCTACTTTTTCGATATCTTTATTATCAATTTCAATGTTAAAATTATGGTCAGGTTTATTGTTGTATTTATTTTTAAAGATCATGAAGTTAGTTTTATCTATATTTAATGAAAGCTTATTGAATTTAAACCAGTTCGAAATTTTCTTGAGTTCTTTATTTATTAATTCTTCAAGTTGTTCTGGGTCTTTGTGGGAAAAAAAGAATGTTGGTGTCGTCAGCAAAAATAATAAAATGGGAGGAAGGAGATGAAAGTGGGAGGTCATTTATATATAAAAGGAATGAAAGTGGCCCAAGGATTGATCCCTGGGGGACACCGCATATTATGTCACCTTCTGCAGATTTCTGGTGGTTATAAACGACATACTGTTTTCTTTCACAAAGATAATTTTTATCCATAGATTGGCAAGACCTCTGATACCGTAGCTATTTAGTTTTTGGAGAAGTATATCATGGTTGAGGGTATCAAAGGCCTTGCTTAAGTCTAAGAATATCCCAAGACTATGCAATTTTTCGTCTAACGCACCTGTAATTTTGCAGTAAAGGTCATTTATTGCCATGTATGTGGACCGGTTTGGTCTAAAACCATATTGGTGGGAACTTAAGTTATTATTTTTAGCAATGAAATCAGAAAGCCGGGTGTATATTATTTTTTCAAGTATTTTCGAGACAGAAGGTAATATTGAAATCGGCCTATAATTACTACAAATCTGATTATCACCAGATTTAAAAATTGGTATTACTTTTGCGATCTTGAGTAAAGATGGGACAATGCCTGTGAGTAGGGACCTATTGAAAATATGTGAGAGAACAGGGGCTATTTCATTGATTATTGTTTTGAGTAGTTTAGTGCTTATATTGTCAAAGCCACCACTGTTGCTAGCCTTAAGTTTTTTAGTTATTTTAATTATTTCGTCAGGGGATGTTGGGTTTAAGAACATACTGCTATGCTGATTTAATGAATTTAGTGGAGAGATGTAGTCATCGTCAGGAGTAGTTATTTTCTCAGCTAGCTTAGTGCCTATGTTGGTAAAAAAATTATTGAAGTTATCGGCTATTTCAGTTGAATTGGTAATTTTTTTGCCATCTTTATCTTTAAAGAAGTCGGGTAATTTGGTACGTCCACACTCGCTCGCTGCTAAATAATCTTATACCATTAGAAGCATACTGATGCCACCAATTGAACGAGAAGATTTGCCCCTTCATTTTGCATACCACTTTGTCCAATTTCTTTTTCTCATTTCTTCACAAAATGCAAAAAATGCAAAAAAAATGCAATGGGTGTAGTACCCCCTTAACATACAATTCAGAAATAATGATGCTCGAAAAGGTCCATGTTCTCTCCCATTACACTGGCCTTAAGTAGGTTTCAATTCTTAGGGCCCCACGAAATACGCCCTCAGTAACCCTATTAGGAGACTTAGGCTGGGATACGATTGAAAATTCACATAAGATTTCATAGTAAAGACTAAAGTTAAGTACTTTGATCGTCTAATTAATATGGACTCTCATAGATGGCCTAAACTTCTTTTCAATGCAATTTATTTATTATTTTATTTTATATTCTAGGTATGCCAGGTGAATTTAAATTTGCCATCAAACTGCATCATTTTATATATATATCAAATTAAAGCCCTTTTGAGTAAAGAAAGCCAAAACTGAAAACCTTTTTGCCATAGCACTTTCCGTGGCAAAGATACATCTTTTCAAAGATCGACTTTCATCAAAAAGATTCTGCTAGCAAAATTCCCCAAAACAGCATTCCGGGGGCGTTTCTAGATCTTAGTCTCATGATGATACAAATGTAGCAGCTTTTTTTAATGGAACTGCTATCAAAATCCCTCTAAAATTCCACGTGTGAGTGTCTCATCACCATAAAAAATCATATATTTGGGACAAGTGAAGTATAGAAAACATATTTATGTAGGTTTCCTTGACCGACCTGTTCTTGAAAAAAATTGAAATTTCTAGATGTAAATATGTATTGTGTTTGGTTCCCGGTCTAGGCTAATTTAAGCTGACTAGCAAATATGTTAACTAAGGTTTGTCTGGCATATATTCCTCACCCATCGTGGATTAGATTGTTTCAAGATGCAAATCAAGATCATTACAATAGAAGTTGGTACAATACAGCATGTAATAATTCCTCATTGTGTGATTAGGCACTTCGCACTTGATTATTATTTTCCTGTTAATAAAAAAAAAAAAAAGGGACAAGGTGACTTTTAATTATTAATTATTAATTATTTTGCGAATGTATAATAAACACACCCAAAACATGCAAAATATAGCGGCTGATGGCAAAATCAACAAATTGCAGCTATTTGGGGGTGGGGCGGGTGGTGATGCATGATGCCCCGGGCATATGCTACGCTTTCACTTTTACACAATTCATATTTTTCGTAGTTCTTTGCGTTTTCCGCTTAACCTGAATTTTCACAACGCAGAGAATTCTTGGCTTTAAGGGGTACTACACCCCTGGCCAATTTTGTGCCTATTTTTGCATTTTTCTCAAAAATTATAGCACATTGGTGACAAGTAAGATATGTATATTATAGGGGCAAGGACTAGAACTACTGTACTGAAAATTCAGCAACTCAAAGCAAATAGTTATTGATTTATTGATCAAATATTGGTTTTCCCTCATTTTTTACTGTAACTCCACAACTGTTGTCTGTGCTGAAATAAAATTTCCAGTGCAGTGGTTGTAGTCCTTGCCCCTATAATATACATATCTTACTTGTCCCCAATGCGCTATAATTTTTGAGAAAAATGAAAAAATAGCCACAAAATTGGGCAGGGGTGTAGTACCCCCTTAATCAAAATGATTGGTAACCATCTGTTTTCATGAGCATGACACATCAAAATGTATATACGATCTAAATAATTTAGTTAAAAATACTTTCAGTTGGGTCTATTTTAGTCAGAATCTTAAAAATATATTTGTTAGAAAACTCATAAAATATCTTGATTCAGTAGGGTTGAGATGGGGTCAGTTGGCTGACTGGAAACACACACATATTTTTGTCCAGCCTAATGTAATGTGTTTTCACTTTTTCAGGCTCATCCATCTGTGAGGATGAAAGGTACAGAAGACCACTGGCATCCTGTTAGCTGTTGTGATAGCAGGTGTGAGTTTGCTGCCTTTGCACACATGCATTGTCCCATGTGTACTAAAGAGTCTCAGTACACTGATCCTGTTATTCTCAAGGCACATTACAGAGTCAAACATGTTGATAAAGGTGTTGAATTCGCAGGTGAGGCATTGGTATAGATATAATGTAAGGCCAAATATAATAATTTAAATGAAAATCCTGTAAAGCACTTAAAAGCAGAAATGATTTATGATAGTGTGGTTTTTGCTTGCACTTATATTAGAGTTATTTATCTTTTGTATAACAGGCATTCACATTTTGTGTGAAAAAGGTTAAACTGAACTTAGTCAGGTGTCATGTTGGAATAAGATGATGCATAGATTTTCCATATTAGCTTACTTGATTGTTTTGTAAATCTAACCATTATCATGATTGTTTCATTGAAAATTGATTGCAAATTGTGACAACAATCTGATTGAACCAGGCCAAAGGAGGCAATGTTTGAAATTGAGTATTATCACCAACCTGTCCAGCGTATTAATCTGTGACAGCCCTTTATAGCATGCTTGCTTGTTAAGTGATGAGCTTTTTTCTAGATGTATTTTGTAGTTGGTTTTATTTGCTTCATTGCCTGCATTTCTATTTCAAAATTGCTGCCTTTGGGTTAGATTATTTTGGTTAGAGTTCTTTCTATTGGTATTAAATTGAATTGAACATACATGTACACACACCCCAACTAATAAGATGTGTCAACTGTGGAAAAAACACCCACTTACTATTATGTTTTGATGAATCCAAGTGTGTGAAAAAATTGGATCCAAGACATAATAATGATAAATATGGCTATGCCCAATATTTGTTGATCTCGCTATGAGTTTTAAAATATTGGACTTGACTACGTGTTGTCCAATATTTTAAAACTCATGGCTCGACTAATAAAAATGGGCTCAATCAATCCAATTTTATATAAAAGTGTGGACTTAATCAGGACACTCTCAGCAAACTACCGACTGACTCTATCTGTACTGCTATTTGGTACTCACTTTTAAACACATTTTAGGTTTTTTGTGATCTCCTGAGGTAGGTGGCTGACTGTGGATGTCCACGGTTGGTCGTGTGTCCACAGTTTGTCAGAATGTACTTGTAAAGAAAGTCATGTTTGAAAAACATATTTTCAAATGTCTTTCTCACCCCCCCCCCTCGACACACACACACAAATAATTAACTAATTTCGAAACAGTTTAAAAAAATTTCATAATGTCATTATTTTCAGGTCTGAAAGTGTTGCGCTGTTGCAAAAGCTGTGATATCATCGGAGTTATAAGTGGGTATAAAAACTTCAAAGGACCACACTGGCACTGTTACAGGTGTCGCAACGGCTTCAATAGAAGAGATGAGGCTCTCAAACATTTCAGGACCCACTTTAAAAATCCACAGACTACATTCCAAATACAAATAGTGCAGGTAATTAGTGTCAGTGATAATTTAGTAATTGTGCCATTGGTTGATGAATTTATTTACAAACCAAATAGAAACTTAATGAACTATAGTATTTGCACTATGATTGTAACTGAACATAGTACAAGAGGGAAAGGAATAGCAGTTCATGTAAATGTAATTTACATTGAAATAAAAAGCTCATATCAGGGGTTGGATCGAAAACTTCAACCTCTGAAAACAAAACTAGAATAGAGTAATTAAGAGAAAGAAAAGGGGAAGCTATTATGTATCTAGAAAGTAGATCTGTTTTTCTAGTTATTGTCCATAGCTTTGAGCATTTTAAAGGAAGGATGTCATAATCGTACAATGTATTGTCATTGTGCATAGCACAGTGTCCATTTTATTCAAATTAAGCCGTAAAAACTGTACATGTACCAAATCACTCCATTTAGAACTACTCTATTGTTTGTTTGTTTTTTAATTTCTCCAAATATACCAAAATACTCCATTTCTACTTGATTTTTTTCTTCAATTTCTCCACTTCTGAGTTGGCCACATCCCACCTCTGACTACCACCTGAATTGCACAAGTGCAATGCACAGCATTTTAGCACCGGTTAGACCCATCTATAGATGCAAATTTACAGCACCCACCACCCATACCATTGTCTGCCTGTAAGGATAATAATTCAAGTCAAACTGGGAATCCTGACTGTGAGCCATACATATTGTACAGACAAAAGTGAAAATACAAGGAAATTAAAATTATTTCATATTTGAAGAAAAACTTTTAATTTTCAACATTTTCATCCATTGACAGGATTTAAACCAGAGTTTATCAATGGACACACAACAAGGCACTTCTACTGCAAACAATTTAGGAATGAGTACCACATCAACCACCATTGCATTACCATCTCTTGGACAGACAAATAGATTAGTAACTGTGACATCTCATCAACAGGAAACCGCTATGGCTACAAATGGTATCTCTGTAGCTGCTAATGAGACTATTGATTCAAGTAAGTATGATAAATAAATAAATGCTGGCATTTTTGGCCCCCACACATGTGTGGGGCTTATGTTCTCATCCAAATGGTTGTCTGTTTCTTTGTTTTGAACTTTGTTTAGCTGTCCAGGCGGAAGCACATTCATTAATCCACTGTATGTGCAGCTCCAACGCAATAACCTATCAACTTCAAACTTGGTGTGGTGATAGGATATGGTAGCCTGATGTGCGGTATAGTTTTGTGTCATGTTCTTTGCATATTTATGAATATTAATGAGCTTATTTGCATATTACATATCATTTGTATAAATTACAAACCTTTGTTATTTACACTCCTTTGTGTGGGAGCCACTTTAATTACGAACCACGTAATTCTAGTTATAGTGCCTTTCCAACTTGTTCAAAGTGCTTTACCATCATTTATTTCCTCTTTCACTGAGATACAGCATAATCATTTCACATCTACAAGGGTGCAACTTTCATTACAATTATCACCTAGCAGCTTCATTAACCCAGGTGGAGTGGGAAAATGAGGTAAAGCACCTTGCCCAAGTGCACAACACGATGGCACTGCCGGGGTTAAATCTCTGATTGTGAGTCAGAGCCCATACCGCTTTACCACTGCCCACACTCAATAATTTAGGAAAAGTCCTAATTGCATTGTATGTAGTGTATAAAAATATTAATTCCTTTTCATTTATTTCTATTTTAAGAGCAAATTTAAAGTAACAGATCGAATGATAATATTAAGGAAGTTACAATTATATATCATGCAATAATGCATATTCCTATGTTTGTGCTATGATTCATGCATAAAACTATAACAAATAAAACACCATATTTTTTCACATGTCAAAATCAAGTTTTTAATTGATACATACTTCAGGCTACCATATTGCAATAGTTACACAAAGCTAATGTTCATAAGTTATAGAAATTCGTAAATTTAGAAATATAAAAGTTGTTGAATTTCTCATAACTTTTCACTTTATAGATGTATTTTTATTATTGTTGATACAGATATGTGCATTACAACAAATTAGTGAAATAATAAGTAAGCATTTTCTGTTGCAACTTCCTGAATGGTAATTTACTGTACTCTCAAAATATGTTTTGGATATCTTAACCTTTATTCAAATTGAAACAAAAATAATTGTGTACACTGTACAGAGTTTAATTATTTCAAGAATCTTGAATTGCATGTTACCTTAGGCTAAAAAGGATAATTAAGGTGGTACTACACCCCTGGCCAATTTTGGGCCTATTTTTGCAGTTTTCTCAAAAATTATAGCGCATTGGTGACAAGTAAGATATGTATATTATGGGGGCAAGGGCTACAACTACTGCACTGATAATATTATTTCAGCACAGACAACAGTTGTGGATTTACAGTCAAAAATGAGGGAAAACCAATATTTGATCAATAAATCAATAACTTCTTGTCTTGAGTCACTGAAATTCTAGTGTAGTAACTGGATTCCTTGCCCCTATAATATACATAACTTTTGTTACCAGTGTTTTAATTTTATTAGTTTTTGAGAATAATGCAAAAATAGTCACAAATTTATCAAGGGTGTAGTACCACCTTAAGTAAAAGAAACAGGTTTGTTTCCTGAAGGCTAGGCTCAATTTCTTTTTATTACTTTTCCCCCTTTTTGGCCTGTTTTTTAGGTTTTCGTCAGAATTTGCAGTAATATGCTTCTATATCAACTGCAAAGTAGTGTACAATTAGCCTTATGTGTAAGGCTCTATGTCTAAAATAGAACTTTTAATTTCATCATGCATGTAAACAAACACTACAAGAAAGGTATTTTGTTGAGGGTTTTTTTGTTCAAATAACAAACAAAACGCACATGCCCTACCCTACAGGAAATCAACTTTTGCCATAGTAACCTTATTATGACCACAGAACACACCTTATTTGTCACTATCAACATACATGTACATGTGCAGTCATTTGGGGTACTCCCACTTTGAGGTGACACATATAATATAGGGCTGTTAAGCATTGCTGTCACCCGATTTTTTTTCTAACACATGCTCTGTCACCCAAAGACCTCTTATTTTTGCACTTGATCAGTCACCTACCCTTTATTTTTCAATTTGAACAGCAACTTTCATTTACTACTGATTTTGTTACCTATTTTGAAGAAGCGAAAGCTATTTGAAACTAGAAATTCAATGTTTGAGGCTTCTGTGGGACCATTTTGGCTTTTGCACAAAGATCCCTTTTTAAAATGTCATGTTCTCACACATGCCCCCTAATTCAGGTCCAAGCGGTCCATCTCTCACTCAATGACCCTATTTTTTAACATTTTGCTCCCGCTGAATGCCAAAAATTATGCTCTCAACCAATGACCCCATATTTTTTTTACATTTTGCTTTCACTGAATACCCTTACTGTGAAAGTATCGGCCCTTCCTCTATATCCTTTTCATACTGAATTGCCCCCGGACAGTCGCTTACATGACATAATTACAGACAAAATCTACAGCATACAAAAATATTTTAAATAATGTTACGTTAGCATTTTTATACCTGTAACTGCATTGTACATGGTGTATTATATGTAAGAATTATAATATTTCACATCCTATCCTGGGTGCATTATTAATATTGCCACTCATAAAAATGTAAGTCTAGTAGATCAGATTATAATCTCATATTCTCAGTAATTAATGATAATCTCTATATACAAAGGTGTATTGTATACTTTTTATTGTGCATTTGAGTGTTTTTGTATTATGTGTGTATTTTAAAGTTTGACATCACATCCATTTGAGCTGATGAGGAAGTTAGATGTTTTAATTGTTTTATATCATGATAAAGGGACATCATTATAGAGATGTTGCTGTAGTCATATATAACTATGATAAGATCTCAGTATTTGTTATCAAGGACCTTAATTCTATTTGAACTCAGATAGGCATTACTTAGCAAATGGGCCAGCATTAACACAAGCAATTGATTGAGACCTGTAATTGCAGATAGCAAAAAACCAATGACATCATTTCATGATACTGTTAATTACACATTATAATATATTATAAGAATTTTTATTATAAGAATTAACAAAGTTAAGTATTGTGTTGTGGAATATTTTCATGGAGTATTGTTTCACAAAATATCTATAAACGACTTAAGGGCAGAGTAATGGGAGAGAACATGGACCTTTTCGAGCTTCATTATTTCTGAATTGTATGTCCAAAGTATATAAAACTATACATTTTTGGAAAGGAAATGAGTCAAGGAATCCCATGGTGACGTCCGATTTGTTCAAAAATCTCAAGTTTTGAAAGAATCACAAAATTCACTTTTTACCCCAATTTTTTGTGACAACTTAGAAAAAAATCCGTTCGGAGTAAAAAAAAAATTCAGTTAGCTTTTCATGAAGAAGAGACATGAACTTAGGGAAGGTTTTTTATTTTTTTGAAATTAAGTCTCTTTTTTGAAATATTGAAAAAAACATGTGAAAAAAGCCATTTTGTCACTCTATTAACCTAAAAATTGCACATAACGGTGTATCTTTTTGTTTAAAACAAATATTTTGAAAAAATGAAAAACCTTCCCTAGACTTTGATGTACTCTAATAGTGCAAAAAGTTTATCCTTTGCTTGCATATTTTTCGAGTTATCTTGTCACAAAAATCGCGCAATATTGTCAAAAGTGAACTCTGAGAAATCGATGTTTTAGTAAAAAAGTCAAAATTATGCACAAAAGCGTCCTTAAATTTTAAAAGCGGTAAGACTTTCACACTTGTAAAAGCTGTATCTGGTGCATGGTCTAAATATGCATCTTTTTGCACCAATGAATCTATAATCTATGCTTTCAGTGCGCCAAAATTAAAAAATAATTAAAAAATCCAAGTGGCATTTTGACTGCAAATTTTTGTTTTGTTTACAACACATTTGCTGGCGTTAACAACATACCGAATGCGCCTTGACTGCGTTGGACATACTGGCGCAGAGTTGCGCCCATGAATCGCGCAGCGTAATCACAATATTTCGCATTCGCGCATTTCTGACTCATTATTTCCGCCAATTTACTAAGCTGTCTTGAGCCATGTGACTTTTTAGAGTTGAAAAGAGTGAAATAAATCAAGCAAAAATACGAATAAATATTAGCAAGTTGTATTTTATCAGTTTCAAGTGAAAGAATACATCTTAGTGTTGATAAATGTCAAAAATCTCAAATTCGATTCGTGGACGAATGTGTCTTCCATTACTCTGGCCTTAATTTTGCAGGTTCCTCCAATCCAAAACACCTTCCAAAAATATTTTTGATATCTATTTGCTTTTGATTTTTACTGGCAAAACCTTATGAAACTCTCTGGGTATTGTTATATACTATTATATGAGAAGATAGATCTTGATGTCACCATCTTTTTTCACTTATGGGGAAATTATTGGCTTATTCGGGATGTTTGTGACTGGAGTGCAGCATCTAAGTTTGGTTTGTGTGTGCCAAGTCCAACCTGTTTGATAAAAACGGAGCTACTTATAGAACTTTAATCAAAATAGTTGACACAAACAAGCAGCAGTGCACTCTCAATCAACATATTTCAAGAAACAGATTCCCATGACAGATGATCATAATTATCCAGGAAAGAATCAGCAATTTTAGTTATAAGTCAATTCACATATCGTGGTGTCGATCGACTTGAGTCTGCATTCTCAACTTTTCTCTTAACATTTTCCAAAATAAATGCTGCCCAGCTTGATCCTGTGGCCATTTCAGGTAATTTTTCTTGCAAAGAAATTGTCTCAGCCATAGTGTCATCTTTGCATCTGGAATTGGCTCCAGGAGGATGAAGATTAATACATCTTGACCCTCATCCATCAGTCGTAACCATGCATTTTGCATCTCAAAATAACACCATTCACTTTCTACATATTGTGGGGATAAAATGACTATTGTTTTACAACTATTTTTAATGCTATTTGTTATTGCCTCTAGTAAAGGAGTCCCAGGAATATAATCTCTGGCATGTCCAATGCAAAGATTAAATGGCTCAACGCATTCCTCTAAATTTGGTCTAAGCACTTCCAAGACCCATTTCAAATCTTTATCACTGTCATGAGCATATGACACAAAAGCATCAAATTCAATTTCGTTTATGTTTGCATTAACATCATCTCCTCCGATGGGTTTGTACTTCCTCCTCCAACTGCATAGAAGAAAGAGTTTGTAGCGTATATGCCATCGGAAGCGAATAGCGACAACACAAGTCACAAATATAACAAAACTAATTGCTATTCCAATGCTCAGGTATGTGATCAGGTAAGACTGGCAATCCAAAACAACTTGGGTGATGCTATATCCGGCAAAACTGTCTGGACTGTTGCATTTGTAGCCCAAAGTGGGAACTAGGAAGACAACTTTGTCTGCTAGAATCCAATCACGAAATGGTAACACTTCGCATCCACAGGAAAATGGGTTGCCGCTTAAGTCGAAAGTGCGTAGAGAGGAATTGGCGATTGCATCCAAGAAACTTTTTGGAACTTGAGCTATTTGATTTTTAGGAATCAAAAGTGTGTTGATTTGTCGCAGATCAGGCAGCCAATCTATTAACAGCAGTTGATTATAACCAAGGTTCAAATATTTGAGGTTATGCAAATTAGAAAATGCGTTTTCTTCAATGATTTGGATGCTGTTATCACTCAGATTGAGATGAGCAACAAATGGGGTGGTTAAGTTGAACATGCCATCAGTGATATGGGTGATCTTGTTGCCAGAAAGTGTCAATGTTTCTAACATTGGAAAGTAAACTGTATTCCACTGACTATAAAAATTTGACATTTCAAGGAAACACCCAGTTAAGTCCAGTTCTTTTAGTTTGGACAAACCTCTTATAACTGTTATATCATTAACAAAAGTTTCGGCTAAGTTTAAGATTTTCAAATTGGGTGCCTTAAGTTTTAGCTGTAGCTCTCGTGCTGTAATGATATTCTTTAGAGCAGGGTAACTGAGGTGGAGGGTAGTTAGCTGTGGCAAGGCATCTGTCCAGTAAGCAAGTTGTAAGTACTGCTGGCTTGTGATAAAACTTAGATTCAACTCAGTTAGGTTTGTAAGCTTGTGCATCCATAGGCCAACATTGATCAGTGGGTTGTGAGATAGGTTTAAGTGTGTCAGAGATGAAACCGGTTCAAATGTGTCCAGTGTAAATCGACCAGATAGGCTATTATAACTCAGATCTAAGGATCGCAGAGATCTAGTGTTGGAAAAATCTGATAAAACTTGAGAGGAAATCTGTACTAAGTGATCATCAATCAATATAAGGTTCTGCAGGTTTGGTAACCCAGCGAATGCATGTTCAGATAGTGTCAAAGGGGGCAGGATAACTGAACCTAGATCTAAGTGAAGCAGTTGTGGAAACCAGGTATATGTGTAATCATCTACATGATCAATTGCAGCGAATCGTAGGTCTAAAGTTTGGAGAGTTGAACCCCATTTAGATAATGACTGAAATGTTGTATTGGTGAAATGGGTTTCATTCTGAAACATCATTATTTTCAAAAATTGCAAATGATCGGATTCCAAAGATGGTAGCGCATCAAAAACTTCAAAGAAAGTTGCAAAGTAAGTCAGATCTTTTAGCGGCTTTAAGATGCCCTTTTCAGCTGTAGTTGGTGTAATGCCATCCCAGAGTAAGAAGAGATCAATTAATGGTGCATTCGCTAGGTATTCAAAAGTATCATTTGAAAGGTTTTGTGTAATTTGAGGATGAAGTAAAGCTTCAGAGTAAATCCCAAGACTTTCAAGTTGCGTTAAGTTTTCAAATGCTTTGCCTAAAATAATTGAAGTCAGTGGATTTTCTTTCAAATCCAATACTTTCAGAGAATGCACTGGTGCAAAAGCGGAACTCGGTATTGCTCCAAAGTGGTTACCATTCAAATATAGCTCTTGTAATTTGACAAGATCACTGAACACAACACTTGATAAACTTTGAAGATGGTTGTATGACAGGTCTAGTATGTGTAAGTCATGTAAGCCAGCAAAACTTGAAGATCCAATTGAACACAACGCATTGAAACCAAGCAGAAGAATTCTCAATTTGGTGAGATCAATAAATGGTGAACTCTCTGTGTAATTAATCCTGTTGAATCGCAAGTCAAGATTTTTGAGTTCACATTGACCGGTGAATACAGAAGTGGATAGTGATTGTCCCGTCAGTTTATTTTGGGATAAATCAAGAGTTGTTATGTTGGTTTCCAAAGTTGGAATTGATGAAAGGTTCCTGTTGTGACAGTCAAGCTCCATGTTGTTGAAAACTTTGCATGACATACTACCCTTTGGGTAGGCATGATAACCATGTATGATGGAAAATAAACATAAAGCTCCTAAACAGAACACAAAAATATGGCAGGCCATTTCTACAGAAGCTACAGACTCGGGTGTACATGTATGCTCAAATCATGTGCCAAAATAATCTTGGACTGATAAAGGATTTAAAATGTGATTTAATCAGTCCTCCGATACAGTCCGCCTTGTCTTTGAAATTCATAGTCCACTCTATTGTATAAACACAAGCAACTTAATTCCTTTCAGTGTACTAAACTACTTGATGATATTTACATGTAGGCGTAGTCCTTCCAACTTACACATACGAGGCATTGGAGAGTTTCCTATTCAAGATTCACTCAATTTAGCAGAAATCACTTGTTGATAGTCCTGTGTAGTAGCAATGACACTGGTAGACACTATCTTGTTTTGTACTGCGGTGAAGACAGGTACCTTGCACTCGATATAACTATAAGTTACCAATTCAAAGAGTGTTTGTACAAATTGTTTGCACAGAATGCAATATTTCATCAAAAATTCAATGTGCCAAACAGGAACCATGACCATTAATTTGTCCAGCACATTGTGAACATACAATTCAAATGTTCATGATATCTAATCAATCGAATGTTTGTGATAAAGAACCACATCGACAGAAACTAATTACGAAGGACTTATTAAACCATGCAATTATACCCTCACTTGATTAAACTTATGCCAAGACCAGCAAGATAGCACCAGAACAAACCAGCTGTACTCTTTTGATTCATCACAGTATGAACTGGAAAAAGAAAAATATATATATTATTGTGAAATTAAAAAATGTTATAAATAAAAAATGTGTTGTATTTTGAATAAAGAATTATAAAAAATGAAAATTAATTGTTTTTCAGCTTGTCATGTTACTTTCTTTTGGAAGACTGGTAATGAGTCTAGAGAATTGAGTTACTCTGTTCAATAGAGTTTTGATTACATTAACTGATATAACCTGTGGGATTTTCCCAGCCCTGAGATCACTGGTGAATTGGCTCTTTACTGGTGACACCCTTTGCATATTTTCAGATTGATTTATTGAATTAATTGTAGGCACTGTGTATGAGGAAACTATAATTGGTATTTAAAGCTGAACAATTCATATTAAAATGTCATAATTTGGGGTAGTTTCTGTAAGTTATCACAAAGTAGCCATTATTTATTCAATTACGTGAGCATGATGAAGGGGGTGAGTTGGCAAGAAGTGATAAAGGAGGCGGAGGGTGTGTAGGTTATTTGTGTGGGGTGTATTTGTGACTATGGAAATAACAAATAATGTGCTGATTTCTGCAGAATAAAGCTACACTTTAAATTCTGTAATTGTTTTATCCTGATGACTGTCTGAAAAAGTAAACCAAAATGTTGTTCAACTGTTCATATACTAGTCGTGTATTAAAGGATTCACCTATCAGCAGTAGTAATATGAATTTCTGTGTTTATAAGTTTCAAAAGAGTCATTCTTTTAATAATTATAACACTAACAGCACTTAATATAGCGCATTTCCAGAACCTGATCAAAGCACTTTACAAAAATACAAATTATACACAAAACATAATACCTTAAAGGTAGGCATAATACCTTACTTGTAAGCTTAAATATTTTTCCTTCATTTTCCAGATACAGACACTATTGTACTGATAGAGACATGCAATTAAAACTTAGCTTGACTATTCTTTGGTTCATCTCAAGTTCGGTAGTAACATGAATGCTTATAAATTTGCAGTTGCGCTGCAAGCGTGCAGGCAAACTACAATTTGATACCACGACCAGTAAAATAAGCACCTACGTCAAACCAATGTATTGTTGTGATTGTTTTGAATACTTAATAGACTGAATCTGATATTTTTACATGTTTTGTGTTTTGGTTTGTTCATCTTCCAGATACAGACACCATTGTACTGATAGAGACAACAGATGGAAACGTAGCTCCTTCAGTGCACTCCTTACAAACCGGTACCAATGCCTTCTCCTCTCTTCTACAGCCAGGAACTACCACCGCATCACCAGATAATCATGTCTACAAAGCCAATCTCATCTTGGTGCAGGAGAAGATGAAATTGGAGCAGAAGGTGGAACACCTGCAAAGGGAAAGGATGGAGATGGAGCATAGATATAAGACTGAGAACCAGAGACTAAAGGCTAAGGTACATTTGTCATAATTAACAAGAAGTGATGTATATAAGGGGAAAATTGTTTGTTTCTGTTAGCTTACATACATTTTGTGACCCGTCATATCAAAACTGACCAGTTGTCGGCTGGTTGCATTTGCAGATAACTATGAAGAAGATAGGAAAATTAAGAAAATTTTAAAAAATTGAGCTTGTCTCGCCTCATAAAGCATATTCTCTTTATCTGTGTAATTTTAACGAAAACAAAAATACTATAGTCTGTATGCCTGCCTCGAGGCAGTAATTTAGATATTATTTTTCATTGTATCTGTAAAGGAAATGATGATAAGCATATGAAAGTATTCATTTTCAGGAAGGAAATGCCTGCAAGGAATTCAACTAGCGTTACAGATTCCTACAGTTTTAGAGAAACAAAATTAAATTTTACTTTCCTGCCTCAAGGAAGGCATAGTAGTTTAGTAGTTTATCCTAGTTTTGAAGATGTCCCTGACAACACTTTTTGAAAAATCCAGTAAAGTAGTTATTTTCATGTCAAATACAAAATAAATAAAAATTGAGAAAAACGTTTCAAAAAATTTATTACAGAATCAATAATGCACAAATTTTTGTATAAAAATCTAATTGACAAGTGCTAACCATGTCTCATTCCCCATTTTGTGTCACATTCCTTTGCTTATAGGTTGATCAACTGACAGTGTCCAATTCAAACTTAAAGCAGCAAGTAGAAACACTACGTAAAGCAAGTGCTGAACATATTCCAGACAGTGATCAAGTAGAAATAGAACAGCTCGTTAAACACATGGAAGAACAGCACTCACAACTAGTGAGGCACCATTTAGCACAACTGAGACTCTACATGAACTCCCAGCAGATCACGACAGCAAATCAAGAACTCCAAGACGCAACACAAACTATGCAAGATGAGACACACCAAAGAGTTCAAATCATTCCTGTAGCGACAGCAGAAGCATTGGAACGTATGATCAACCAGGCAGACAATCAGCAGAATTCAACATTAAATTTAAATCAAGAGGTTACCATGGAAACCCCTGAGGGTAGTTATCAAGTGACTTTGCTGCCAGAGGTGTCATCAGCCGAGGAGGCAGCTCACGCTCTCAATGAAGGAGTTGAGGTGGAAGACACTGGGGAGTCTGAAATGACAACATTGTCAGGGGTCACTGTTCCATATTCAGATGAGAGAACAATAGATGATAGTGAGGTTTCCATTGTTGCAGAGACACAAGTTGTGTATGAACAAGAAGAGCAAAATGGGATGTCAGAGCAGAGTTTGGGGAAGAGATCAGCAGATCAGGAAGATGATGTAGAACAAGCAGTCACAGTTCGTAAGACCAGGAGAAGGTGATGGTCATAACGATAAGGAAGTATTATACAACTGAAATATTATTCAATTTGCTTGCCTCTTTACGTCAGGCAGGAAAGTTGGAAGTTAGTTTAACTAACATGTTTGTAGAAAATGTCCACTTGAACTTGAAAGCAGGGATGTAGAAAGTGGGGGAGCATGGAGCACTACTCCCAGAAAATGACTATCAAAACAGGATAGAGAGAAAATTAAAATAATGTGCTCCTGAGTAATATTAAAATCACTTTCTACATCCCTGCTTGAAAGTTTGAAACCCAAAATGGGATTTTTTTTTTAATGTAATATTTTATAGAAACACAAGCTGGTATGAAGGGCACTTACAGAACCTCTTTGTTTACCTATTACTGTAAAGCATGATATTTTCATTAAAATTGTGTGTTTCGGAGAAAAATTATCAGGAATTTATACATTTTCTTAAAAAAGTAAGAAAGGAAAAAAGGAAGTAAGAAAGTAAAAGGAAGAAAAATTATGTGCATGCATGAAAATTTCATGAATCAAACATTTCATGGTTTACAGTAAGTGTACATGGAATGCAACTGAAAAGGGTTCACTAGATACCCCAACAACTAGTAATGCCCAGCTAGGGTAGTAGAATATGCCTAAAAACGGCAATTGTTACATAATAGACCTTGCTCGGAAATGAGATCACAAGGATTTTGAGCAACCAATTACGTACGAGTATGTCACCTCAAAAATATGTAAACAAACCACTTCAATTTAAAGATCAGCCCTGCTGTTACTTGAGAAATGTGTGAACAATATGTTTTGAAGATATATTCACATATTTTTGACCCAAAGAGAAAGGTGTGAAAAACATTCTTTGGGAGATTGATGGATTTGTTCTTAAACTTCAATGTCGTCACCCTCATAACAAAACTGCCTAAGTCATTCTTACATATTTCTCATTTGCAATTTTGATTTTCTGCGTAATAAACCCATAATTAATCAAATTTTCAGCCGCATTCTTCATTAACTTGTGAAATACATCACAGAACATGTAAGAATGACTTAGGCAGTTTTGTTATGAGTATGACGATGTGTTTCATCTACCATTGTTTGAAAGTACCTCTCTCATCCACAATTGAAAGTTCATAGTGGTTTATTTATATCTGTTACACATTGGAACTTTGCACTATGCTGAAGAGGTACTTTTTCTGTGCACACATTTGAGGAAATAATTTCATGCTTCGGGTTTATCTGAATGAGTTGTTAAAAGTCGCTTTGAAAATGTCAGTGTTATGTATAGTGTCTGACCGATCAGGTCCCTATCTGAATCGGCCGATTGGCCGATCAATTCCCTCTTTGATCTGCCGATTCGATCACCGATCACCGATTACCAATTCCCCAATTGTAAACAATGGCTGCCATCGCCATGAGTAAATTTCACCTGTACATGTATGTTGAAAGGGTACTTATACGCAAAGTATTACCATAATTATGTATGCTCTGAGCACAAAACTACACTCCGTGCTCATTTACAATACTTAATTTGACCATGATTATTCTAAGTTCAATTTACCTTTTCCCCCTGATATCCGAGTCCGTCGAATCATTCGATCGCCCCATTTTAATATTGTGTTTACGTTCAAGTCAGTATTGAGTTTTGCACACGGCCCGTAGCTGACACGCACATGTGTAACCCGGAAGTGTTGAGTTTTGCACGCGGCCCGTAGCTATCTTCAATCTGACACGCACGTGTAACCGGAAGTGTTGAGTTTTGCACACGGCCCGTAGCTCTCTCCAATCTGACACGCACGTGTGTAACCCGGAAGTAAGAACTACAATTGTACATATGCATGCGGGGAATTACCTGATTGATTATCTCAGCTGCGTGCCTGAATCACGGTATGATTTTATATATGTTTATCGCCTACAAAGCTTGTTCTTTTGCTAAATTTCGCTTGATTTAAAGAAAGAAATATACCAATAAATGAATACTTGTTAAGCTTCAACAATTACTTTCATGATATTGGGTGATCGGTGCATTACATCGGCGGATGAAGGAAAAATCGGCCGATGCAGATCACTACCGATAAGCTAATAATCGGCCCGATAAGGAAGCTCCCGATCTGATCGGTCAGTCTCTAGTTATGTAAGGTTACTACACAGAACACGTTTGTGTTCTATAAGTCACCACACAGATGATGATGGTGTTCAGTCCACAACACAACATGTCTGTGTTATGTAAGATTACTGCACAGAACATGTCTGTGTCCTGTACGTCTACTACACAGATTATGTATGTGTTCTGTAAAGTCTACTACTACAGGACTTGTCTTTGTGCTGTAAGATGACTACACAGAACATGTCTGTGTTCTCCAAGTCCACTACACAAAACTTTTATGTGTTCTGTGTAGTGGACTTACAACACATAGGCATGTCATACCTTATAATAATGTAATATTCCAATTATTTGAACATACAGTTACAATATACTTCTGATTCAAAACAAAAATATGGGTTTGAACTATATGATTTGCAACTTTCTTCTCATTTGGTGGGAACAGGTCTCTCATATTAGATATCAATAACATTTGTATTATCAGGTTATGCTGTGGGTCACACCATATATTTTGTCATGAAATAATGGTCACAGAAAACAGTTCAGGAAGCCTAGCACTAGCAGTAGGAGGTGGTTCAGTGGATAGGTTGAAAACACCTAGGGGTCTTTTGATAGGATAAGCCTTTCTCAAGGGTAAAATGTGTGGGGCAAGGTTTATTTGGCAAGTCAAATGGGGTCAAGCATATTTGGCAGGTCAAAAGGGAGAGAAGCAATTTGGACACACATTTACACCTTTTAATGTTGGTCTTAACTGGAAACTTTTGGGCCTCCAGGGTAAGACCAAAATAAAAGGCTCTAAAAAGGCTTATGTGCGGAAAGTCCTGTTTGGCTATGCTGGCATGATATATGTAGACCATTTAAGGTTTGCAAATTGGGTTCCCAAAAATTTGGCATTTGTTGGGGGAGGCAAGATTTTGACAAGCAAGTGGATGGTCAAGCATTTTTAGCATGCCATTTTGACATTTTATCGGGGCTCATTATTGCAAAGCCTGATCTACTTTATCAAATCTTCACAGAAAAAATTCTATCATGCTGCAAGGTAATTTTGCATAAGTACTTGTTTGATGCATATGAAGTCAATTCTATTCATTCACGTTTATATCAACTTTTCAATGTAAAATTATTGTGTACAATTTTGACACAAGAATAGTACAGATTCTGTTGTGTGCTATATATTTATATTATTGTTTAATAAATTGAATATAATGAAATTAAAGAAGATGTAAGATTTCTATTTGTTGAGTTTTGAGTTGCAGAGGATATGGAGTTGATATTATACTTCATAGACAGGTCCGGATTTCAATAAAAGTGAATGGTTTAAGCATTTCATGGTAAAAGTGAGGGTGATTTGAGTGTACTGAATTCAAAAATGGTGTTTATCATGCTCAATTTTGGGGTCTTAACCCCAACACCCTAAATATGTTGTTTATATACTTTTAACATGAAATGCTTTCTGCAAATATTGAAATCCGGACCCATCTATAAAGCAATAATGTGTGATTTGCACACAGCGACACCCTCAATTTTTCTTGAGTTTGATCATTTACATAAAATTCATAACTTCCCAATTTTTAATGCTCTTGCCTCTAGAAGTCCATGAGCAAAGATATCTTTTTCAAGTATTTCCGTTAATTCTGAATAGCATATGACTTCCTCAATACCATGGTACATCCAAGCATTTCAGATATTTTAATGTCATGAGGTGAAATGTTAAAGCCAGATTCTTTGCATCTATTGTGCAAGTGATGTTTCTTTATTTCTTGAATTTTTTGAACTTCTTGTTTCTGTTTCATATGTCATTACATAGCATGCCATAGGTTAGCCATAGTATATTGTTTGATTCACATACCCTCTCACCTCAATTTCTTGGATTAGTCAGATTTGTTGAATGGCTTTAGAATTTAGAAGGGAAACCTTACACATCTAAACTGATGTCTTTAGGTATTATGGTCTCAGCATCTAAAGTCGTGTTCACATTTTGAGTTACACCCGGCGTAAACTTACGCTAACATTGATAAAAATTCCACAAATATTTTCGCTACTCCTACCGCGTGTCCACACCTAGCCTACTCCTAGCACTACGCCGACCAGTTCCACCAAGCATTCACTTCTGGTCGGCGTAAACATCGGCTACCACTTCCGGTGTTTCCGTGACCTTTTTCAACCACGCAATATGTAATGTCTTAGTTCCAACCAATAAAAGGTCAAACTTACACCGGGTGCCAGGAGTAGCAGCGTTCACATTTCAACTTAAGCCTGGCGGAGGTTACACCCAGCTCGCTACTCCTGACCTTTGTCAGGAGTAATTCGTCGGACGTACGCCTGGCGGAACTCACGCTGACCATCGTTCACACTGCCACTACTCCTGGCAGCGCCTACCGCTACCCCTAGCAACTTGCGCCGACCAAGTTCCGCCGGGCGTACGTCCGACAATGTGAACACAACTTAAATTAGTTTATTTGAGAACAAGGAGTGCTTTCAAGTCATTTTAATGAAAAGTGGTTTATCAGTCAGAACCTCACATTTGAAAAAGAAAAATGGCCGTCTTGTTTGTTCTTGAACACAGTTTGAAAAATCCAAAACTACTAACAATGCTAATTTTACATTGAAAAAAATCCTTTTTTATGGATTCACAAAATTCCTCCGAACGAGAACCAAAAATTAATTTTACGTGGCCTCAATAAGCATGATAAGTGGGAATTGAAAATCTATACTGAAAGTGTTACCTTATCCTTTAGCATGCTCAGGCTGATCAATAAGATAACACTATTCCATTTGAAAGATAACACTGCTATCTCGATTCCATTACGTTACTTTTATTTCATATATGAACATGTTATAGAGGATTCAAAATAAGTATCTTAATTAAAATAGCAATTAGCGAAGGGTCATTCTGTAACATTGTTATGTTTTAGATTTCACAAAGATGCCAACAATGATATTTTAAACTGATTTTTAAATGATTTTAGCAAGTTTCAAAATGTTTAAAAACATTTAGAAACTTGCGGATTACATTTATATTTGTAAACCATTTGAACATTACAAGAAAAGGTATTAAAATATAATCAGTGAAGCACATGCAAATATTGTTATCATTATTTTAACAATAACAAGAAATGGACTTCCCCTAAGTTATGACTAATTTAAGATAACAGAGATCAAATATAAGCACAGGCCGTGAAGAAAAACAAAAGGGACTTCCCCAAATAACGAAAATATATTTTGATTATTTATATTATTAGTAGTAGAGCAGGAAATAGCAAAACATGCACACGTTGTGATAAAATTGTGTACTTTGAGAAAGATCATAGAGAACTATGATATTTTCAGGATAGGAATGAAGCAGGTTTGTCCGATGGTCAAGTTAAGGCAAGGAAATAATGATAATGTGAAACATTATAATCACATGCATGACATTTCTATTTAAAGGATACTTCGTGATCGGCAGCCTCATCCCCCAACTTGGGCCTATACCACAAAAATGTTGAAATATTCAGCTATTCAGGAGAACTATACATAATGCTTGAATACACACCCTTTCTTGCAGGTTCGATCGTTTGACAACTCGGACATCGTCCATTTGTATTTTGTGTAAATCTGTGTAAATCACAACACAGTGGCATATGGGGCACTGAGTAAACATTCATTATTGTGCGTTACACCCAAATTCAATGTTCGAATCAACTAAAATTTTGAAAATAAGCATTTTGCGTGGATATCTATTGAAACATCCTGTGTCCCTATAACATGTAAAAAGAAGATGCAAAAATCACGAAATGTCCCTTTATATTGCCGCAAAGATAATTATCATGAAATGCAGTTGGACCAAATCAATTGTTACCAATTTCTGCTGTACTATTTATAATTGATATAGTATCTTGAACTTGACACTATATCTTGTATCAAATCGTGCCGCTTCGTTCTTATCACAAATGATGTTGATTCTGAACACGTGACTGTAATTATAGAGTCTAAGGTATTACCCCGATACTAAATATACTTCCAGTCAGGAATTATACTTCCTCTTTCCGTGCAACGAAATCCAAACAATTAAAAGTTAACCAAGTTATTGCCGACACGCTGCTATGCTCATAAGTCGACCATATCAGACCGTGCAGCTTTTGTGAAAAGCTGGGTGGGAACCCTGAGCAAAGTCACCATGGCTAGCAATTTACTGTTGACGTTTTTGCTATTCTTTTTTCTCTTCATCTGTGTCAGAATGGACTCACCACCAGAAATATACAAGTATCCCAGAGGAAGCCTCTCGTGCAAGTTTTTTGACGAGGCTCAACTGGACTGCAGCTTCAGAGATCTTGTCACCATTCCACCACTACCTGAAAACATCACTTATGTTGATTTGGCGTTTAATCGAATCGATAATATATCTCAGTCTGATTTTGCTGGACAAGACAAACTGATCATCCTGGATATTCAAAGTAATCACTTGAGAGCTATTGATGGATCGCCCTTTGAAGACCTGATACAGTTAAGGGTTCTGCACCTAACATTTTCGTCTATAGAAGATTTGTCGCCAACATCGTTTCAGGGTTTATACAGTCTCCAGCAGTTGTTTCTTCGCTTCAATTTCTTAACTAGTCTTCCTAGAGATATTTTCAGTGACCTTTCTCAACTTTTGCTACTAGATCTTGGATACAATCTTCTAACAGAAATACCCAGTCAAACTCTTGCTCCTCTACACATGTTACAGCAACTGCACATGTTTGGTAACATGTTTACAACATACACATTTGAAGAAGGATTCAAGAATTTGACACATCTGTCTCAGCTCTATGTTCACTCTTTTGATTTAGGAGGTTCTTTGGCGAGTTCCGTTAGCGATGATTTTGAAGTGTTCGTTCACTTGGACAACAAAACATTTGATAATCTGGCTGAAATTCCACTGAAAAGACTGGACTTCTTATTCGAACATCTTACGAATGTCACTATAACTATAGATGATGGAATATTGTCCCCTCTTAGAAACCTTACGGACTTAGTGACATCTGATGGGTTTGAGGGTGCAATGCCCTTCTTAAACTCTGAACTGCAATTCCTGAAACAATTTCTCATACCTTACGATTACACTTTGTCAAATGATTCGCTTCAGTTTGCTTCTAAGTTTCGCGATTCACTAATTCAACTCGATTTAAGCTATTCATTAGTAGATGGCATATACGGACCTGCTTTCTTGGATTTTTCCAATCTGCGCGTTCTCAATCTTACTGGTGCGATTTATTCCATATTGTACATCTCTGATGACGCTTTCGTCGGTTTGCAAAAGTTAGAACAATTATATCTCGCGCATAATGAGATCAACAGACTACCAGTAGAGGCATTCGAGGCTTTTTCAAATGGGACGCTGAAAACGTTGGACTTAAGCTTCAATGCGTTAACAGGTGCATTCCTAGATAGCGATCCTTTTAGAGCAATCTCATCATCATTGACTCATCTGAATCTTTCGTATAATCCAATATCATTTGTTGAAGGATGGTTACATTCGTTGCAAAATCTACGCGAACTTCAGCTCGATTCCACCACACTTACGCGCTTCATCTATTTTGACGAATGGACAGTTCCATTGCTATCTTTGAAAACATTGCATTTCAGTTGGCCTTATCTTCCAGACGTACTCAAACATCAAAACGAGTTGTTTTTCTACCAAAAAGCACCTAATCTCGAAACATTAACTCTTGCTGGTGCAAGTGTCTATTCAACACAGATTATAGACAATCTTGATCAACTGAAATATCTTGATGCGTCTGAATCTTTTACCGAAGTGCCAGATTTTGATATTTGCTGGGGCAACACAATCTATTTTCCGCAATTACAAATTTTACGTCTGAGATCAAATCGGTTAAAATCTTTGGACAAGATGAGACTAAATGAGACCGTTGAAAATATCATGAGCCTTGATTTCAGTGGCAATCTTATACAAACAGTCTTGCATGCTTCCTTAGAATATCTGCCACACCTGCGCCATCTTTACCTTACTGGCAACAATTTACTTTCTCTGAATGGATTGCTAAATATACCGACTATCGAAATATTTAGCTTATCTAATAATTTCATCAGTAATGTTCCCATCACGTTCTTTGACATCATGGCGAACAACAGCCTCATGAGAGCAGTAGATATCAGCGGCAATCCGTATTCTTGCTCATGTTCCATCGAACCATTCCGAAAATGGATCCTTTTTGACCAATCCGTTTGGCTTAATCCAAATCTGCAGTACCAATGTAAAACTCCAGAGAAATTGGCGAGATTAAGCATCACCCAGTTGACTTTGGATTGCGAATCACATCTTTGGTTTTACGTATCAATTGGAGTTGCATGTGGACTTGTTCTCATTGTAACGATAATAACTGTTGTAAAGTACCGATGGCACATTAAATATAGACTGTTCTTGCTGTTTACACGCAGAAGAAAATACAAACCGATTGGAAATGAATTAGAGGACCTGAACCAAAATCAAATGGCGTACGATTGTTTTGTGTCGTACGCACACGAAGACAACCAAAACTTGACCTGGGTGCTAGATAATCTTACCGCAAATCTAGAAGGAGGACTAGAGCCTTTTCGTCTTTGTGTTGGTCATGCAAGAGACTTTATTCCAGGTACTCCTCTTCTGGAAGCCATTACAGAAGGTATCCACAAAAGCCGCAAGACCATCCTGGTTTTATCACCAAGTTATCTGGAGAGTGAGTGGTGTTACTTTGAGACGCAGCATGCGTGGTTGAAACTCCTAAATGAGGGCCAGGACGTCTTAATTCTCATTCTACTTGAGCCTATACCTGATGATAAGATGACAATGTGGTTGAGACAATTTCTTTGTAAGAAAGGTTATCTAAGGTGGCCCGAAACAAAGTCTGCACAAGATTTATTTTTCCGTTGTCTGCGAGAAATAATCAAAAAACCTACAACTGTAGATCGTCGATATGATACGTGATTTTTTTTCTTCGGTAAGGTCTTATAACATAGAGACAGATCCCTAGGCCATATTCATATTCGATACTTCAGTGCATTGTTTCTTCCGAAGGATTTTCTTTAAGTCGCGCAAAAATAATTAGCAGATGCCTTAAATAGTACAGTGATTTCTTGCTTCTCTTAATTAATACATTCTGTTTGGTAATTTTGCTTTTGACCTTGAGGAAATCCTTTGTTAAAATGAAAATCAGAGACTAATGTTAAGAATTCATTTTGAGCGCAAAATAATGTTTAATATGTAATCCATTAATACTTAGATTTTGCACAGTTATGAATACGACCAGACGAAATGACATTAATCATTTCTGTTATTATTGAATTGGATCAGAGAGGATTTAACTTTTTCCTTTAAAAGCTTTGAATGGAAGCTAATGGAATTCAGACGATCAACGGACAATGGTAATATTATAATCTCATCTTAATCACATGGTTAAGTTAAATAAAATGATTATAGATATATATTTAGATATCACGGTCTACATCCGCTACACTGCAAAAACTCGGGTGTTAAAAGTATTACACTGGTTGGAGTCAATAGATGACCGCACTCAGGGGTGTTATTTTTTAACACTTCTGGTGTTATTTTTACACTCTTTGTGTCATTTGTGACACCTGGAAGGTATAACAATATTACACCAAAAGTTTTTAAAAAACTTATAACGGGTTATATAAAGGTCATGAAAACGTTTTAATATTTTTGTATGAAAACACTCTATATACAACAACATTTTTAAAATGTTGTCGAAATGTTATTTTAAAACATTTCTTGCAAACATTTTTTGCGAAATATTTTGTCAACACTTAAATACTATTATCATGATTATGTCAGAACATTTGCAGTAAGTTATCAAACATTTTTTTAATGTTATGAAAACGTTTAATACCCTTTATATACCCCGCCATTTAAACGTTTTCTGGCAACCTTTTCTAACCTTTTGCGAATAAAAATATCGAAAACATTTTGTGTTTTCAGTGGGCTGCATGTTTCATAGAAAGTGTGTAAACGTCGACAAAGTGATGATTTTGATTTAAACTTTTGATCCAAACACAAGGAACTAATTCCTACCTCGGAATTTTAAGATGGTACTCTATCTTTCATCAGCGAGTGAGTGACTGTATCAGGTCGTGATCTTTTTGATAACAGACTCGTAGACTCCTGAAAGTTTGAACCGGCCCCCGTCTTTGTTGAGAGTATGGGATGTGAACCACATTCACATCGAGTCTCCTGGACACTTCACATCAAAGCCAACCAACTATCATGGTTGGTTGGCTTTGATGTGAACTGCTTCTTTGACTCCACGCTGGAACCACCTGCTGTCCCTGTAAAGTATGTGAACTTTGTCCAAGTCCACAAAGTGTCCAGGAGACTCGATGTGAATGTGGTTCACATCCTTGTGTTTGGATCAAACGTTTAAATCAAAATCATGATTTATACCAACACAGATGAACTTTCATGAACGTCGACGAAGTGATTTGACTGTTTATTAGCATTAAGAAAATACAAATATAAAATTGCTTCACTCGTATGTGTAGATCCCGGTGTAGATATATTATTGACTGCTCTGATGGAAATGGAATTCCACTATCGCCATTATTACATTCTGTGTGGACCACTGTAAATAAAGTTATTTTAATAAAACGCGTAAAAGGCGTCTGTATCCATACTGTAATACACACCTGGACAATTTAGCTAATGTGTTTTTAAAAATATTTCCGTCGGAAGAGCTAACACTGATGGACTGATAGTTTTAAAACCAACACTGTGCGAATAAAAACCAAAAGGTAATTCCATATACAATATTGCTGATATTAAAATGTTTATGATGTAAATTCCCATTTTGTCTCTTTCTTTTATCTATAGTAAATTGCTATCCGGATGTTGGAGTACTATACGGTATATAGTTCAAATATTTGTATTACATACCCGTGTTGTTAAGGGTAGAGACTATAGACATTTTTACCAAAGGAACATATTCTTGTTTATACCATGATATTGTTGTATCTCAATACTATCACAACTTCAGCTGCGTAACTTACCTAAAAAGTGGTTCTTTTAATTAAAAATGCAATAAATAAAGTCACTCTGCGCTTTTAGTACTGACCAGACTATAGTAATATTTTTAAATCACTGCGATTTTAGTACTGACCAGACTATAGTAATAATATTATGCAATACTAGCAGCTATTAATCATGCTTCAGTGGGCAAGTACTTCTAACTTTAAATGGTATTGAAATTTGTCTTGTCCGGGGGACTTCCGTATAGCTCAGTGGCGTTATTTTCTAGGGTCTGTGGTGAATATGACTGATGCGTAGTAGGCCTACATGTATGTAGGGCTGTAAAAAGCCTGTTCAGTGATTTCATCCGGAGAATGTAGAAATCCATGAATCAGCAAAATTTAGATTTTAGCACCTTGTCCAGTATCTTTGTTAGTTTCGATGTGCAAACCTTAAGCCCTGTATTAAAGACAAAGTAAGTTATTTTACATGAATCTGTAATTTCTCTACTTAGTAGAGAAATCAGCTATTATTATTATTTAATATCGGTATTTTATTTTACACATATCGTGGCCAAACGGCCAAATTACATGTAAAATTACAATTTGAACATACATATAAATATTAAACACTTTAAGAAAACTTTTAAAAGACATCAACAATTGCATCTATAGGGAAAAAAGTATGAGATCAGAAAGCACTCGGTCATATTATTGCACGCAAAATATTAATTTAACCAAAATACTATTGCACTATGAAAAACATCAAAATATACTCAAATCCAAAAATATCATGCATAGGCGTAGATCCTGGGGGATGGGGACTTATCCCCCCAATATTTTGCCAGGGATGGTCCATACAGTCACCCCCCATGTCGATGCCTGATAATGGGTTTCTGATCAAATTAACCTCATATTTGCCCATTTTAGCCCCAAAAGTGCAAATTTTCACGCGCTTCGCGCGCATTTATTCTACTTTTACACCTTATTTCATCAGTTTAGCTTCAAAATACCAAAATTTTTCGAGCACTTAGCGCGCAATTGTACCATAATTGCCATATATTGTCGCTCGATTGACTATACTTCAATTTTTTTCCAACTCCATTCCCCCATGTCAAAAAGAAATCTACGCCACTGATTAAATATGTCAAACATAATATAACAGTTGTACCAGACTATAAAAAGCAATCATGGCATTGGCAATAATGAAGAACAATCCCAAGAGGAGATTTAAAAGATTAAAAAATATGGAACGGGGCTATAATTTTATCAATACTATACTGCTTTCCTCGGTTCTTGCCAAAACGTTTTAAAATATCTAATGACAATTTTAATGATTTATCCTTCACTTTTAGGCATTTTGTATAGAATTTAAATTTGTTTTACCATTTTATACTTTCTCTGGGATCAATGAATAGCCCTTAAATTAAGACCCCCCTCTCGCTATCCCCCAGCACATCGTTTGTCATCCACCACACACACACACCCACTTGTTTCCCATTGGATCTATCGTCATCATGATTTAGACGCTTTTATTGTTTCATTGACAACTTTTATTATATTTATCACTGATAATGTTGCCAAAAAGTCTTTTGAAATTAGTAGGCGTCATTAGTAGATCTCATATAATATAATGAAGTGCTCCCCCGATAGCAAAATAATGACAGGCGTATGCTTAGTTTTGACATGTAAGAATACAAAATGATTTCCTGAGTTATTAATGGGGAGTTATAAGCTCCATTGCAAAGTGAAAGCAGAGCGATGTGTGTGGATGTGGGGGGGGGGGCATGTGTTGTGTTTATGGCCCGGGGTTTATATTATTAGGGGCAAGCATCGAAATAAGCAGATCTGGACCAGGAACCACACATTTGGAAAAAGCGGTTCCTGGTCCTGTGATTATCTAGTGAACCAGGAGGCATTTTTAAAGAGCTATGAGTCATTTAATTTTTAATTGTACATGTTACATACAAAAACCGATTTAACTAACAGGCTCTATTTGAAAAAAAAAAAGAGGAGCCTGGTTTTGGTGTGGACCAGGAGTCAAAATGTTATGACCATTGGCTCCTGGGTGCCTGCTTATTTCGAGGCTTGGGGAGGGGTGGGTTAGGCAATTAACAGCTGCCTGATATCATTCAACATTTCTGATACTGTTACGGCTTGAAATTTAAAGGCAGCGGGACTTTCGGATGCTCTCAGGAACAACTTTTACCACCTGATGAACAATCTCAAATGCTCTAATTTGCACCAACATGACAGTATAGATTAGGCCCATGAAAGTCAATTCCGAGTTTATCGTTACTTTTTTTCAGGTTGGTGAGGTGACTTTTTCTTTTTCATTTTTCATTATTTCATCAGATTTCATTATTGACCTAAAATGCGTGTTGATTTGAAGCCAAACTCATACATGTGATTTATAAACATGTTTTTTTTTTATATGGGTAAGGACTAGAAAAATTAGAAAAGAGCCTGGTTTCATGCTTCCAAGTTATGAATATATGTTTTACAAACAAAAATATATGTTTCCAATTGCTAAAACTGGTGAAAACACTGATACTTTGAAAATAATGAATTATTTTGGCATTTTTTGACAATTTGATGCGGGTATTTTTGGTTTCCAAAAAAGTGACACGGGCGGGGGACGATAAACTCGGAATCGACTTTCACGCGCCTTATAGGAAATATATTCTATCAGTTAATGGTTTTATAGTTTATTATTTCGGTTTACCAAAAATAAAGAAATAATATCAGCAATAACTGTAAAAAATGGTTTATGTCCATCTGAAGCCAAAATAATAGGATGAATTAAAAAATAAAACGCACTATACTAATATACTATATCTTGGAGCTATAGCGATAAACTAAACCAACAAATATAATAGAAAACAACAAGAAATAATACAGTTATATAGAAAACAGTCCCAGTACATAACTCACCGATAAATTACTCTCTTATTCATTTCACATTCATTTATCTAATGTGAATTACAATGTGACGCTTATTATACGCAAGACTGAGTCCAGCTGTTACAAATTTGATAACTCAATTCAAAACTTCTGAACACAGTACATTAGGATCAAGGGCGTTGGTTCGAATCAATTGTTTGAAATCAATCAATGTGAGAAAGAATTGGGATTCCAATGCGCTCAATGCAGAGTGACTTGTATTCTGTCAGAACTGTCAACGCAAGCTATATAGTGCTGTGGTATTTTAAAGTGATTGGAGGTGTTGTTCTGTAATAGGAATATTTTCGCCATTTTATGGAGGAGAAAAGTGCAAAAGACATTGCAAATAACGACGATCAAGGATTCTAATATATACATAGCCGAACCGGAATAGGTATGTAAACTACATACGACGTTTGAAGTAAATTCTTAATGTTCTTCATAGCAAGAACATATAAAACATTGTCAAAAATGCAACTTCTTACAAAACGCTATATTCTCCGATAGTCCATATTTGCATGACTTCGGCGAACACATTTGGTTCTCGTTTAAATTCTACCAATAGCACAGTCGATCTAATGTTATCTGCGGTTAGAGGACAGTTTAGAGAACTCTTTTTGCTGGTTGTTTGGTTTAAAATCCCGATATTTTTTAATATCGGGATTCAAGCAGGCGATCCGTATGGTATGAAAAAGACGTTGCAAATTGTCAATGAAAGAGCTTATAAATTAAAATCACGGACATTTAGCTCAACAATAGGCATCTACATTCCAAGCGGAAACGCTTTTCAGAAACATAACCCACTTTTTCAGCAATCGCTGAAACCTAAATATGCAATTCCAGGCGATTTGTAAAAAATAGCGTCAGCATATTTTACTATGAATTTGGGACACCGAAACAAATGCTTGCATTGGTGCCAGACCTATTATAATGATACGATAATTAGGCCCCCAATAATGGCTTTCATTTTAACCGTTATTTATTAAACTGAGATTTTTACTTTTTGAGAAATTAATGAATTTATCGAAAAACTTTTCGGAGAACGCTACTTTAATGAACCCATCCCTTAATTACCAAAATGGCATGTGACTCGTGCCCTTAGTTGTATTGTATCCAATTAATAGTGTTGTGGAACTACGTACGGACAGGGAACTGCACAAATTTAGATAAGCAAGGTGCAAAACTACAAGTTTAGTAGACTATTTGTATGAATAGGCCTACATAGCACATCACAAAAAAACTAACTACCCCTTTTTCTTGGAAGACAATAACTAAAAATCTATATAGAATACACCCTTCACCGCCCCTCCCCCTACTCCACAACACATACACCTATATCGTACCCAGACAAATCATGTGAATTTTAAGCTGACGCATAAACAAATAAAAGGCAACTTAGTTAGATATGATGTATCAGACTAAGGAACAATAAATTACTGAATTGTCCGAATATGATGAGAACGCAACAAAATAATTTGCAACGCACCCAACACATCTCTCATAGGTGTTTTGGGATTCGCTTAGCGTCAATTAGGTAATGAAATATACGCAGTGTGTTTCTGCGCTGTAGGGTTAGCTAGCGATGATCAGGTACCTAAACATCTAAAAAAAAATAACTAACCCCCCTTAAATAATGGCCATTATTCACAAAGGGGCTATTGTATTGCACATCTGTAAAATGTGTTGGAAGCAGAATTTATTTCTGCGTATTTTGACACCTCATTTGATACGATAGCTCAGAAAACAATAAAACACTGGTCAATTTAATGTAGTGAGGTTCAGATTTGAAAGTTGCACTTACATACAAATTTTTAGAATACAAAAACACTCAAATATCATTACACAGATTTCCTTCCATTATACTGAATGCAAAATCAATAGAATCTACTGCAACTTTCAATGGGCTACATTGATTTAAATGTACGATGTGACGTCAATATTTAGTCAATTGCTACAAATGAGGTGTCAAAATATGCAGAAGTAAATTCTGCTTTCAATGCATTTTACAGATTTGTAATACAATCCCCCGTTTTTTTAATAATGGTCATTATTTAAGGGGGGTCAGTTACTTTTTTTGAGATGTAATAGGGTAAGGGTTCATTATTGATCGAAAATTATATCCTTTATTCCGTAAACAATAAGTATGATAAATAGACGGCTTTCTGGCATAACGGCTCGTAGCAAAGTGGTATAGGGTCTGGACTATAGATCCATAGGTTGCTGGTTCGAACCTCGGCCGATACTTGTAGAATTTTAAATCTATAACATATTTCGGTTTAAGTAAGAGGAAATATTCGTTAGTGTGAAGAGGCACGCTTCGTAGCGCTTGTGAGGTACCTAATCGCCTATCGTGAAAGTGTGACAAGAGGCTGCTCACTAACAGCTATTATATCACTCAGACATAAATTCTAGACAGTTCATTGGTTGATTACCATTTGCCATTTTTACTATCACCCTCTCCGTGTGATAGTCTTTACCATCATAGTGCTGTGTCGTAGTGCGCCTGCGCCAGGCCGTGCGCTGACTCTTAGACTCGCCGATTTAGTTATGGGGTGGGCAGCAAATTGTGAATTATGTCACGGCAAAACATAGTGTTATGTCGATGAAAAAGTGTATTCCCTAAAAATAGTATTTTTGAGTAATAGAATTTATGTATGAGTGATATAAAACAAATATTAACTGTCTTAAATTCGTGTAATGGTCGAAATATAATCACTCGGTGAAAGATGTATTGTTCCATTCCACTCGCCGTTCCGGCTTGTGGAATGGAACAATCCATCTTTCACCTCGTGATTCTATTTCGACCATTACACTCATAGACAGTTAATATTTGTATACTGGCAATATCTGAGACGAAAATAGTGCTCGTAGAGTTCTATTGCAATGTTCTGGACGGCTGATGTATATCTCCTTAGCCTTCTCCTTGTTTGCTTATCCTGTTCAGCGAAGTCCATTGTACACTTGCAGTACATTTATAAATCATTTGCGTATAAAATCCTCGCACAAAAATGGTGCTGCTTTTTCCAAACACTTAACTCCTTGCGTAGTTTTCCAAACACTTAACTCCTTGCGCAGTTCTCCAAACACTTTTTGACTCCTTGCGCAGTTCTCCAAACACTGAACTCCTTGCGCAGATGACAATCTCTAAAAGTGGTGCTTCTTTCACCAATCACTCTTTCTCCAGGAAACATGCTTCTTCCTGCACTGCTCCACTTTATTGACAGATGTGTTATTTTAAGCTCCAGCAAGTCGACAGAAGAACTTTAATCCTTTGGGGGGGGGGGGGGGAGGAGAACCTTCATATACTCAAAATCTCCTTCGTTGCTGTATTAAAATAGCACATTATTAGTTGTGTCAAATGTACCTCTTTTTGAAGCACAGGATGACCAACACATAGAGAATTTACAAACTCTCATGATATTCTGCCAAGAGCAAACTTAGTTGCTTTCCTCTTTTCTACTCATCAAGTAACCCAAGAGCTATTAAACAACCATTCTGTCACTCACTTCCTGGGGTATTTCCAAAATGATGTTATCATATCCATTTTACAATCTAAGGGATTTCCCCAAGGATGCAATACAGAGAATGTTCTGGAATAGTGGGGATTTTCCAAGATTATTAATAACTCTGATTGAGTTTGTTTACATGTCATAACACACAAACTCTTGGTTTTCCCCTTTCTCTTTTTCCCTTTTTCTTTTCCCGATTCTCTTATCTCTCTCTTTTTTAGCTTGCAAACAAAGTTAAATTAAATTAAATTACTCAAGGCACATCACACCTCTAATATAGCGAATCTTAATATTGTAGAGGTACTGGTAAGATTGCTCCACAGCAATGTTGTTTATAATGAGATGCTATCATTTGATAATTGATTATTGGGTAAAATGATGTTAAACATACATGTACCTACAATGACATTTTGTGCTACATCGTAGCTCTTTCTCAAATCGACCGACCAATTCTCCCAGTCCTCCTCGTCTGCTTCCTGTTGGAGCTTGACGTTGGTGGCGCTGATTTGGGTTAAGGAGCTGGTCATAGACGTGCGGCAGGAAGTAATTTCCGTCATCTCGGTTTAGTGTGTTGCCCCCCCCCCTTTCCGTATCCAAATCGCTTCTTTTATGTGTCTTCGGGTGTGTCTTCTATTTGCCACCCCTTTGAGCTTTGAGACCTATATATAGTGGACTGCTGTGGCTCGATTATGTACGAGACATCCAAAGAGCTTGCCAGAATGTTAGGTCCTTTAGTATGCCAGTAGCAGCATCATGTCATTAATTCCAAAGATCTCGCCGAGGAGTTAGTTTAAATTATGATTGACGAGGGTGAGGAATTTACATCTCACGACGTAGTGCCATTGTTCACTAACACCCCGCATTAGCGAATCCCTAGAGATTATTAGGCATCTCGCTGAATGAGAGAACCAAATTATCTGAAGACGACGTGATGGAAAATTTAGCTTTCGCTCTCACATGCTTCTCCTTTCGTGGCCAAGTGTATCAACAAAAAATTGGTACCGCGATGGGCTCCCCGGTTAGTCCAACAGTTGCTAATCTCTACATAGAATGGCTTGAAAAAGAAACCATTGCCACATCCCCGGTCAACTGTCAATCTAGACTCTGGAAAAGATGTGTGGACGATGTGTTCAAAAAAAGATCAGCGAAACAGCTCACATCTCACATAAACCAGATAGACAAAAACCGGTAACATCAAATGAACTTATGAAAAAGAGAAAAACCAACAAATCGCCTGCCTTGACCACGTTGACACCTTCATTGTCAAGAAACCAGATGGCTCCATTAAACTGTTAGTGTACCGGAAAAGACACACACGGATCAGTACCTCCACTTTCAATCACACCATCACTTCAGCACAAACTCAGCGTCATTCAAACTCTTATGAATAGAAAGGATAAAGTCATCACAGAGGAGGAAGAGAAACGAATGGAAGAAAGCAAAACAAAGGAAGCCCTGAAATTGTATGGGTACCCTGAATGGGCTTTCAAAGACGTGGACAAAAAGAAACCTCCGAAAAAGGGAACATCACAGTCTGTCACCAGAGGTATGGTCGTCCTTCAAAACAAAGAGGGGCTTTCGCAGCGTGCCAGGAGGATATTTAATAAGCATGGCATTCAAACATCCTATTATAAGCCACACCAGACATTAAGAAACATCCTGGTCCACCCAAAGGACAAACGCGATTCATTACAAACAGCCGAATGCGTTTATGAAATTCCATGTCGCAACTGTGAAAAAACCTACTTGGTGAAACCTCTGGAGTGTTTGGTACGCGGTTAAAAGAACACAACACAGAGGCGGAAAAGCCTCAAATTAAAGAGAGAGGTTAATAAATCCGCTATCACAGATCATTTAGCGGAGGATGGATTATCATGTGATCAACTGGGATGACGCGAGTATAAAGGACAGAGCAAAACAGAAATAGAAGACACATAAACGAAGCTATTGTGATACGGAAAAGGGGCCAACACACTACACCAGGATGAAGGAAATCACTTCCTGCCACACATCTATGACAAGCTCCTTAAACCCAAAACAGCTTGACCAACGTCAAGCTCCAACAGGAAGCAGACGAGGAGGACTGGGAGAATCGGTCAGTGGATTTGAGAAAATGCTACGATGTAGCACCGAAACGTCATTGTAAGTATGTTTAGCATCATTTTACCCAATAATCAATTGGATTTGTTTACAAATTTTACAAATGATATCTATTGACAATCCTGATGAACTTGCTTACGACTGAGATACTATATTAAAAAAAAAAGAAGAAAAAAAAAGAAGAAGTGGGAAATCGCGTCAATCTGCGGGTTGCCGCGCCGGTTATGTGTCCTTCAAGATATCTTTGTCACCTTTTTAAACAACCACCGTTGATTTCCTTAATTATGGTAATAAAATCAAGAATTATTATAATCCGTCGATTCTGTTTTGGGTGAGTACTTCGATTCAGTTTTGGGTGAGTACGTTTCAGGAGAAACAAATTGTGACTTCTCTCATGGTTGGCTATATGTGCAACGATAATCATCTGCGACTTTTGCACTAGAAAAGTTGAATTTAGTGTCAAATACATGTCATACTGTGAAGATTAATTTCAGTGCACTGGTTGAGAATACCTTTAAATGGTAAAACGTGACTCCAACAATAAAGACTAGAAGTAGATTGGGTCGCAAAACCCATTAAGGTAAAAAAATGCCAAATCGGTAATGGATCATACTATTCGTCTTGATCATCAGTACATGTTTTATAGTATGTTTTATCTCATTATCTTGATTTCATAGATTTTATTATAAAAGCATCAATGTGCAGAGAATATTGTGCAAGTACAGTGGATCTCGTCGTTTTTGGCCATTAGGTTAATGTGGGTTTTCCGCTGTAATCCTTTCAAATTATTGCTTACAAAAACATCATTTCAGACCTGCTGCTATTCTCAAATCACCATCGGGAGTTCCCTGGTCCATTTGCCTGTGAATGGATATACTCGGCACCATTTACTGAATGAAGCTGACAGAAATAATAGCCAAAGAAATAAACAGTCAATAGTTCTGGTCAGGAATTGATAGTCGCGTATAGAAATTGCATATATAGCCAAGCCGTTGTTTTATGACATGCATCGTATAGATGAAAAGTAATTTGCAAAGACAGTAAGTTCGAATTGATTGAAAAGGAGCGTGTGTACAATTTGTCTTTCAAAATGAGCACTCTGTTTGCTCTTTAGCTCGGTAGCTAAATTTTGATTATCTACGTGACACTCGAGCAAAGCTTACTTTGGGTACTGCTTAAAATTTGTTTCTGACGAAAAATTTGGATTTGGAGTAGATGAACAATTCAGGACTTGAACTGTTTACCTAGTACATACGGAGGAAACGGTGTTTATTATGCTTCTTGGCCGTCACCGTGACTTCGTTTATGTGATTACTTTGAAGTGATTATTGGTGGGACATATTGACAAAATGGAGAATTTTAATAACGCGACTGACTTTACGCAATATTTACCAATTGAATGTTCATCAAATGACACTATAAAGCTGATTTCAGACAGCCAACGTGATGAATGGTTTTATACAAAATGGCAGGTTTTGATCATAACAGTTTTGTTTCCTTCTGCTGTTGTGTTTGGAGTTATAAGTAATTGCGCACTTCTGATCGTAATTATTTACATTCGGGAGATGCGAACTATTACTAATTTTTATCTTGGTAATCTCGCGGTGTCTGACATGCTCTTTAATGTTTTATCACTCATAAGACATGCACGACAATATGTCACTTGTAATGGAGTCGTTAACTTCGATAATATAGTGACGCCGATGGGATGTACCTTGGATAAAACCATATCTCACCTTACCTTTTTCGCTTCTTTTGGATTTGTTCTGTTTGTGAGTTATGAGCGATATCTAGCTATCTGTCATCCTTTCTTACATCGAGCAATTGCAAGCAAAACGCGCGCTGTTAAGTATGTACTTCTTACTTGGATCTTCGCAGCGTCAACCGCAATTCTTATTGCTCCTACATGGTGGAAAGTTAAACAATACTGCATAGTTTGGGATGCAAATAAAACTCCTGAAAGTATCTCCATTTTCTTACATTGCGACGAAGCATCGCCAGCATTTTCAAAATTGCACGGTCTAATTGAAAGTTTGCTATTCTTTATTAGCTTTTTCATAAGCACTGTATTTTACATCAGAATAGTTATTCGACTAAAAGAAAGCATCATTCATGACAATGATCACCAGATTTCCCCAGAAAGTTGTACTCGTACTCGACATCAAGTTGCTAGAATGGTAGTTTTAAACGGTCTGATTTACTTCTGGTGTCAGGTACCATTTCAGTTCTACAATCTATACGATTATGTCGACGGCAATTTTCTTACCAGAAAACAGGTTCGTAATCTTGCCTGGACAGCACGACTGCTCGAAGCCATCAATTCCTCCGTGAATCCGATTATTTACACGGCAGCAAACTCTAGGTATCGTCAGGCTTTCTACCAGACATTTCTGCAGAGATGTTCACGTGTAAGACACCGTGCAACGGACTGTGGAATAATGTCAAATCACCTTGAGGATACTAAACTATGACTTGCTAAACATGGTTTAATAACTTAAAGCTCAATATTTCTAAGTAGCTGAATAAATATTTTCTTTCGTGATAAACGTTGTGTTTCATAAAATAAGTTAATTAAACTTAAGGAAACGGACAGTGGCTCGGTTTAAGTCTTTCGTATTTGCTTAATAATAGTTAATGCAAACTGCAGGCCACGTCACTTTATAATAATGGAAAGGTGTTGGGTTTGCTTGCGGTAATACATGTAGGTTACTAAAGTATCCTTACACTTGAAAAAATAATCACAATTTCAAAACTGAACAATATTGTGGTAAATTTGTTTTTTAATAGATGCACTATCTAATCCTACGCATTTTGACACCACATTGAATCTAATGTGACCCCAAGAAGTAAAGTTACAAGCAATTGAATAGACGAAGGTCCAGTTTGCATTAACTATTGTTATACAATACGAAAGACTAAAACCGAGCCACTAGCTGCCACTGTGAACTGAGAATAGATGAAAAGAGCAACGTTCACTGTCCTCTCTAGGATTACTGATGACCTTGAATGACATCAACATCAAGCACATTGCAATACTAGTATGTAGCAATGTTCCATAAAAATGAAAATACACATTAACGAATTGCAGAAACAAAATAACAAGTCAAAAACATGAAAACCCGGAGAACACTGCATTTATTTGAATAAGGTACACGATGTTGAATTGGGTAATAGTAAGTTTAATGGTTCGCCACATTTTGAAACGATTATTCGGTAAAATTAAAATATTTTAATATGTTTGTCGTTTTACTTGGAATGATGCTGACGTGTCTGCTTGTTTCGTACAAGTGTGGTGATAGCAAGTTGCTGGCAAATTTCTTTCTTTTTTAATTTAAAAGAGGTTAAGCTATAATTTATCAACCTTTGGAAGTTTGAGAACTGTCGAACTTCTTTATTAAGGTACTGAGTGATAGATATTACACTCCAGATTAATTGGTATAATTTATCATACCTGATACAAGTTAAGACATTGTCAAAGTGTACACTACATTTATCAAAGAAATGCAATCATTGGGATGTAATATAGTGCTTTAAGTCATATCCTACAAAACCATGGAATCATTCTTGGGAATTGGGTCAGATTCTACCTGTTCTCTTGTTAATACCAGCGATTATTCCGAGAAGGAACTAGACCAGTGGTTTTATACAACAGGGGAGATGGTTATGATCGTTATTTTAAGTCCAATAATATCTATGATTGGACTTCTTAGCAACACAGCATTGCTGACTGTCATATATTGTGTTCCAGAAATGCACACCGTTATGAACATGTACCTCGGAAATCTCGCTGTAGCAGATTTACTTTATTCTGTGTGCTCCGTTGTTGATCACTTATGGACCTATATTACATCTGATGGAATAGTCTTCGCCGAACCATACAGAAGTACCTTTGCGTGTCTTAGCTCAAACACAATAATACACATTTCATTTTACGCCTCCATGGCGCTTGTGCCACTTGTAAGTTGGGAGAGATATCTTGCAGTATGTAAGCCACTTAAACACCGACAGATTGTGAGTAAGACACGTACATTCAGATTAGTTGTCTTTGTTTGGTTAGTTGCCTTTGTCTTGACAGCTATTGTAGCGCCTTCATGGATAAAATTATTACAAATTTGTACTATTTGGCCATTAAAGGACAAATATGAACACTTGCCTAATGTCATATACAAATGTGGTCCTGTGACAAAGGAGTTCGAATATGTCCATGACGTTGGCGAAAGTATTTTCTTTACCGTGACTTTCTCTATTAGCGTAGTATGTTTCGCTAGAATGATTCATCATCTGAACAAAAGAATTCAAACTTACGGGGGAAATCACTCTATTGCGCATGCGCAAAAGACGCGTAATCAAGTATCGAGGATGGTGATTGTAAATGGTTTGGTGTTCTTCATATGCTTGAGTCCAATTCAGTTTCATAACTTTTATGACGCCGCGGGATTTTCGTGGCTCAATATGCGTCAATATTTTACTCTGCTCTGGGTGGCAAGATTGTTTGGAGGATTAAATTCGGCAGTGAATCCGTTTCTGTATACAACGCTTAATTCACGATATCGCGACGCGTTTGCAACCGTTTTCTGTCGCACGAAATCTGGTGAGAAAGTGACAATTGATAATAAACGCATATTAAAACCTACTGCTTCGCTTGATACTCTTGATACCAGGGTATAGACCTACATATGGATTTGCGTAGCCAGGACTTTCGCGAGAGAAAGATTAAAAGATGATGAAATGGACGAGGAAACAAAATGAAATGGAGGAAAGTAGAAGAGAAAACTTGACAACAAAAATGCAGAAGAGAAAAGTAGAAGGGGAAGCGAAAATAATATACTGTGATCAAATTTACACTGATGATCGCACCCGTATGAGAAGCTATGAGATTGGCTAAGGAGTATCTGAAAATCATCGACACAGACAGGAGGTGTCTGCTGACTGGTGATACACACAAGATTCACACCACATCGTCACACTTTTGCATGGGCAAGTACTTTTCAGCAGAAGAAGTAAAGATTTATGTTATTGGTTTGTTAACTGCAAGCTACTTCTGTGATTTTTCACTAAAAAAGTTGAATTTGGTATACAATACATTGTGAACATTAACTTTACTTTGCTATTTTTTGTTCCCCAGGAAAATTGCAAGAGAATAACACGAGTAGCTGTAAATTTCATCTTGAGCACATATAGTCTGATTTCCCCTCGGCCCAATTTGCCCCTACATACAATAGGCTGCATAGTAGGACTAAATGGCATGTTTTAGACTACAACTGTTCACATCTAGTGTTTCATTCTGTGGCTTTAAATGGTAAAATATGACTCTACTGAATGAAGATCGAAAGAAGATTGAGTCGCTAAAATCCATTAAGGTAAAATGAGCAAACTATGTAATGGATCATACTATTCGTGATCATTGGTATAATACACGTGCCCATGTATTTTTGTATCTTGTTATCTTGAAAATAGTAGTTTTTATAATAAAAGCATTAGTGTGTAGAAAATGTTGTGCAACTACGTGGATCTCGTCGTTTTTTGCCATTAGGTTAATGTGGGCCTTTCCGCTGTAATCTTCCTTTCATATTGCTGCTGGCAAAAGCATTATTTCAGACAGAATCTCGTTCTGCAGCTTTTTTCAAATGATTAGGAGATCACACCACTAAATCGGGTCCAACCCTATCTGACTGAAGAAATAAGAACTAGTGTTTAATTCGCTGACTACACCAGGTACATTAAAATGGAAAAAAAAGTTTGAAATGAAGGCTGATATGCCAATTTTTTGGTGATTGTTGTGCTAGCTATGTGGATGTTTTTCTAATCATCTGAGCATAAAAAGATGAGCACGATTCTGAAATTGTATGAAGGTTTTTTGGTTCCATGGACCAACTATGTCACAACATAGAGGCGCTGAGCTGTAGAGTTTGGTATGGTTTACATCATGTTCGATGCACCACTGCGAAAAATGGAGCCACTCAACTACCAAAAAAATGCTGGTTCTAGGGTAGAATATATCATAAACTTTTGGAAAAATGGTGTTTTGAATGAACGATGACGTTATAACTGTGAAAAAATGACGATTGGGTACCTTTTAACACATGAAAGAATAAGAACTTGATTTAGTGGTGTGATCCCTTAACATGAGATCCCTGATCCTTTTGCCTAATGGTTGAATATAAATTTTCAGTGGCGGCATCAGGAATTTTTTCGGGTGGGGGGGGGGGGCATTGGGGGAGGGGCAAAGTGAATTTCAGGGGGGAGGAAATCGACATTTGTGCCTCAAATTGCCGCAAAAAGTGGATTTACGTAATATTGGGGGTTTTTGCCTCAAAAGTGGGGAGGCAAACTGAGGGGGGGCCAGAAAAATCCCTCCCCGTAGCACTGCCACTGAATATAATCCGCACCAGTTACTGATGAAGCTGACAGAAGTTATAGCCAAAGAAATATCAAGACATAGTTCAGGTAAGCCTCGCTTGTACATTTTTCGCACATGGAGATTGGATATAACCAAGCCGTGATTGTATGACATGCATTGTATACGTGGAAATCAATTATTAATTTCTACGTATAAGTACATTTTATATTAGATCTAAATTTTAAGGACGGTATCTACAAATTGATTACAAACGAGCGTGTGTACAATTATTTTTTTCCTTTTAAAAACATTAATGAGCACTCTATTTGCTCTTTGCATCTAATTGACACTCGAGCATTACATTTCGAGATCAATTTTAATATTCGGAGAACTAGAAATCAAACTGTATATCTAATACCTGTACGGAATTTCATGATCATGAAGCTCCCGTGGCCAAGTGGTTAAGGCGCTGGTCTCGTAAACCAGAGATTCTGGTCACTTTTCCTATTTCCTCCTTTAATCGATAAAATTGCATCATAGTTTGCTTATTCCCGTCGGAAAAAAGCCACAAGGTGTGTCATAATTGGAACCAGCAGCCAATAGCTACATCTTTTAGCTCGAATTTAAGACCTCATTTGTTGAAATTGTTGAAGAAATAAACACACGACGATCCAAAAACTCAAGGAAGATGCCAATTTAAAAGTTGCAGTTTACTCCATATGATGCCCTATTGATTTGTACAAAACGCGTTCGCGAACAAGCGAACTAGCGTCGTGCTTTCATTGATAAGACCACAAAAGTGCAACTTTTGATTTCGTTTCTTCATTAGGTTTTAGATCACTGTTTCTTTAATTCTCAACCAATTTAAACAAATAAGGTCTTAAATCAGAGCTAAAGCTTTTTTTAATCGTACATATCTTTCTTTATTTAGGATATTCAGGGGTGAACACAACTGGTACCTTCATGTTTTGGCTGTATATTAGCCTCTAAGTCATTAAAGTGCGGCGATAGTCGAGTTATAATGATATTGAAGTAACTATTGTTTGTATTTCTCTAAGTATACCGTTGCTGGCAGTCTTTTATTAAAAAGAGATTAAGCTATAATTTATCAACCTTTTGTATGAACTGTAGAACTTCTTGGTACTGATAAATATTATACTTCAGATTAATTGGTACAATTAATCATGCCTGATTCAAATGTAGACCAAATTAAGAGATTGTCAAGTGTATACTATATAAAGAGATACATTCACCATATTCACTGGGAGGTATTTGTGCTTCTGCATGTTCTGCTAAGTCACATCCTGCAAAACCATGGAATCGTTCTTGGAAGTCTGGTCAGATTCTACATGTTCTTGTGTAAATACCAGTAAGTATTCCGAGACGGAACTAGATCAGTGGTTTCATACAACAGGACAGATGGTTATGATCGTTATTTTAAGTCCAATAATATCTATGATTGGACTTCTTAGCAACACAGCATTACTGACTGTCATATATTGTGTTCCAGAAATGCACACCGTTATGAACATGTACCTGGGAAATCTCGCTGTAGCAGATTTACTTTATTCGTTATGTTCCATTGTTGATCACTTATGGACCTATATTACCTCTGATGGAATAGTCTTCGCCGACCCATACAGAAGTAACTTCGCGTGTCTTAGCTCAATGTCAATAGTACATATTTCATTTTACGCCTCCATGGCGCTTGTGCCACTTGTAAGTTGGGAGAGATATCTTGCAGTATGTAAGCCACTTAAACACCGACAGATTGTGAGTAAGACACGTACATTTAGATTGGTTGTCTTTGTTTGGTTAGTTGCCTTTGTCTTGACAGCTATTGTAGCGCCTTCATGGATAAAATTATTGAAAATTTGTACTATTTGGCCATTAAAGGACAAATATGAACACTTGCCTAATGTCATATACAAATGTGGTCCTGTGACAAAGGAGTTCGAATATGTCCATGACGTTGGCGAAAGTATTTTCTTTACCGTGACTTTCTCTATTAGCGTAGTATGTTTCGCTAGAATGATTCGTCATCTGAACGAAAGAATTCAAAATTACGGGAAAAATCACTCTCTTGCGCACGCCCAAAAGACGCGTAATCAAGTATCGAGGATGGTGATTGTAAATGGTTTGGTGTTCTTCATTTGCCTTTGTTCAGTTTCATAACTTTTATGACGCCGCCGGATTTTCGTGGCTCAATATGCGTCAATATTTTACTCTGCTCTGGGTGGCAAGATTGTTTGGAGGATTAAATTCGGCAGTAAATCCGTTTCTGTATACAACGCTTAATTCACGATATCGCGACGCGTTTGCAACCGTTTTCTGTCGCACGAAATCTGGTGAGAAAGTGACAATTGATAATAAACGCATATTAAAACCTACTGCTTCGCTTGATACTCTTGATACCAGGGTATAGACCTACATATGGATTGGCGTAGCCAGGACTTTCGCGAGAGAAAGATTAAAAGATGATGGACGAGGAAACAAAATGAAATGGAGGAAAGTAAAAGAGAAAACTTGAGAAAAAATGCAGAAGAGAAAAGTAGAAGGGGAAGCGAAAATAATATACTGTGATCAAATTTACACTGATGATCGCACCCGTATGAGATTGGCTAAGGAGTATCTGAAAATCATCGACACAGACAGGAGTTGTCTGCTGACTGGTGATACACACAAGATTCACACCACATCGTCACACTTTTGCATGGGCAAGTACTTTCAGCAGAAGAAGTAAAGATTTATGTTATTGGTTTGTTAACTGCAAGCTACTTCTGTGACTTTTTCACTAACAAAGTGGAATTTGGTAGCTATATAATACATTGTGAATATACTGCAAGCTACTGCAATAGTTGGGAATACCTTTAAAGCCACATGGTGTTGTTTCTTGTTCCCCAGGAAAATTGCAAGAGAGTAACACGAGTAAATTTCATCTTGAGCACATGGATAGTCTGATTTCCCCTAGGCCCAATTTGCCCCTACAATAGACTACATAGTAGGACTAGATGGCATGTTTTAGACTACAATTATTGTTCACATCTAGTGTTTCATTCTGTGGCTTTAAATGGTAAAATATGACTCTACTGAATGAAGATCGAAAGAAGATTGAGTCGCTAAAACCCATTAAGGTAAAATGAGCAAACAATGTAATAGATCATACTATTCGTGATTATTGGTATAATACACGTGCCCATGTATTTTTTGTATCTTGTTATCTTGAAAATAGTAATTTTTATAATAAAAGCATTAGTGTGTAGAAAATGTTGTGCAACTACTTGGATCTCGTCGTTTTTTGCCATTAGGTTAATGTGGGCCTTTCCGCTGTAATCTTCCTTTCATATTGCTGCTGGTAAAAACATTATTTTAGACAGAATCTCGTTCTGCAGCTTTTTTCAAATGATTAGGAGATCACACCACTAAATCGGGTCCAACCCTATCTGACTGAAGAAATAAGAACTAGTGTTTAATTCGCTGACTATACCAGGTACATTAAAATGGAAAAAAAAAGTTTGAAATGAAGGCTGATATGCCAATTTTTTGGTGATTGTTGTGCTAGCTATGTGGATGTTTTTCTAATCATCTGAGCATAAAACGATGAGCACGATTCTGAAATTTTATGAAGGTTTTTTTGTTCCATGGACCAACTGATGTCACAACATAGAGGCGCTGAGCTGTAGAGTTTGGTATGGTTTACATCATGTTCGATGCACCACTGCAAAAAATCGAGCCACTCAACTACCAAAAAAATGCTGGTTCTAGGGTAGAATATATCATAAACTTTTGGAAAAATGGTGTTTTGAATGAACGATGACGTTATAACTGTGAAAAAATGACGATTGGGTACCTTTTAACACATGAAAGAATAAGAACTTGATTTAGTGGTGTGATCCTTAACATGAGATCCCTGATCCTTTTGCCTAATGGTTGAATATAAATTTTCAGTGGCGGCATCAGGAATTTTTTCGGGTGGGGGGGCATTGGGGAGGGGCAAAGTGAATTTCAGGGGGGAGGAAATCGACATTTGTGCCTCAAATTGCCGCAAAAAGTGGATTTACGTAATATTGGGGGTTTTGCCTCAAAAGTGGGGAGGCAAACTGAGGGGGAGGGGCAAGAAAAATCCCTCCCCGTAGCACTGCCATTGAATATAATCCGCACCAGTTACTGATGAAGCTGACAGAAGTTATAGCCAAAGAAATATCAAGTCATAGTTCAGGTAAGCCTCGCTTGTACATAGTACATTTGTCGCACATGGAGATTGGATATAACCAAGCCGTGATTGTATGACATGCATTGTATACGTGGAAATCAATTATTAATTTCTACGTATAAGTACATTTTATATTAGATCTAAATTTTAAGGACGGTATCTACAAATTAATTACAAACGAGCGTGTGTACAATTATTTTTTTTCCTTTTAAAAACATTAATGAGCACTCTATTTGCTCTTTGCATCTAATTGACACTCGAGCATTACATTTCGAGATCAATTTTAATATTCGGAGAACTAGAAATCAAACTGTATATCTAATACCTGTACGGAATTTCATGATCATGAAGCTCCCGTGGCCAAGTGGTTAAGGCGCTGGTCTCGTAAACCAGAGGTTCTGGTCACTTTTCCTATTTCCTCCTTTAATCGATAAAATTGCATCATAGTTTGCTTATTCCCGTCGGAAAAAAGCCACAAGGTATGTCATAATTGGAACCAGCAGCCAATAGCTACATCTTTTAGCTCGCATTTAAGACCTCATTTGTTGAAATTGTTGAAGAAATAAACGCACGACGATCCAAAAACTCAAGGAAGATGCCAATTTAAAAGTTGCAGTTTACTCCATATGATGCCCTATTGATTTGTACAAAACGCGTTCGCGAACAAGCGAACTAGCGTCGTGCTTTCATTGATAAGAACACAAAAGTGCAACTTTTGATTTCGTTTCTTCATTAGGTTTTAGATCACTGTTTCTTTAATTCTCAACCAATTTAAACAAATAAGGTCTTAAATTAGAGCTAAAGCTTGTTTTAATCGTACATATCTTTCTTTATTTAGGATATACAGGGGTGAACACAACTGGTACCTTCATGTTTTGGCTGTATATTAGCCTCTAAGTAATGTAAGTGTGGCGATAGTCGAGTTATAATGATATTGAAGTAACTATTGTTTGTATTTCTCTAAGTATACCGTTGCTGGCAGTCTTTTATTAAAAAGAGATTAAGCTATAATTTATCAACCTTTTGTATGAACTGTAGAACTTCTTGGTACTGATAAATATTACACTTCAGATTAATTGGTATAATTAATCATGCCTGATTCAAATGTAGACCAAATTAAGAGATTGTCAAGTGTATACTATATAAAGAGATACATTCACCATATTCACTGGGAGGTATTTGTGCTTCTGCATGTTCTGCTAAGTCACATCCTGCAAAACCATGGAATCGTTCTTGGAAGTCTGGTCAGATTCTACATGTTCTTGTGTAAATACCAGTAAGTATTCCGAGACGGAGCTAGATCAGTGGTTTCATACAACAGGACAGATGGTTATGATCGTTATTTTAAGTCCAATAATATCTATGATTGGACTTCTTAGCAACACAGCATTACTGACTGTCATATATTGTGTTCCAGAAATGCACACCGTTATGAACATGTACCTGGGAAATCTCGCTGTAGCAGATTTACTTTATTCGTTATGTTCCATTGTTGATCACTTATGGACCTATATTACCTCTGATGGAATAGTCTTCGCCGACCCATACAGAAGTAACTTCGCGTGTCTTAGCTCAATGTCAATAGTACATATTTCATTTTACGCCTCCATGGCGCTTGTGCCACTTGTAAGTTGGGAGAGATATCTTGCAGTATGTAAGCCACTTAAACACCGACAGATTGTGAGTAAGACACGTACATTCAGATTAGTTGTCTTTGTTTGGTTAGTTGTCTTTGTCTTGACAGCTATTGTAGCGCCTTCGTGGATAAAATTATTGAACATTTGTACTATTTGGCCATTAAAGGACAAATATAAACACTTGCCTAATGTCATATACAAATGTGGTCCTGTGACAAAGGAGTTCGAATATGTCCATGACGTTGGCGAAAGTATTTTCTTTACTGTGACTTTCTCTATTAGCGTAGTATGTTTCGCTAGAATGATTCGTCATCTGAACGAAAGAATTCAAAATTACGGGAAAAATCACTCTCTTGCGCACACCCAAAAGACGCGTAATCAAGTATCGAGGATGGTGATTGTAAATGGTTTGGTGTTCTTCATTTGCTTGAGTCCAAATCAGTTTCATAACTTTTATGACGCCGCTGGATTTTCGTGGCTCGATGTGCATCAATATTTTACTCTGCTCTGGGTGGCAAGGTTGTTTGAAGGATTAAATTCGGCAGTAAATCCGTTTCTGTATACAACGCTTAATTCACGATATCGCGATGCGTTTGCAACAGTTTTCTGTCGCACGAAATTGGGTGCGAAAGTGAAAATTGTTAATAAAAGTATTTTAAAACCCACTGCTTCTCTTGATACCAGGCTTTAGACCTACATATGGATTGGCGTAGCAAGGACATTCGCGAAAGAAAGATTAAAAGATCATGAATGGACGAGAAAACGAAATGAAATGGAAGAAAGCAGAAGAGAAGAGAAAACTTGACAACAAAAATGCAGAAGAGAACAGTACAAGATAAGGGGGAAAATAGAAGGGGAAGCGAAAATAATATACTGTGATCAAATTTACACTGATGATCGCACCCGTATGAGATTGGCTAAGGAGTATCTGAAACTCATCGACACAGACAGGAGTTGTCTGCTGACTGGTGATACACACAAAATTCACACCACTTCGTCACACTTTTGCATGGGCAAGTACTTTCAGCAGAAGAAGTAAAGATGTATGTTATTTATGGTTTGTGAACTGCAAGCTACTTCTGTGATTTTTCACTAAAAAAGTTGAATTTGGTATACAATACATTGTGAACATTAACTCTACTTTGCTATTTCTTGTTCCCCAGGAAAATTGCAAGAGAATAACACGAGTAGCTGTAAATTTCATCTTGAGCACATATAGTCTGATTTCCCCTAGGCCCAATTTGCCCCTACATACAATAGGCTGCATAGTAGGACTAAATGGCATGTTTTAGACTACAACTGTTCACATCATCCGCTGAGTGCACCAAATCCGCGTAACTTCGGAGTAAGCTACTAGTTTAGTAAGTTGGCGAGTATCTCGCATTTTGAGACTTCCAAATCGGCGTAACTTACTAGACTAGTAAGTTCTATTGTTATTATACTCGGCAACTTACTCTTCATCTTTTGCGGAGTAAGTTGGCGAGTATCTCAGAATTTTGTGACTTCCAAATGTGCGTAAGTTACTAAACTAGTAAAGTTACGCCGCAGCTATTGTTATTTACTCGGCAACGTACTCTTCATCGTTGGAGGAGTAAGTTGTCGAGTAAGCAAAACGATGCATAGATAGAGGAGAAAATCATTGATATTGATGAGATTTTGAAAGTAAATATTTCGCATTAGAGCGTATTCAGCGTGTGGAGCGTCTCGTATGCGGCACCGCAAACCTTTCGTGTAGGCCTACGGCCAGAACATTTATTCTGAAAGGAGAACAAGACAAGATAGATCATCGTTAATTAGTATAAACGCTCTTCAATCAATCAATCAATCAATCAAGCAATTAATCAATCAATCAATCAATCATTCATTCCTGTGACGTGTCACATAATATAGGCCTAGTGATTAGCGAATGCATGTTGGATTCCATTATTTTGTATCATCAGTAGATAGCATAATATTTATTAATTATAGTAGGCCTACCACAATAGAGTCAAAGTCCCATTACTTTATGCGCTTATTTTATGGCTTACAAATGACAAGGACCGTTCACAAAACACTTGATAGGGGGGCCTGATGCAAAAAAAAATCATTGCGAAATTTTTTTCGGGGCCCCCCGTTTGAGATCTCAAAAATTTCAGGCCCCCCTCCCATTTTTGACATGAAAATTATGGCTCAACCCCATAGAAAAGCATATAAACTCAATTTTCCCAGGAAAATTTGTGGTCATTTTTTCAGGGCCCCCCTTAGGAGGGTCAAAATATTTAAGAACCCCCTTTTTGCATCAGGCCCCCCTAACAAGTGTTTGTGAACGGTCCCCAATTGTATTCTATTTACTACACTGAGTAATAATTCGAATTCGAATCTATATAAATATTTTAATATCTGGGGAAACATGTTTTCAAAACTCAGGATATCTTCTATCTCTAATACCGTATATGCCTGCATATAAATGATCTTTTAAATGATCTCCCCAAGCTTCACGAATTAGGAATAATTGCAAGTTTTGTGCTTCACACGGCTGGATACAATCACAGCAACAAATTATTTCCTCATGATATTGATAATCTCTTATTTTAACCTGATAACAGCAGATCCATATGCTATATCCCAATCCGACTGGCCCTGGATGGGATTTATTTTAAGTATATTTCCTGACCCTTGAGGAATTATATGCCCCTCTATCCTCTTGTTTATTCCATTCCCGGTTCGCCTGGTTGCAGGGCACACCATTTGGTTAATGTTTGAATAGAGTACATGTATGGCCACGATTGTCAGATATGTTGACCAAATTGAAAACAATTTTGCCACATTGTTACCAAATATCATTTTTTTTTAAACTTGCGCTTTTTGTGATGTTTTAGAAAAATACAAACCTTTATACTAAAATTGGGGAGCCATTATTATACAAGAAGCCCCAAAATGAGACCCACATTTTGCGGCTTATTATCTATGACATACGGTCATTTGAACTGAGCACCAAGATCATCTGTGTGTGTGTGTGTGGGGGGTAACTCCCCCACCCAAAAAGAAAATTCAACCTCCCTAAAACCAACCTCCCATAGAAAATGTCAACACCCCAAAACCAACACCCTAAATATTTCACCCCTGACCCCAGTGTAAAATTGAAAATGGCCCTGTAAACACACAATTTTACCCTTATTTGGGCAAAATAAATTAATTTTGGCATAGAAAACAAAAAATATCACCTTAATTTGGGGCTAAAATGGTGTAGGCCTACAATTGATTTGAGCAATTATCACAATAACACATAGCCACCATTTTTTGGTCTTTTCCCCCTCCTACAACTGACTCTGATACGCGACTGAGCATGTAAACTACTTTGACCCCGAAAGGATTTTTACCAAAACTACACTGCTGAGTCCCCACCCCCGGCGTGTTACCCCTTCTGTCATGGTGTGACAAAATAGATATTATAATCATAAGCCTATATAGGCCTACTACTTAATACGCTAAACACACTGATGGTATTTTGTTTGTACCGGGGTATTTAGTGACATAACACTGCCTATTGTTGAAATTGAATAATAATTGACCGCGTGGTTGAACGTGATATTAAAGGTGCTGATTGGGATTTATTGCTCCATTAACGAAGATACTAAAGAAGTAGTTACTCGCCAGATACGCTTCAGCGCAAGTCCCAAAAATACTAGTTTAGTAAGATACGCGGCAGTTGCGGAGTAGTTACTAAAGAAGTAAGCTACTAAACTAGTAAGTTACGCGGATCTGGTGCACTCAGCGGCTAGTGTTTCATTCTGTGGCTAAAATATGACTCTACTGAATGAAGATTAAAACCCATTAAGCTAGCAATCTCGGTAATATACCATACTATTTAGTGATCATTGGTATAATACACGTGCCCTTGTATTTTTTATCTTGAGAATAGTAGTTTTTATAATAAAAGTACTAGTGTGTAGAAAATGTTGTGCAACTACGTGGATCTCGTCGTTTTTTGCCATTAGGTTAATGTGGGCCTTTCCGCTGTAATCTTCCTTTCATATTACTGCTGGTAAAAACATTATTTCAGTCAGGATCTCGTTCTGCAGCTGTTTTCAAATGATTATCATGAGATCCCTGATCTTTTTGCCCAATGATTGAATATAATCCACCAGTTACTGGATGAAGCTAACAGAAATAATAGCCAAAGAAATAATACAATCGATCAATATTTAGTTCTTGTTAAATTATTGAGAATCTGGTAACAGATCCAAGAAAATGTAGTACTTACTCGATATATTTCAGTTCCAATCAGGAACCTTGTTCACTCTGCAATGACTGTAAATAGTGTTTCTAGATGTCAGCAGACCCAAGTGGCTGTGATGACGTCGCCACTTTTGTTGGTTGCCGTTTTGAGATGATCTGGTCATAGATTCTGTCCAATTTGTATGCCCCTCGTCCTTGTTCATAGTGTTTTTGCCCCTGCTCCTGATCCAAATGGCTTCTTTAAGCCAACGCGTGGTTTTGTCTGCCTCTTGATCGATGATTTTGGCCTCGTCCCAGCTGATTACATGATTGCTAGCTTCGACGTGCTCAGTTATTGCATTGCCGATTTATGGATTTGGGATGTGTAGGATTTTCTAGTGAAATTTTTGCCACTTGATTTTTTCAGTTTCAGTTTTGTATTCATGCGGCCTTGTTTTGAACAAGCGGCCCGTTTCTCCTATGTAAGTCTTAGGGCAGCTATTGCATGGTATTTCGTATATGGATTCTGCTGTTTGGAGCGGATCCCGTTTGTGTTTGGGATGTACGAGTAAATTGCGCAAGGTGCAGTGCAGCTTCATGGCGGTCGAAAAACCATGTTTCTTGAACACTCTAGACACTCTCTCTGAAAGGCCCTCGACATAGGGTACAACGACTGACCCCTTAGCTTTCGTCTTTCTTCTCCCTTTTCTTGGTTTTTGGATGTTGTTTTTCTTTGTCCTTGAACTTGCTTTCTTCTTCTACTTTGTCAGCCTTCTCTGTGACGATAGCATCCTTTCTGTCAAGGAGAGTCCTTACCACTCCCAATTTCCGGTGTAAAGGGCGGTGCGACTGGAATTGTAAGTATTGGTTTGTATGTGTAGGCTTCCTGTAGATAGACAACTTTGTGTTGCCATCTGGTTTCCTGGTGATTTGAGTGTCTAGAAAAGGAATACTGCCATCTACCTCCTCCTCATATGTAAATGTAATGCTGTCAGTTGGATCAATTTGGTTGAGATGATCAGTCAAGTTGATAGTTTCACCTTTTTTTGACAATTTCGAGGACATCGCCCACATAGCGCTTCCAGAGCTTCGGCCTACAGCTGGTTAATGATACATTTATGTAGTTGTTAAAATAAATTTAACCAATTCCATGATGTTGTCAACTGTCAATCTTGTTCTAAGGTGATGAGTACGATCTTGAGCCAATTTCTTCCTGATTATGTCCAGGTTAAACTCTATAGGTGTATTGGTGAAGAACGAGACTACATCATGAGATATCAGAACCTCATCATCTTCAATTGTTATGTCCCGTAGATCCTCGGCCAACTGTTTGGAATTCAACACATGGTGGCTTGTGGTTCCAACCAAGGGACTGATGATGTCGGCAAGGGACCAAAGAAAGTGGCGACGTCATCACAGCCACTTGGGTCTGCTGACATCTAGAAACACTATTTACAGTCATTGCAGAGTGAACAAGGTTCCTGATTGGAACTGAAATATATCGAGTGAGTACTACATTTTCTTGGATCTGTTACGAGAATCTCAACAATTTAACTTGACTTTGAACGATCCTGATGAATCTCATCAGTAATAAAATATTTAGTTCTTGTAAGAATCACTTTACATTTGTCGCGCATGGAGATTGGATATAACCAAGCCGTGATTTTATGACATGCATTGTATACGTGGAAATTAATTATTAATTTCTTTAAAAATTGATTACAAACGAGCGTGTGTACAATTTTTCTTTAAAACATTAATGAGCACTCTATTTGCTCTTTAGCCTGTTAGCTCGGTAGCTAAATTTGTATCTATTTGGCACTCGAGCATTACATGTCGAGATAAATATTCGGAGAACTAGAAATCAAACTGATTATCTAATATCTGTACGGAATTTTATATTGAGCAAAGGTTAATTTGTCTCTGACGAGAAATTTGGATTCGGAGAAGATGGACAAGTTCTAGAGTTCAGAGGACCAGAACTGTTTACCTACTACATAATATACGGAAGAAACGATGCTTATATAACTCATCTGTCTCTTGACCGTCACCTAGGTTAACATTCAGTGGTTACTATTTATTTTCAGTGAGAAATTTGGACAAAATGGAGAACTTTAATAACGCGACTGGCTTTACACAGGACTACTTACCAAGTGAATGTTCATTAAATGATACTATAAAGCTGATTTCAGACAGCCAACGTGATGAATGGTTTTATACAAAATGGCAGGTTTTGATCATAACAGTTCTGTTTCCTTCTGCTGTTGTATTTGGAGTTATAAGTAATTGTGCACTTCTGATCGTAATTGTTTATATTCGGGAGATGCGAACTATTACTAATTTTTATCTCGGTAATCTCGCGGTGTCTGACATACTCTTTAATGTTTTATCACTCATAAGACATGTACGACAATATGTCAGTAGTAATGGAGTCGTTAAATTTGATAATATATTGACACCGATGGGATGTACCTTGGATAAAACTCTATCTCATCTACCCTTTTTCGCATCTTTTGGATTTGTTTTGTTTGTGAGTTATGAGCGATATCTAGCTATCTGTCATCCTTTCTTACATCGGGCAATTGCAAGCAAAACGCGCGCTGTTAGGCTTGTCCTTCTTACTTGGATCTTCGCAGCATTAACCGCAATTCTTATTGCTCCTACTTGGTGGAAAGTTAAACAATACTGCATAGTTTGGGATGCAAATAAAACTCCTAAAAGTATCTCCATTTTCTTACATTGCGACGAAGCATCACCAGCATTTTCAAAATTGCACGGTTTAATTGAAAGTTTGCTATTCTTTATTAGCTTTTTCATAAGCACCGTATTTTACATCAGAATAGTTGTGCAACTAAAAGAAAGTGTCATTCATAACAATGATCAGCAGATTTCCCCGGTAATATTTACTCGTACTCGACATCAAGTTGCCAGAATGGTGGTTTTAAACGGTCTGATTTACTTCTGGTGTCAGGTACCATTTCAGTTCTACAATCTCTACGATTATGTCGACGGCAATTTTCTTACCAGAAAACAGGTTCGTAATCTTGCCTGGACAGCAAGACTGCTGGAAGCCATCAATTCCTCCGTGAATCCAATTATTTACACGGCAGCAAACTCTAGGTATCGTCAGGCTTTCTACCAGACATTTCTGCAGAGATGTTCACGTGTAAGACACCATACACCGAACTGCGAACTGCGAAATAATTTTGAAGACACTAAACTTTAAAGACACTAAACTGTGACAGAGATATTATTTTAAAATGTTTAACATACCACGGGGTTACTTTTGGTGGCTGTGATAGCATTTTCTTGTGTTGTGTTTCATGAATATATTGATTAACATTTAATACTAAGAATCAAAAGAAAAAAATTGTCTTCACTTAAACACACCACAAAAAGTAATTTCGAGATATTACATTTAATACTAAGAATCAAAAGAAAAAAATTGTCTTCACTTAAACATACCACAAAAAGTAATTACGAGACAATATCTCGAAATCAATGCATCAAATTTTAAACTGACAAAGAACCCCGTTTTAGTTTTGCAAATTTTGATGGCTTTATCCGGATAGGTCAAAATTTATAGCCATGGTAACTCTTTGAATGATAATGGTTAGGGCACGAGTTTCATAATCGACAGGTTGCGGGTTCAAGCCCTACCACATCTAGTGTGTTGTGTCCTTGGGCAAGACGGTTTAATTCCAAATTGCATCATTCCACCCAGGTGTAAAATGGGGAACTGCTGGGGTAATCACAATATAAATCAGCTGTGAGTAGAGCTGGGCATTGGTGAAGCGGAAATGATTGACATATCCTGGCAGCGGAATAATTGTTGAAGTGTGCTAGTACTTGCGTGTAGCGCACGTTAAATCACCAACATTTTATTTTATTTATTTATTTTCAAAAGTTGCACTTAAAAGCTACTTAGGCCAGTGTACCATTACATTCGCTACATGATTAGTCAAGGATGGGCCGCGGTGACCTGTGACAACCAGACTCTCGGGTAACAAAAGCAAATTTCTAATGGGTTTGGGTGTAACCTTTGAATCTGTATCTTTGTCATTTAAGGGCCACCATGGCAACAAATGTCGGGTTATTATGACAAACGAGGCATCAACATTTATAAAAACAAAACTATGTTCTTTTTAAATTTGTGAATATTCTCAGTCATCCAGGTAGATAAACATAATAAAATGAATATTGGATCTGTCATACCATCAAGTGTGTCACAGGTCAACAATTGGTCATTAGTTCATCATCTGATCAGTCAACCTGATGATGCGTCTTGGATTAGACGCGATACTGTCGCTATCAAAAATAGTAAATCCAGATGAACAGATTTAATATTCATTTTATTAGGTTCCTTTTTGCTATTTCAGTTTTAAAATATTATGCATAGGTACTGGGTTTTGAGTTTTTTATCTCGTAATCATGCCCGTACGCAGTGAAAAAAATCCACTTTTTAAAATCAGCCCCCCCCCCCCCCCCCATGAAATCCTGCGTACGGGCCTGCTCGTAATGAATCCTTGAAATAATAATAATGATGATGAAAGGGATAATTACTTAATATGGTGTGTTTATTATGAAAAAATAAAATGTAATACGTTTTACTGCAAGTAATACCGAAATGTTTGTAGTAGTATGTACTTTCGTGGCCCGATATTTGCAATAACCGTTGGTATTGTTTCGAATTGTAAAGACTCAAGGTCAAAATCATATTTTCCCTGTTTTCACACGAATGCACAACAAATCAACAATAACACCCTGTTTGATTAAGTTAACAATATCTGAATTTTAATGAAGCGTAAAATATGATTATTGATTAAGAATGATTTTGCACGTGAACAATAAATGTATATATACAGTATAATGATGATTACAAAGTTCAGTTGCCCTCAATGTTCCGGACAACGGATGTATATCCTGATTCAACTTGTTCTGCGAAGATCACTGTTCAGTGAAGTCCACTGAAGACTTGAATTTATATATCCTTTGCATATAAAATCCTCGCACATGACAATTTCCAAAAGATTAAAGGAAGAAGAAAATACCTTTTCAGCGTTGCTTTGTCATCTTTATATGTTTAAGATAATATGCAATAATAAGTTGTCGACGATACATGATACACTATTAACTACTATTTTGCAGGGGTGTAGCAAGCGGGTGGACAAGGTGGACGAAGTCCATGGGCCTCGGGGGTTCAGGGCCCCGAGCAAAAAGCAAAAAATGAGGTGGGTTAGAGAATAGCGCTGATAAAGGAGACAATTCGTAAAAGAAAAAAATAAAGCAATAAGTGCCCGGTGCATCCTTCTTTTTAGCTCAAAAACACCGCATTTTGGACCAAAATATGCAAAATTGCACAATTTTGCGCGCTTCATGCGCATTGGCTAATATTCACCTTCATTTTGCGCGCAAATGTTTCAGTAACACCGGAACAAAATATGCTCGTCCCCTATTATTTGTATGCTTTTGCCGCCACTGAAGCAGATGTTAGTTAGAAGGTCCTCGCACTGCTCCTTGTCCATGGACCCCGAGGCTCTTGCTACGACACTACTATTTTGACTGTTAAAATGTATATAGAGGCGTGCTACCAATGAGTGCTGGTTTGAGTTCATTCGGCCATTACTGGGGTCTATCCACACCAAACTGGTGTGCCCGGTGGGTGTAACTTAACTTAACTTAACTAACAAAATTTATAATGCGCCTTTTCCAGTGGCTACAAAGCGCAACAAGCATATTAAAAAGAACAGCAAACATGATCAAATACAGAAAACAACATTATGGAAAAAGATATGTCTTGAGCATAGTTTTGAATGATTCAAGAGTAGCAGCATTTCTGATATGAACCGGTAAGGTGTTCCACAAACGTGGAGCTGCCACTGGAGAAGCTCTATCACCAGCACCCTTCTTAGAACGAGGCACAAGGAAGGAAATACTATCTGCCGAGCGGGTCTTCATTGCGCTCTGTCTGGGATGATCTTTTCACAGTGAGGCAGTTAGTTAAGTACTGGGGAGAGAGTCCATTCAGGGATTTAAACACATAAAGCAGCGTCTTGTATACAATCCTCTCACTGACAGGGAGCCAATGAAGTTGGTTCAAGAGAGGGGTAACATGCTCAAATTTTGGTTTGAGACATATTAATCGATCTTATATTGTGTTGTAAACTTTCATCATTCTTATGTTGTCTATGTGTAACTCGGCCAAAACGGGTGATGGAATGCAGTTTGCAGTTTAAAATCCCCGCCAAGCCTGCATTATTTCACATTTCGGGTGAAATGGACCCCGGCAATGTCTGCAATTTCAAGTTTGTTTGTTTGTTTGTTTTTTATTTGGCAAGATCATTGACCCTATTTTTAAGAAGTTAACTTCGGATAAAAAAGATATTTATATTATGGGCGATTTCAACATCGATTTGCTTAAAGTAGACATCGACAGACCTACCCATGATTACCTTGAACTTCTTTACTCCTATTCATTAATACCTACTATTTATAAACCAACTAGAATCACAGAATCAACTGCTACAATTATTGATAATATCCTTACAAATAATGACAATATTATCAAATCAACAATTATGGTTACTGACATAAGCGACCACTTTCCAACTACTTTATCGACCAACCTCGAAGTAGAAAATCGAACGTGTAAAGGGAAAGACGTAATTTACAAAAGAAATCACAATAGTAAGAATATTGCTCAATTTAAAACAAGACTATCCGATGTTAAATGGGGTGAAATTCTTGATAATATTGATGCAAATGATGACTATAATAAATTCATTGACACCTTTAATACGATTTACGATGAATGTATTCCGCTAAAGAAATGTACTGGTAATAGAAAAAAAGAACCAATATCGCCATGGATTACGAAGGATTGTTAAAAAGTATTAATAAAAAGAATATGTTATATAAACAATACATTCAATCTCCAAACGACAAAAAATTTCAAATATTCAAAACATATAAAAATAAGTTGCAAATGCTTATTCGAAAATCAAAACGCAAATACTTCTTCTCCAAGTTTGAGCGCAATATGAAGCAAACATGGAAAACAATTAATAATATTATTGGACGAGGAAAGAAACAATCTGCACAGAGCAAATTTAAAGCTGAAGATGGCAGTTCTATTACCAATCCTAAAGAAATATCAAATCAGTTCAATGACTTTTTCGTAAATGTAGGCCCTAAGCTTGCATCAAGTATCCAAAACACAGGAAAGCAATATTTCGCTTATCTCAGTGAGAACAAAACCAGTAGTATGAAGCCTATTGTTGAATCCGATATTGTAAAAATAATTGATAAATTCGACATAAACAAAGGTGGAGGCCATGACAATATTGGCAATCTAATCATTAAAAAAGTGTGTAATGAAATTGCTAAACCTCTTAATATGATATTTAATTTGTCTATATCTACTGGGATTGTTCCTGATAAATTAAAAATAGCAAAAGTCATACCATTATACAAAAAGATGATGCTGAGGCATTCTCAAACTATCGTCCAGTTTCTCTCCTACCGTGTTTTTCAAAAATTCTTGAAAGGTTGGTTTTTAACAGATGTACGGATTACATTGACAATAAGCGAATCCTTAACCCCAAACAATTTGGCTTTCGGTCAAAACATTCGACCTTTATGGCTGTAGAGCAAATGGTAGACAAAGTTACTGCAGCAGTTGAAAGAAATGAAACGACTATTGGAATATTTTTGGACTTATCAAAAGCCTTTGATACAATCGATCATAACATACTCTTACATAAATTAGAACACTATGGATTTCGTGGTATTGTGTTAGAATGGTTCAGAAATTATTTAAGTAACAGAAAACAGTATGTCTATTATAATTCTTATGAATCAGAATCACACGATATTATATGTGGTGTTCCACAAGGATCAATCCTGGGACCACTTCTATTTATACTATATGTCAATGATATAACCAATGCATCTAAAGTACTCGAATTCGTCCTTTTTGCAGACGATACCACCATTTTATACTCCCATAAAAACGTAGAACGCCAGACAAACCTTGTTAATGAAGAGTTAAAGGAAGTAAGCAATTGGTTTAAAGCTAATAAATTGGCAATTAATGCTACCAAAACAAATTACATGATACTTGGCACACCCAAAATGACATCGATGAATCAAGACCTGCAAATCACACTAGATCACTCGGCTTTAGAAAGAGTGCATCAAACTAAATTCCTTGGTGTACTAATAGACGAATGTCTCACTTGGAAATGTCACATAGATTGCGTATCTAGAACAATTTCAAGAAATGTCGGTGTCATGAATAAATTGAAACATTTTGTTCCAAATCGTATTTTATTTACACTTTATTGTACGTTAATATTGCCTTATTTGAATTATGGAGTACTTTTATGGGGAAATACATGCAAAACTTACTTAAATAAAATTGTAAAAATTCAAAAATGGGCTATTAGAACGGTGGCAAACGGTCACTACAGAGACCACACAGCGCCATTGTTTGCTAATTATAACATATTAAAAGTTGAAGATATGTACACACTGGAATTAGGTACATTCATGTACAGGCACTCTATAAATGAGCTTCCCTGTTCATTTGATAATTATTTTACCAAACGCTCTGACATACATAACTACAAGACACGATATGTAAATGACCTAAATCTAACCAAAAATAAGAAAGTCTTTTCTGATCATGCCATACGTACACGAGGTCCCATTCTTTGGAATTCTTTAGATAAAAATCTGAAAGCTTCAAAATCTGTTAAACATTTCCGTAATCAATTCAAAACAAAACTGATCTCTAAATATAATTAATCTTTTCGTGATCACCCCCCTTCCCTTGTCTTTTGGTTATGTTATGTGATGTTGATTTATTTTGTTAATTTCATTTGATTTCAGGGAAAGGCTAACTTTCAGACCTTTTTGGTCTTCCAGCCTTTTCCTCCATATGTACCGTGTTTATATATATTTTTTATGTAATGTCTTTGATTTTTATGGAAATAAAATATGAATGAATGAATGAATTAGAATACAAAAACAAATTATAGAGACAGAAAAATCATTACAAAGTACATCAATGTGACAAATTAATTAAAGCTTAAATTAATCAGCCACAAAGCCATTTAGGATCAGGACACACGGACAAAAAAATGACAAGCCGGGATAACCCATTAAGCCCGCAGAAAAGGCAAGCTTATTTCCGATGGGGTCCCAAGAAAAGATGAGAGAACAAAAGGGAAACCAAAAAAAAATGCCTACACAGTGAAATCAGACATCTCTTGACTGAGAGAGTTGCTGGTCAGATGTTGTTTGACACTTTGTTTAAATACAGACTTGGTAGGCAATCCCTTGATGTTTGATGGGAGATCATTCCAGTCCAAAATGGCTTTGTAGTAGAATGTGTTTGAGGCAATACCTTTTACCCTAGGAACAATGAAATTGGATTCACTTGATCTGGTTCCATAAGAGTGAGCACTTGATGTTCTAGTGAAATTCTGATTAAGATAAAGTGCATATTGCCAATGGTAGATGTTAAAGACATGGTTAAGCCTCAGCTGTTTAACTCTGTCACAAATTTTCAAGAGATTCACAAGGTTTAGCTCATGTTGTCCAATGTGATCTCTGGGAGAAAGTTTCAAGATGTAACGAGCAACCTTATTTTGAGTAATTTGCAGTTTATTTTTGTGGTTCTGAGTGAGGCCACTATGCCAAGATGTACAACAGTAATCCATGTGGCCCGGAATCAATGCAGAACTAAGATTTTTGCGCAAAGTTTGATTGAGAATGTGAGAATGCCGGTAGAGGAAAGGCGACCAGAAACCTTTTTGATGACAGAGTTAACCATGCTTTCACCAGACAATGTATTGTTTATTGAAACACCAGGATACTTGATACTCTCCAGAGATTTGATAACATGACCATCATAGGCAACACAGAAGTCAGGAACTTTCTTTAATTTAGCTTTGGTGCCAAAGAGTATACACTCTGTCTTGCCAACGTGAAGAGACCGTTTATTATCGACTAACCACTGCAGGATTTAAGATCAGAGCCAAGCATATCAGCAACAGCCTTGGGGTCTTTGTCATATGCAATGATAACACTGTCGTCCGCATAAAGCAGTAACTTGTTCTGCACTGAAATCTACATGTCGTTGCTGTAACACAAATACAACAAGGGGCCCAGCAGGCTGCCCTGAGGGACGCCACAAGTTATAGTTTGGAGAAATGATTTTATTCCATCAATGCAGACAAGTTGCTTTCTGTTACACAGATATGACTGAAACCAACCAGAGCTGATGCCCATAGCTTCAAGCTTATTACATAATATACTAGGCCTATGGTTGACGCTATCGAATGCTTTCTGGACATCCAGTAACATAATTCCAACATAATTTCCTTGAGAAGGCGATGTTGTCTTACACCCTGTCCTATAGACGAATCCAGTTTCACGCATATTCGAACATCGCCTTGATATTGAGCGATTGCGCTAGCAATTGGAGACAATAGAGAGATTGCGATGCTCCATAGCGGTACGTGCGTTCACAGAAGAAAAAAAAAGGCGTTCAATGCCTGTCAATACCTGCGTTCAATGTATCGTCGTTCGGCCCTCTTGTGACCCCAAATGTTTGTAAAAAGAGGGCCCCTATAATACAGGTTTCTTAGCGGTCTCTTTATTAACACTGTTAATTCGGCCTGAATTTGATTTAAGAACAGGACTAACATGATGCATTAACTGTTTTTCAGTTATTATTATAAAAATATAATATTCTTAATTGTTTTCAATGATCCAAATGATCTTCAAAACTTCTAATTACAGACAAATTTACACGCAACACTTCTTGCATCGCTCGCTGGAAAGTTGCGGGAGCATTATGAAGACCAAAAGGCAGAACATTGAATTCTCGCTATTCGCATAGACATACCACTTGTTTGTCTGGGGCTATTCACAATAAGGGCGCCGCCAGCGGTTTGCGATGTAATCGTGATGTATCATGGGAAAATCGTGATGTATCATGGGAAAAGGTCGACATCCAAGTCCGCGCACAGGCGGCGGATGACATGATCGCGCCGGCAACTCGTGAAACCGCCCGGCCGTATGGCATTACATCGCAAACCGCTGGCGGCGCCCTTATTGCGAATAGCCATAGACATACCACCTAGACCTATTACTGCCCATCCTTTACCACAGCGGGAGGTGAAGCCCCGTATCCAAGGTGATATTGACGGATTGACGGGGTTACTAGGCGCGGAGAAATATCGCATACATGTTTGACGCGCTCGTTTGCGTGATTACTGCGCCGTTATCGCCGCGTCAAATGCAACATGTTCCATAGACGCGATTATGTCTGCTTGTTTGCGTCCGGGTATGCGTCCTTGTCAAATTCGTTGCTAAGCAGTGTCGGCTTCACTACGCGAGTCAAAGTCATTGGTCTAGGTTCTCGTTTGTCTGGGCGAATAGCGAGAATTCATACAGACCGTCTTGGGTGATAAATGCGGTTTTAGGCTAAGATTGCTCCTCGAAGTGGCTTACTGTATTTTGCGAAACGAAAAGAAACAGATTCTTAAGGTCTCCCTCAACCAGTTTATGATTTTTATGAATTGTTATTATTCATGTGTTATTAAGCATTTTTAAGTTTGATTTAATGAATTTAAGCGTTACATGTCCCCACCTTATCCGGCTATTATAGTTGAGTCATCTTGCATTAAGTGTTTTATTTATTTTTCCTTTTTTTTTTTTTTTGGTGTTGAGAAACGTGTGAACATAGATGAATGTGAAGAAGTATCCGCAGGAAAACTTATGAAATTTATTGTGATTTTACATACATTAAACCACGGATCTAAACAATAACAAACATCACTGAATTGGCCTTTAATTAATTCTTTTTATCTTGATTGATGGTTGATTCTACGTGTTCTGAATTTCAGGAGTGGGCATACTGTATGTTTCAATACCGTAAATATTGCTGGAATCTGTTTATTTTCCTAAACTGATCCTTTGTTGTTAAAGACTTCATGAGGGCCGATGGTCGCCACTCGATATACTCTGACCAATTTGAAGTCCAAAAAAGTCCGAAACATCGTGACTTTCAACAAATATTATTATTGCAACGGAAGAAAATGTGATCCCAACAGAAAATATTTGATACAGTTTTCTTTTCTTAATATTTTCACAAGATATTATGAGCATTTATATTTATGTATTATATTACATGTTTTGAATAATATTATTAATTATTGAATTGGTATGGGGTCCCCGTCCAATACACCATCTCCAACTGTCAATTCGTCTAATTGCCACTTGGTCCAAATATATTGCTGTTTCGTCCAATTCCAATTTAGTCCAATTGCCATTTATTCAATTGCCGCCATATATGGTAGGCCTATAATAGTGTTTGATTTTTTTTCATACAATTTTCACAAAACTGAACTTGACATCAGCAATAAGCGTATGTCGCACGTAATAATGGAAGGTACTAGCATTCCTTGTTTATTGCAAATCCACCCGGCAAATCCAGCAAATCCATCGTTTTAATTACTTCTATTAATTAAGACTATTACTTGGACAATATTTTATTAGTATATCTAAAACTTGGTAGACTAATTCATAGGCGTGGCGGTGGTTGTATCACAAATCGATCATGTTGTTTCTGAACGGAAACTATTTTGTATTCATCTGTTGAAAATCAGGAAGTGAACGCAGGCTGACTATGCTGCGTTGGTTTACTCCATACATACCAAACCATTGATACACCAACCAGTGCAGTGACATACATATAAATTACTATCACTGTTGGAGAGATAGGAATATATATAGGTAGGTCGTCGTAAGTGAAACTTACGGAAGTGGTTTGCCTCAGATTTCACTAGACCAAGAATTCCAACAAAATGGTAAGTTTGAATAGCAGAAATATCTAATGTATTATCAGATTGATTTGTTAATAAATAAATCATATAATGTGTTAGTTATTTCATATTCTGACGAATTGTGTTGCACATACATTGACAGTGATAAAAAAAATTGCGGAATCTGTATGCCTATATAATTCGGTTTTACACATCTCTATCGGGTGCAAAATGGTAAGTCTCTCATTAACTGGAAGAAAATATGTCTAATTTATCGAATCATGCCATTGAAATCTTGGGTGATGATTTGACCTATCATAATTTGATTTCAAAACAAGTGTAGTCTTGCTGACCTAATGAAGATAATAATATTTCTCTCTGTCGTATCCTCTCTCTATACAGACTACTTTAACGGAAGATCAGAGACACGGTAAGTCAAAACTATCACCAAACTCCATTTTCTTGAGAGTGATATACCTTTATTAACTCATGGTCCTATATATATTCGTATATGGATACACAACAAGTTGTGATTAAATCAATCTGGTCAACCAGAAACTATTAATAATCACAACAGTTCCATTCATAATCGTTGCATCGGAATATGATATTTGATTATAGGAATATCGCAAAATTACTTGTAAATATAAATTGACTGACTATCAATATTCTTTTAAATTAATTAATAATTTACTGAAAATTTACTTCTATATAATATATACTAAAGTACTCATTTAGGTTAGGTGCATGTACCAAGTATACCACTTCCGCTGTACCTAATTATTAGTATATTCAACCATGTTATTACGGTTGAGTGGTTGTGGGCCAAGATATCCGTTCAACAACTCACTAAACCTTTATATTCAGTCAAGTTCAAGGCAAAGCGGTAATAGTATAATTATAGTCGTGCAAAAAGAGTAAATGACACAAAACGTTAATAATTATTACGTGGAACTAAGTTGGTCATTAACTTGAATAAAAATATACTAAAATATATTGTGTAATGTTTCATACAATATAGAATATATAAAATGTTACTATTAACACCATCATAGTGTACGTATACCTTAATTAAATAGTGCACTTGTATATTAAACTGTAATCATAATAAGACCAAATAAAAAAATAAACATGTTTCACGTCCCCTCCCGCTTCCTTTTTTGAGGTTTCTTCAATTATATTTTTATTTTTTGAAATTCAGTCATAACTTTTCTAAAAATATGTACTACTGTCTAGGAAGTAGAGATGCTTTCAATATAGCCTTGCTGATAATCAAGAAACACTTTTGGAAGGTTTTGTGATAATTAGAGGGGGTCTATCTCTCAGAACAAGAAATGAAAAGAGGCCTCCTCCTTTTTCCAGGCATTATTGTGTGTGCTAAAACAGCTCTAATTATGGGTATTTATACCAATTTTGCGATAAAAAATAAAAAGCCCCCTCTTCCTCATTTTTTTCAAATACCCGGACGTGAAACATGATTTTTATTTTACTTGGCCTAACACTAATGACAATACTTTAACATCATTACAGAATACGGAGACATTTTCTCCCTGTTCGACACAAAGGGCGACTCGAAAATCGACTCAACGCAAGTAGGTGATGTAATAAGAGCATTAGGACAAAACCCAACAGAGGCTGATATCAAAAAGATTTCGAACGAAATGGACCCAAAGGGAGGTAGGTAGAAGTGTACATCATTATTATTTAAAATTTGCCTTGAAATTTTCCGCCACTAGCAATTGCATGCAACTTTAAACTTTGTTTGCCAAACTTACTATCTTAAGCCATAACCCCGTGTTTTCCTTTGTGTTCCATCAATGTTCCATTGGATTTGAATAAAGAAATACGTTTTAATTTGATCTTTAAAACAATTTCAAATTACCATAATTAGTATACAGTTAGCAATATTTATTGTCCGTCATTTTTTTTCTCTCGTGGAATCTAATACAAAAATGCATGTTATATGGTTTATGAAGTGATTTTTGAGCCAGATTGGTCAGCAACAATCTTAAAGTGTACTGAAGTCTACTACATTTTGGAATTGGGAATTCCTCAAGGCCTAATTTTGCCCCCATTCTTTTTGTCAAAGTTTACTTTTACATGTTCAATTTGAATAATATAGGTCTATTTGAAGAATGGTGATATTAATAATTGTGATATCTGAGAATTCTGTGATGTATTATGGCATATCAGTACATCTGACTTGATGACCTCTTATTTCTATACATGTTCAATTGTTCATTGAGAAAGATAAACAAAGCTGAACTCGCATTTGCTTGAATATAAATCCGGCTTCATTTCACCACCACATACATGCACGTTCCAACGCTCATAACAAAGTCGCAGCGCATAAAATATTGCCATTTTAGCAATATCATTTTTAGCAATTTATTTGCATTATTTGTGACAACTACAAATAGGCCTATAGCCGAACCATATATTCATGATATTGTGCTGATACAAAAAGTACATACCAAAACAAGTTTTCATGCCAGTTTATGTTTACTGGTTTAAGTCTTCCAACTTAACATAGTGTAATTCTTCAACTTCATAATTATGTGGGGCAGTCAAAATACTGGACAATTTCACTTCTCACTTGGAATTATGTGGGGCAGTCAAAATACTGGACAATTTCACTTCTCACTTGGAATTATGTGGGGCAGTCAAAATACTGGACAATTTCACTTCTCACTTGGAATTATGTGGGGCAGTCAAAATACTGGACAATTTCACTTCTCACTTGGAATTATGTGGGGCAGTCAAAATACTGGACAATTTCACTTCTCACTTGGAATGGAAGGGTTCTGTGGGGCAGTCAAAATACTGGATTATGTGGGGCAGTCAAAATACTGGACAATTTCACTTCTCACTTGGAATGGAAGGGTTCTGACACATAATCATCAACTTGCCCCGGGAATATTACCATGGTTACAAGGGGAAACCTTTTTTGTCATTGCCTTTAATACCATGATTTACCACGATTACCGTAATATAACCTACCGGTATCCATCTTTTTTTCACAGATAAACGCATCTCTTTTGAAGAATTCATTCCTCAATTCCTGGCCTATTCCAAGCGTAGCACCCCCGGGACAGTAGAGGATTTCATTGATGGGCTGCGAGTCTTTGACAGAGATGGCAATGGTACAATTAGCTCTGCAGAATTAAGACATGTTCTCAGTGCTCTAGGTAAATTTAGTCATTATTAATATTATTACTGACAAAACTTTGTAATATTTACCATCGTGGTAATATTATACGCTTCTGGTTTCAAGCAAAAAATATTTGGAAACATAAATCAACTAATTTTATGGTATAGATATACGAGTGGATGGGTGTTTATTGTCCACACAATGGTTATTATTAAATAGGACTAATTATTCGCTCAAGTTCCACTCTTATTAGGCTATGTATTTTTGACAATCTTGTTTTTATTTTTTTTAAGTCTCATTATATTCCTGAACAATTATAACAGGTTGTCAATGTAAAGGGTTCGTAATTTGAATATACCAATCTGAGACGATAATAAACATCAGAATATTAAATATTAAATTTCGTTCAATTTTTGAACCACGCTTCACATAACAACTTCGGACCCTAGCCCCAGTTACTAAATCATAGGGCAAAATTTCAAAAAAAGTTTTTATTGCTGTAAAAAAAAAGAGGATCTATCCATCTAAAAAAAACCTTTCTTGCTATTTTAAACGGAGCAATGACATCAAGTGTCTATTGACTCATGGAATGCGTATGGTGAATTTGTGAGAGTCTCCGGTATGCGGTAAAACTACTTAGCAAAGTATTGACCGTGGAGTCCAAAAGCTCCAGCAGCCAGCGAAACTGCACTACCGGAGCTCCCTTTTACATTATACATAAGAGGCATGATAACCGTTATTATAAGTTGAGCTGTTTATAATAACAAAAAGATTCAGAATTAGATACCGTCGTGATCATTATTTTGGTCAAGTTGTTCATATGATCAGTTTTCAAATTCTCTGTATGCCAGCGACATGTGAGACTACATAAAGATATTTAAGGTGCCAAATTTCGTTATCACCGTGTGATAATCCCGGGTGATAATTTTGTAGGCCTAACCTTGTTTACATGATATACCTTGAATCAGATCGATGTGTATCATAAATATAAAAATATTTTTCTGATAGGCGAAAGGCTGACAGATGATGAGATAGACCAATTAATGCAAGGAGGAGTTGTGGATCAACAAGGGGAAGTCAATTATGAAGGTATGATAAATCATTTGCTTTTACCTCTTTCTCCTTCTTCCTTGCTTTTTTCTGCCATTCATTTCCTTCCTTCCTTCCTTCCTTCCTTCCTTCCTTCCTTCCTTCCTTCCTTCCTTCCTTCCTTCCTTCCTTCCTTCCTTCCTTCCTTCCTTCCTTCCTTCCTTCCTTCCTTCCTTCCTTCCTTCCTTCCTTCCTTCCTTCCTTCCTTCCTTCCTTCCTTCCTTCCTTCCTTCCTTCCTTCCCTTCCTTCCTTCCTTCCTTCCTTCCTTCCTTCCTTCCTTCCTTCCTTCTTTCTTTCTTTCTTTCTTTCTTTCTTTCTTTCTTTTCTTTCTTTCTTTTTCTTTCTTTCTTTCTTTCTTTCTTTCTTTCTTTCTTTCTTTCTTTCTTTCTTTCTTTCTTTCTTTCTTTCTTTCTTTCTTTCTTTCTTTCTTTCTTTCTTTCTTTCTTTCTTTCTTTAGTTCCTTCTTTCTTTCTTTCTTTCTTTCTTTAGTTCCTTCTTTCTTTCTTTCTTTCTTTCTTTCTTTCTTTCTTTCTTTCAAGAATGATAAAAACTGAATATTCAAATACATGGCGAATGTATTATCAGACAACAACTTTTCTGACACACAAGCTCATATACTGTCAAATCCAGGAAAGTTGCCTTTGTTTTTGGTGGTGTTGCAATTAGGCCCATCTTTTAATACGGAAGTAAAAGTAAAATCAGTTTTATGTAAATTGGACAGTAGTTATGAAACCAATGTTTTATCAATTTTTTAACGTTAAGGGGGTACTACACCCCTCGATAAATTTGTGACTATTTTTGCATTTTTCTCAAAAACTAATAACACAGTGGTAAAAAAAAGTTATGTATATTATAGGGCAAGGAATCCAATTACTACACTGGAATTTCAGTGACCCAAGGCAAGCGGTTTGTTATTTATGATAAAATATAAGGTACCGCTAGGATGTACCTCGTTTCCTATCATATATACTGAACCGCTTGTCTTGAGTCACTGAAATTTCAATGTAGTAATTGGATTCCTTGCCCCAATAATATACATAACTTTAGTTACCAGTGTGTTGTTATTTTTGAGAAAAATGCAAAAATAGTCACAAATTTACCACAGGGGTGTAGTACCCCCTTAAGACCTACATTCGTATATAGGATTGGGTGATATTTTGTTTAAAGAGTGCATATGTATACCCGCTCAAGTATCGGTAGCCTTAAGAAAGATCTTCTATAGATTCGTTGTACACGGTGTCCCTGAAAGAATTTTGATAATTGACCGATCCGTTTTTGAAATAAAAGAATTTTACGAAACTTACTTATTTCCTAATTCGCAAGCTCAATCGGAAATAAATCATTTCCAATTGCGCCTACTTCTCTAGGATCTATCAACCTGCAAAACAAACACACAATGATACAGTTTATCTTACCAGGGGAATATTGTTCGTCAGCCGCGAACTACGGACGGACATCGAGACGGTCAGACCCGGCTATAACGGGTGTAACTTCGTAAGAAGCTAGAAGACCTACTGATAGGTCTGCGATTCATAAAGAATAGTATAACAAGACCTATATGCTAGGTCCAATTATCCTTCACTATGCTCTGCTCAAGAAATCGTTTCTTCATTGAAGGCCTAATATATAGGCATAGCCTTAAACCATATAACGCCTGTCAACATAGATAATATTTCTATGCAGAAAGCAGAAAACATTTACGTCACATGTGTTTATTATAACATAAACTTAAACATTGTTAAACAAATCAATATATGCCATGCGAATAAGAATAACAATTCTTTAGCCCTACGGAACCGAAGTCCTAACAATCTAGAGGATTCGAATTATCTGAATTCTGAGCATCAAACATCTCCCATCTACCCAAATTACTGGACGGACTGTGACACGGATCAGACACAACCCAAGCTATCACAATTATCATCAAGCATGTTCCATAGGGCCTAGGCCATACGCCATTGGACACCGGATTGGACATGTTGCACACAATCCAAAAAGAGATAACTGAACACAAGTTTTAATAAGCCTACGGAAAATTAGACGTCCGTAGTCCTCGGTGCTGGCAACAATCAATGCCTTGATCACACCACGCTGTACACAATTCATGCGTACCGCTGAATTGACCATTACGTAATCCTCGATCCGCAGGCCTCCAAAGGAAATGTATATTATTTCCTAATTCGCAAGCTCAATCGGAAATAAATCATTTCCAATTGCGCCTACTTCTCTAGGATCTATCAACCTGCAAAACAAACACACAATGATACAGTTTATATTACCAGGGGAATATTGTTCGTGAGCCGCGACCTACCCCTTATCAAGATATAAAGAACGGGCGGGCAAACGGTCCACACTGAATAATAGCTATGCTGAGCTCAAACTCAAACTAATCTGGAATAATTTATTCCGAGCTACAAACCCCTCGATGAATGTGATACTCCTATATAGGCCTATATATAGACATTATGCTACTAGTTCTTATTTCCCCGCTCGCACCAGCCCTCAGGCATTGTCAAAACAAAAACAAATCACATTTCCCTAGTCCTGATCCCAGGACCTCAGGCCCCTCGCCCCTGAATCGCCAAATAAATTGCCACCTCAGTACTGAGACTGTAAAACCAATACTCTTTTGGCTAAAATAAAAGATGCCTATATATATATATTAACTATATACATGAAAATCACCAGCGTTTAGCATGTTTAGTGTAAGCACAGATCTGTGGTGTAAGCATCCAACATATTTATAACATACAACATTGCACTAATGTACAGAGCTTGGACCAATAAAGTCACTTTGACTCTCTGTAAAAATATGTAAATATCTCGTCTAATCAAAGACCCTATGGTCTCATTTAATAAGAACCACTAACACGAAGAAACTCAAACGCTTCTGCCAAACTGACAAATTCAACAGGTTCATGAACTCCGAACGCCACAGATACTTGTGTAACAGCAAAAGGTCTATAACTCAGTACAAGAAGCTATTGCAGCTTTATTACTGCCTTGAGTGTAGTCACAAAGGCAGATGCAACGTCTGATGAATTTTGGCGCATCTCACAAATTTACTTACTGAAATACTAGTTACTGGTGAAACATGAACACATATATGCCTAATATGAAGAGCAGAACCGCAACTAAATATGTGGATATTCAGATCCAAGTGCTTCTATGAATAAAATAAATTCTTCTGACATTTTACTTTCACAAAACACTGCCCTTGTCACATACGATATCCTTAAGATATATATAGAAAAATACCTGTAGACCTATATAGTAAACGTAAATCGAGCTCAGTCGTGCATACTACATGTACTATAACTATGCATAAGCAAACAAAAATGGACATCCATGAATAATATAATGAGAATACTCTCCGAAATGCTCACATCTGTCTTCAGGAATAATCCAATTACTGAACTTTGAAAAACAAACCAAAACACCGTACCTATAATGTATTCTTTAAGGAATACGTTAACATCTACTCAGCTAGGAATACCTCGTGAACATGGAGAACGCCTATATAGAAATCTCAAAAAACCAACTTGGTGAAGCTGTACATATCATAAACGTAAAAAAAAACATGAACAGACTCGAATATCCATCTCCAATACCTCTCTTAACCCATGCACGAAACTTACGAATTTCTACCTTCCATGATCTTCATGATCTTTGATAATAATAAGCAGAAACCCAGCATGTCTTCGAAGACACACATATTCACTGCTAACAATACAACATGCATGTATATATCCTAATCATGAAGATAATGCTGTTGAAATGCGTATCCATATCCCAAATCCATGCAGCTGGTAATACAGTATAATCCATTTCATCCGTTTACCCCTACAAGTGATGCACTTCCAAAATCTTTCATGACGACACAATTATGGTATAGAACACATTGCTATAAATGCTTAGCTTGCTCATCTCTATTATGATCATGATGAGGTGTACCCAAGACTACCCGCTACGGAGTAAAGTTCATTAACAGTCACCCAAATATCGAGATATTAGCCCTAGTTTAACCGGCTGAGGGACAAATCAATTGATTTAGTCTATGGTCTATTAGAACCTACATTTACTATTGCACATTCTTCCAAGTCCACGATCCATGTCATGTAAATACTCTTGCATTGCCACGTCCATGGAAAAGCTCCAACAGAGATCTTTCATATCCATGAGACTGTCCTTTATCAATGGAAAGCTCCCGTATAAATCTGAAGGAATGCTTCCTTCTATACTCTATCATCCATTCTGCTCATTCCGAATGGCCTCATCCATTATGCACAGAAAAAACCAAACCAACCGGAACTTTAATGGGAATGATCAAATTCCATTAAACACATCCTCTGTGTGTATGAACCCAGATATGCCTATACATCCTCCTTTGCTCCATACACCTCAATAGGAAATTCCATACACATCGATGATACTGCTCCTAAATAGGCCTAGACACATCCATATGGGAATGCTCATATAAAATAATGTTATGTTATATGCAACCTTTGGGACCTTGCTCCCATACACATCTACAGCCAGGATCCATGAGAATACTCCCATCCACGTCCGTGGGAAAAACTCCCATACAAACCCATGTGATGCTCCCATATATGCACCCATGGGATGCTCCCATCCACGAGATACTCGATCCCATACACATTCATCCCAATGCTCCAATACACATTCATGGAAAAACTCCCGTACGCATTATGTAAATGCTCCCATGCACGTTCATGGGAATGCTCCCATACAATGCACTCGTTCATTGGAATGCTCTCCCATAGACTCTCCCATGAGAATGCTCCTATGTATACCAAATTCATGGAATGTTCCCAGACACATTCATGTGAATTCTCCCATACACTTAATATTCAAAAGCTCCCATATACATTTTATAGAAATGCTCACATACACTCTGCGTGATGTTCTAGATAGAGCTTATCAGATGCCAAACCGAGACACCGCACATTCATGATAAACATAAATTGCTCCCAAACTCATTCAAGAGAATGCTCCCATACACAATCATGTGAATGCTCTCATACACGTCCATGATATGCTCCCATACACCTTCATGGGAATGCTCCCATATACACTCATGTACGTTCATGGGAAATCTCCCATATATAATCATGCGTCTGCTACCAAGCATGCACATCCTCACATACATTCCGTGAGAGGCTCCAATACGTCCCTGGGAAGCTGCCTTTACCCACAGTAAGTACTTTACTCATCCACGGGAATGCTCCCAAGATCAGAAAGCTCTAGCCTCTGCAAACCTCAGAAATTATGCGAATCTACATTTTCCTGTAGGAATACTCCCATGGTAATACAAATCCATATATTCATATTGCCCACATAACAAACATATTCATGCCAAGCTCATTAATTTCTTATTTACTCGAAATTTTTAAGACCACGTTCGTGGTAAGGCGACAATGCTCACGCCCATGGAAAAGCTCCTATATGTCTCAATGAATCCACGTGAGAGGAATGATCTCATAAAGGCCAATATGGAATTCCTCCTAAATAGCCTAACAACACTGGTAATCGTCTATCCTAAGCAAAAACCGAAAATGACGAAAATGTTGAAAAACATCCTGAAGCATATAGGCTTAATAAGTACCTACATTCTTATGCGACATTACCATAAGCATAATCAGAATGAATTTGCATTCTACTTCTACACAAAAGCTTCAAATTAACGTTCTTATATTAAAGTGCCCGCTTTGAGGCCCAAGGCCAACGAAAGGCCAAACTGAACACAGCCATGCAAGCTGACATGATAAAGCAGCGTTCCCTGACATGTGCAGCGTTCTGAATAACGGCCCTTCTTGATTTCAATCTCGCAATCCATCGAGCTTCAAACTGGTATGAAACTAATCAATCGTAAGCCAGGTGTTGTTCTGGATCAAATTTAATTTAGAAATTTTGAATAAATTAATACATGCGAAAATCAATACTTGCGCGAGAAAAATATATCGGTGCGTTTCCAACGGCAAAATTAATCATGTAACGTACTAAAAGTATGACAAAAGCTTGCAAGAAATCGAGATGTCAATACCATTAAACCAATCTTATGACTACTACTCTATCGCAGTCGAGATTGAAACCTATGTATGATCATGATAAAAGGGTAACGTGAACAACCTCTCTGCCTGACAGCACAACCGCATTTATGTCATAATATGATATAACAATTATTAGAAGATACCGTATAACAAGAATTTATCAAAAACGTACACAGGTATTATCTATGGTTTTATACTTTATCCATATTGATTTGGAGACCTCGTCAAGCGAGTCGCGTACAATTAGAACCCCGGGTTAGAACCCCAAAAATCAAATGAAAGCAAAACCATATTAAGTACCCGCATCGATCACACGATATGATAATGATGCCTATTTATTTATCTGATCAATCAATATACAATCACAATGTGTTCACTAAGCAGTCTTGTACCCAGACTAAATGTAGCCCATCGTAAAGATAACGACAGAAAATCCGGCTGTGACGGAGACCACATAAAACCGTTCATGCCAGAAATTGGCGACCCAGGGATGGCGACAATTACTATACTGATAATAGACATGGTGTATAACCACCATTTATGTTTGATACCATCCTAAATGTTGATACCAACTCCTATGCAATTCACATCCAATGTACTGGCCATGAGTCATTTCAGTAAGGCCTATCCATAGCCCCATAGGCCTCCAAGGCCTATGTATTTTGAGGAATAAATCACCTACCTCCTTACATCTGTTACTTCTTGTCAATCAAAAACATCTTACCAGGTCTCACAAGCAACCGCCATACATACCATATATACTTTTCAAACCCCGATTCCAACTTGGCCTAGACCAAGCTTGATAGTAATATTTTTACTAGGCTCATATCTGTTTTATCTGAACTAAATACGCCATCCTTATACAATTTGACCAAAAGGTGTACACAAAGTACAGCGCTAGAAATTAGACGTCCGTAGTCCTCGGTGCTGGCAACAATCAATGGAACCGAAGTCCTAACAATCTAGAGGATTCGAATTATCTGAATTCTGAGCATCAAACATCTCCCATCTACCCAAATTACTGGACGGACTGTGACACGGATCAGACACAACCCAAGCTATCACAATTATCATCAAGCATGTTCCATAGGGCCTAGGCCATACGCCATTGGACACCGGATTGGACATGTTGCACACAATCCAAAAAGAGATAACTGAACACAAGTTTTAATAAGCCTACGGAAAATTAGACGTCCGTAGTCCTCGGTGCTGGCAACAATCAATGCCTTGATCACACCACGCTGTACACAATTCATGCGTACCGCTGAATTGACCATTACGTAATCCTCGATCCGCAGGCCTCCAAAGGAAATGTATACTCATTTTCGATCCGTTCCATAGAGTCAAAATCTATCAATGACAAATACATGTACAGGGTGTCCCAGAAAAAATTACCAGGCAAATTAATTTGGACGTAAGTAAAAAATTAGACATCAGAATCCAAAAATTTAAACATCAGCGTGTAGCCCATCTTATTCTGCATGTTACGTCAATTTGATTGGAATCGGTTGACTGATCGTGAAGAAATGAGCGGTTACATATTAACGCATGTGTCAATTCACTTCATTCCAAGTTTGAAAGAAAGGTCATTCAACACAATGCGCACTAGTGGTTAAACTGTCAATGGGCTTCATATTTTGTTCTATGAAATCCTTTTCATTATTTTTAAACAACCTGTCTCTTGCAAAACATTTAATTAGGTTTTGTTCAAATTTGAAAACCTGCACGATATTGAAAATTAAAGCTTTCATGTAAGATGATGCTCGGTATTTGTAAATATCTTTTTTCGTTAATGTTGATATAAATGTTACATAAAGGAATTACTACATAAAGAATTCCTGGCTTAAAAATTCTCACACACATTAATGTTTTCGGAATATTTCCAAGAAATTGTAATGCAAAGTTTAAATCTTTTAAAACTTCAATATTAACATGATTAATGTTGCGTGGTATCAAAAATCACACGTAAAGCTGTAAGCACTTGATAATTGTAATTCTTGGCTCAAATGTTCTTTGTAAACCTACAGAATTAAAGCTGGAGAGCTTCCAATTGCAGAAATCAAAGTTTTCAGGGACAAACTGTTATTCATCTTCAGTGAAAGCATGAATGACATGACACCGTCGGATTTTAATAGATAATGTGGACTAAATTTAATAAGATACACAAACTTTAGGAAGCGGTGTGAGCGAATATAAAAAAGCGCCTGTTGATCAAACTTGGAATGAACTGCATTGATGCACACATTATGCAATCGTTCATTTCCTCGGAACCAGACAACCGAATCAAATAAAAAATTTGTATGTGATGCACAACAAAATCGGCTATGCGCTACAGTTTAAATTTTTTTGATTCTGATGTCTATTTCTCGACTTACGTTCAATTTTATTCACTCGGTAATTTGGGACACCCAGACGCCTCATGATGCGCAGTGATAAGCACTCCATCATCGATTGATATTTAAATCCGTGGAAAGGTTTGAAAATGAGGGAGTTTCGTAAAGTTCTTATATTTCAAGAACAGTGTGGTCAATTGTCAAAATTTAAAAAGTATGTGATAGCTGATTTATTCCTCAACTACACCTGTTATTTAGTTATTTTAGTTGTGGCGTTAAAATAACCAAACAATTAAGTTTTCGACGATGGTTCTATCAGGGACACCCATATACATGTATAACGAAAGTGCCATTTAATAATCACCATTTACGATATTCTTTTTTGTCTTACAGAATTTGTCAAATTGATGATGAGTGGATAAAACGCCAAGACGTATATCATTTATTGCCATGACAACTCTCCAACTTTTATCCATTCCATTTTTTTAAAACTTTTTAAAAGCAAATTAGGTAGGCCTGGGCCTAACAAGTGAATTTGGAGCTTGTTATGACTTCAAAATTCACAACGCACTCACAAATAGACCACCAAAAATCCGAAGAATAACAGATTAATGCAACTATAAAAGTATAATGTGTTTCCCGACAAACGTGGTAGTTTTTAGGACATTTTACATTTCAACCGTGGACTTCGCTACAACCAGGGACGTCCCCGTTTAGCTGGCTGAGATGTGTAATTGACTGCAAACAGCCTGATAATGCACATGAGAGTTCGTCCCCTAATGTAGATATAAAAATCCGTCACCGGTTGATAGGTTAAAATTCAAAAAGATGTCACAGTGTACAATTTGTGCAAAACTGGACAACGTCCCAGAAAAAAACACGCGTCCGCGTTTGGATAGTTAAGTACAAGGTCCTCATTTACCGTAGGGTGTACCCGGGGTGTGTTGGGGGTGTATCCACGGAGGCTGTGAGGGTGCGGAGGTGGGTGGGGGATATGGGATGCTTTTGTACGGACCTTCAAAGAGGACGCAAGTCTACTCATGACAAATAACATGATAACCGAGGACACCAGAGCTGTAACGAGTCAACTCATTTCATGGTCGAGTCGAGTCATTTCTAGCAATATCTCGAGTCGAGTCGAGTCGAGTCGAGTCGAGTCGAGTCGAGTCGAGTCAAATATTTGACTCGAGTCACTGTACAATCTCTATGGGGAAGCCTGAAATCTGAGTCGAGTCATGATTCGTTACAAGTCTGGAGGACACCCAGCAACGGAAGATGTCCACGGTTCCTTGTCCAGTACCAGCGTAATGTAAAAAAACGCAAAAATGTATTAAGATTAATCCTTTCTTTGTTGCAGACATGCCTTTTATGTCCCTTTATGTAAACGTGACTTGCAAAGACATGGCTGAAAAACCGGCCTCAAATCACATAATCTGTGCTCAAATACGCGTCATAAAAATGGTGTCCTCCGATAAGACGGTTTTTCGTAGTGTCGGTGTAAAGCCTGTTAAAGTCAGGTGAGTCACGGTTTGGGGCCTACATGTAACTTCGTGTCTGCAAGATCCTCGGATAGAGAGAAACAAGTTATATAGGTCCTCGTTTGCATGTCTTTAAAGCTTTTAAAAGTGCGTATATGGGGATGGGGTCATTGGGGTGCGTTTATGTATGTGGCTGATCTTGCCATCCATGAGTATGCAACTCATTATACGAGTAATGATGTATTATACGAGTAATGATGTATATTCTCTTACATACTTTCAAGTGTGCATCAGTCAAGTTTTATATCGTCGACTTACTATTCGCATTTCTTTGCAAGAAATACTTTGCAAACGTGTAACGCCATTTTGTTTATAAAGGCCTATTTATTTTAGAGACCTCAGTATATAATAGTAACCCAGTAAACAACAATGTTTTTACCTTACAACGTTAAAACGATAAAAAACATGTTTCGTTTTGGTCAAAACGTTTTAAATATCGGGTTATATATAGCTCATGAAAATGTTACTTTATAAAACATTTTATATGAAAAAATACTGCAACAATATTTGTAAAATGTCAAAATGTTATTGTAAAATATTTGTTGGCAAACAGTTTTGCTCAACATTTTGTCAACATTTAAATAGCAATATATCAGAATGTTTTGAAGCAAGTTTTTAACATGTTTATACCCTTTATATAACCCAGCATTAACGTTTTCTCCTGGTGTTTTCTGTTAAAAAAGGTTTGTGTTTGCTGGGAGGCTATTACAATTTATAATGATCCCAACGTTCATTTTATGTTTGTTTCTGTTCGTGTTTATTTATATGTAAATAATTTTATATTTCATGCATTTGTTATTAAAATATATACTTATTATACCAATGATCAATTAAGTGTTCTTTTGGCAGTCTGTGTTTTTGAGGGGCCTTTATAGGCACTATAATAATAGTCAGTTTTAAGGGCAGTTCCGTAATTATATCCCGGGGGGGGGGGGGGTACTCAGTACAAATGACCATACGGGGACGTGCCGCAAACATGGGTAGCATTTTCCCGGGGGGCACTCAACTTTTTCAGCATCGCTGTCACCCAAAGACCCCATATTTATTTACGAACACATGCTCTGTCACCCGAAGACCCCCTATTTTTTCATTTGATCTGTCACCCAAAGACCCTTACAAGTTCAATTTGAACAGCAACTTTCATTTATCACTGATTTTGTTACTTATTTTGAAAAAAAAAACAATGAAATTTGAAGCCATTTAGAACTAGAAATTCGATTTTCGAGGTTTTTGTGGCGCTGTTTCGGCTCTCACCCAAAGATTCCATTTAAAAAAAAGGTCATGTTCTCACCCAATGACCCCATATTTTTTACATGCTCTCACCGAATGCCAAAAATCATGCTCTCACCCAATGACCCCATATTTTTTACATTTTGCTCTCACCGAATGCCCCTTATAGTGCGAAAGTGCCAGCCCTACACCTATATCCATTTCATATTGAAGTGCCCCCGGGAGCATTTTCAGCCTTCTGGTATATCAATGACCCTTTTTTCAAAGCCTATTTTGGTATATGGATGGGTCCTTTTTTCAAAGTTTTCTCAATTTTTTCGGAAAACAGCCCAATTTGTCCTTAATCTAGCCAAAATTTTCAAAATTTTCCCAACATTTTGGGAAAATTTGTAAAATGTTGGCTTTTGGTAATCAATGGGTCCAAATTTCTTGAAAAATTGGTATATTTATGGGTCTACTTCCAAAATCTCAGCGGCACGTCCCTACCAAAACCAAACTTGAGTACCCCCCGGAATTATATCAACCAAATGGCTAAAATTTGAAACTCGTGTTTAACTCATATCTCAGTAATTTGACAATACAGATAGTGCAAACTATTCTTTTTCTGAATCCCCACGAACAGATGAACAATTTGCTGCCAATTTCAAGAAAATCAGAGCAAATTTATTTTTATCCTCAGTAATACAATATCTCAGTAATTTGACCGGGAATTTGACATTGCCGATAGTACAAACTATTCTTTTTCTGAATCCTCACGAATAGATGAACAATTGCTGCCAATTTCAAGAAAATCAGAGCAAATTTATTTTTATCCTCAGTACAATATCTCAATAATTTGACATTGCAGAGTAGTGCAAACTATTCTTTTTCTGAATCCCCACGAATAGATGAACAATTTGCTGCCAATTTCAAGAAAATCAGAGCAAATTTATTTTTATCCACAGTACAAATATGAAGAATACGTCCTCAACGGAAAACATTGAGAAATTTTGACCAAAAGATAAAGACTCTGGTTTTTCCTTTGCTTGTTTTCTTTACTTCATTCACATTACAGAGCAATTTATTGTAACTGAAACACAAGCAACTCAAAAAGTTCACTTTCTTTGAATATGTCCGCAACGGAGGTTAAACACTCTTCAAAAGAGTGAGAAGAGTAAAAATTACTCCACAAGAGTAAAAATTACTCCTAAAAGAGCAATGATCCTCATATACATTGAAAGAGTGGTTCCTCTTTCCAGGTATTACCGTATATGACATTACTCGAAAAGGAGTAATGTCACTTGGGCATAGCCTATATCATACTCTGAATGAGTTGACTATTTTAGGAGTAGTTTTCACTCTTTTAAGAGTAATTTCATTCTTTGGAGTGATTTTAATTCTTTGTGGAGAGTGTTTTTCACTATTTTACATTAAGGGCTCTGGTAGCAACGTTTGGACAATATTTTTTATGGGACATGAGAGCACATCAGACATATCGAATTGCATTCTGAATACGACGAATGTCCTTTATATCAAATAATTTTTATTTTTGAAATTCGTGATATGATACACAATTTTATGGCAAACTTGATATTTAACAGTCCTCGAAGTAAACTTTATAAATCTAATGTGTATAGTCCTACTTAACTATATGTATGTATAGCTGGGATGAAAAGCCGACGATCAATTGAAAATTTTAAACTTTCGTATTGAAGATATGGACCCCCCCAAACAAAAACCACCAAAGCCAAAAAAAACTAGGTCTTTTTTTTAGGGGGGGGGGGTGTATAAGTACGTATCATTAGATTACGAAAGTTTACTTCGAGGACTGTTAAATTTTTTTAAAAAAATTGTCATAATTTCCAGTTCCAGTGACATATATGCCCACCAAAAATTGATGGACCCCTTTCCCACTGCGGTTGGCGATAGTATAGCTAAATTAATGATGAAGATGCCATCAGGCTATTATATATGCCATACAGAATTGAACGAAGACAAAACTGATCATGCAAATCTGAGATTAAAATTACCCAAAAATCAGAAGAACAAAACTAGAAAGCTCTATATACGGAGAGATTGGATAGACGGGAGATCGTGAGGATAGAGAAGTCAAGAACCATCAGGTAAGAAAAATTAAGAGAATCCAGTAATTTGTGGAATCGTAGACTATGCCATTGTCGAATTTTATTAAAAATATGTTATTATTAGTCATGCACCCATCCCGGTACCCCAGGTCAACATAAAAAGTGGTAACCATGTGTGTTCTAAATTTCGCGGAAAATGGGTATTTTGTTGACTGAAATCGCGGACCGCGAAATCGCGAAAAAAGGGGGTATTCTGAGCATTGTCTCCGCGAAATTTAAAAAAAAGGGGTATTTCACAGGTTCGTTCGATCGATGTCTCACACAGCCCGAGTCTTCAGCCTCCATCCTCTGGCATTTTTTATTTTGTATCGTTGTTTCTCTTCCCCTGTTGCACTTGAAGTTTGGCGTGCGCCGGTTCGTTCGTGAAGTAAATAAATCAAAGTAAGCTTACCGGGGCATTTGACATGTGTCAAACTAACAAAGCTGCCGAATTTGGAACCTATCATGCAATCCGTGAGTTTTTTTCGAAAATTTCAAGCTCAGTTTTAAAGAAAAACTTGGGTACCACAATACTTTAAAGGAACCTCTGTACACAAAACTTCGAGGGATTGTTCCTCTTTGGTTCATTTTCAATTAAAATCAGTATACAGGCATTGTAATTACCCCAGTTAATAACACAGGATCATCTGGGAGTACAACAGACACAAAGTAATGTTCATACTTGCACATTTTGTACTTAATATATATTAAAATATTTGGAGTCATTGAAAAGGGGTGTCTGGAAATCTTCTCATTGAAAACCTTGAACAAGGGGGTATTTTTTACCCTGATTTTGTCAGTGATTTGGCAAAAAAAGGGGGTAAAATCAATGAAAATCAGTGAAAAGGGGGTTTTGAAAAAAGGAAGAACACACATGGTTACCACTTTTTATGTTGACCTGGGGTACCGGGGCACCCATTTCGTTGAACTCAAAATTATACTGATGTTTATTAAAATCAAAGTAGTCAATAGTAAAATAGTCATAGTTAAAAATATCAGATGATTAGTGACAATAAAAGTAATTGAATGCAACATTATCTTGCATAATTATAATGGCTCACTTTATAAATACTGAACAATTCTGATTTTGGAATCGACCAGTTTATTGATAGCGAACAACGAAAATCCGGAGAAGTACTGAAATCGAAGCTAACATTCTCTCCTGCATTCTCTGTCCTTTTGCTGTCCATCAGGGCCTGCTGTCCCAGGGTCTGTGCTGTCCATTGAAATATTGAAATTGCGCCCTCTGCATGTAATACCAATCAATCACGCAGTAACCACAGCACGCTCCCTACAGTGTGTTGGTATAGTGGGCATTAAATGAAAACTTTTTACGCCCAATGTTCACAATGGGCGGAATTTGCTACCGTGTAGCTGTGGAGCAGTAAATTTGTTTTATTGTTGCCTGTCCAAACGGGGAGGCCTGGAACCAGGGTCAAGCAAAAACGCTTGGCTAAGAAACATTTAATATAAAACAAACTTGCAACAGAGGCGTTGTTTGTTTATTTGGTTGATTGTTTGTTTGGTTGGTTGGTTAATTGGTTTGTGTGAAGAAGAATTAGGCCTACGCATCGCACACTATAGCACAATTAGGGCCTAAACGTGAAAATACAAATGGAAACATAACATGCATCTCTAGGCAGATATACCAGAGTAAAAACTCTGGACATATCTGCTTCTGTGGGGACTTGAACCCCAGGCCTCTTGTCCCAGGCTGCAAGCGAGGGGGCTGGGGTCTAGGCGTAGGGCCTACGGTTTTTTCTTTTCAACTGTCTTAACCTTTTGTGAATGTGAATTAACTTGCAGCACCCCGATGCATCAGTAGCACTGATACACTGCAAAAGGTTGATTGAAATCATTGTTGGGCGACTTGGTGTTCAAATAATATTCAATAACTAATGTGGATTTTTTTTTATATGGCATTGATCACGACACAACCCGACGATGGAAAATATATGATTGATAAAAATAATCATAGGAAGGTAAAAATTCTACAACGTTGAAAAATTTCGCCCAACCATTTTTGCAGTTCAGCGAGTTTTCTGAACAATTAAAATTGATCAGAAAACTATTTGAATAAAACAAGCCAGCCACAATTATTAATCCAAGTCAACAACATTAATAGAAAATAAATATAAATACAAAATCAATGTCAATGAAAATTATTAAAGAATTACCTGGCAAAATATGATATATTACACATTACAGCATACAGTGGGCCTATACCCACATCTTATCACAGTACATGTATAATTTGGTTCATTTCAAGTTCAGTACCCGGGGTTCGGTAGTGACGTACCGGTACATGTACATGTATCTGTATCTGTCATCGTCAGCAGAATCTCCTCTTGTAGAGGCAACATCGCTCAGTAAATTTTGCTTTATTCCGTGTTAAATTATGAAAAATGGAAAAAGGAATATGGGTTGTCGAAATTGAAATAAAATGTTTCTTAACCAAGCCAAGAAATGATTAATAATAAAAATGATAATCATTGTAAACTTAAACCGAAAAACACCATTACGTCCTTTTTAAACGCATTGCTTGTTTGTCTGCTTCCCACGCTGACGCCGCACTTTTGGGTGGCAGCATGCGGCGCCTGTGCGAAATTTAAGTGGCAACACCGACTGTACATTCATTCAGTTGAAATTTTGTGGCGAGGAAACAAGTACACAAAGAGTTTGTGCTACAGGAATATCGGTAACTGTACATGAATGGAATATATTGCAGTTAATTTACTGATGTCTATGTGATATTGTAATGTGTATAATGTAAAATAATAGGAAATAATATCTGATACTTATAAGGTAAGGCTTTGTGATCATTGCATCCAAACACAAAGTTTGTTAACTTAAATCGCTCTATCAACTGTTCATGTGTTGTGTGTGTGTTGTTTGATCCAAGAGTGCAAAATTCGACAGTAATTCGTCACTGGCTGACTTCTCATCCTTCTTGGAAATTGCCTTTGATTGTAACATATTTACATGTACTTCATTGCTTTCTCTGAAATCTTTCTCTTGGGGATATATGGGTTACTGAAGTCAGGGCCGGGGGCCGGCCAAGATTGACTGAATTTTGACGTCGTCATTGACATTGGTCATGTTGGTTTTAACACGTAAACACAAAAATGTCTCAAATAATTCCAATATCAAGCGCTATTTTATCAGTCTAAATCCGTTGAGGTTCGACAGTGAATTACTATTTTTTTAATTTTTTTGTATGAATAACCCACGATATGTTAAGGCCACTAACAGTGAATTTTGAGTTTCCCGTCACATAATTTCTGAAAACAAGTGAGGTAACTTTTTCATTATTTATTAATATTATTTTTCTGCCTTTCATTATACATGTATGACCAACACGTATGTAAAATGTGTTGTTATTTGCCGCTCGATCACTCACTTGAAGATGGATGTTTACTTTTTTTATTGTTTAGCCCAAATAAGATTCAGACATATTCACATATTTCCTGTGTTGGACGCACTTGTCTCTGATTGCATGCTGAGGCAATCTGCTGTTGCTGAGTGGAAATTTATGAATGAACCTGGGGAATGAACTGTGTGCCGTACACGTTGTTAGTTCTGAATTTGCAACATTACGGTAGTCGCGCTTGTCAAAGGTTTGCTGCAAAATAGTATAAGTAGAGCATCAAGCTACTAATAGAAGCTACCATGGTTACACCGTGTATGCTCATGTTTCCTATTGAATACATCCCCATCAAAAATAATCCAAGCAGAGGGAGAGAGAAAAGGGAGAGGGGAGATGAATAAGTTTTAAAGTTGTTGATAAAGTCACACTGTCACACCACAGATCCTGGGTCACACAGCCTCTCCTGCCAATTTTTACGTGTTTCACATGACTTTATTTCTCTTTTCCACCATCACCAGCTTTAAATAGCTTCAATATCGCAAAATTGTTGCGCGCCACAGCCTACTATATTCCATGTGGATTCCTGTGAAAATATTCATCCTACACGTATTATTAGTCCACAAACATGATGAATTCGGCAGTCATATAAACTTCTTGTGTAACAGCTGATGGAGTCTAAACACTGGCACAAAGTTCTACGAAATTTTTATATCGGAGTTAATGATTGGTTGTTCATCCCTGACCCTCTGCCACAAGAACTTAAACCAGTCACATTCAGGGGTAATGGGTATATGCATTGTATATTACTTAGTCGGTGATTGGTTGTCGTGACTCTAATGATGAGAATTTGAACCCATCACATTCAGGGATATATATCATGGGTCATGATTTACGGATATTTCCCCAATTGATGCATGTGCTACCACACACGATAGATCGCTGTACTCTAACAATTTGATTGATGGTATTAACAATCGAGTTTAATTTTCCATATAGCATCAAAGTCATATAATTTCAAAATAAATCATAAAAAGCTTACTGTATAATTTCATTATGAGCTGGCCCGAGAAAATCGAAAATCATTGGTGTTATACACTGTTATTTATAATGTGGCCGCGTAAATCAGGGCCTACACGGCTGGCTGGCCAAGTCCTTGTGTATGCTGGTATAATATTTCCTTGTGTAACCCGCTATACATTCACATTACATTTACAACTAGAAAGATGTATAGTGGAAGTTGTTTGTGCTAGATACGTAACATACCATATTGACAACTTCAAAATGACCTGACACTAAATTAGGATGAGGGACTAAAAAATATTATGGGGGGGGCATCGAAATATGTGTACCGGTACTGTCTGACAGTGTGCACTACAGAGTTTACAGCAGAGGATATAGTGGGTACGGTACATCTGATCTGAGTTCCTTTGGATCCACTGGAACTGACACCTCACGACACATAACGATGTTGTGTAGTGTACATATACGCTTTGTTTTTTTTACAAATGTATGTAGCATACACAATATCCCTTGAATAAAATTTATCTCAATTTTGAAAATAAAAATTTAAGGATAATAAGGAATAAACATTGTTTTTATGCACCAATGATTGCACAGTACTGTAACCAAAATATTCAAAAAAATATCACCTGGCTTCAAGACTGTCAAATGATGGTCAAAAGAGACTTTATAATTAGAAAGGTGAGTCACATGTAACTGATATATATGCAAACCATTCCAACATGCACTTCCATTTTAAAAAGAACCCAATCAATGATTAATTTTAATTTGATTTGAAAATTCATTAATAGAGTGTATTTCTTTATTAACAGGAAGAGACATGGTAGACCATAGGTTCTCAACCCATATAGCCTGCTCAGACTGGCAACCAATGTGGCGTCACAGCAGCACTGACGTCATCGATTTCTTACATCTCATATGGTCAAACTGGTTGATTATTCTGGTTTTGTGTTTAGTAGCAACTCCTTCAGCGGCAACTCCTTCATATGGGCAAGGAGCAGCAAATGATAACCAGGTAAGGAGGGGTATTCAAGACTCAGTCAACGTCCTCTAAGTATCAGCAGACAGACTGCTTGGATACACTTTTGTCCTGGTAGGAAGTTGACTGGAAAGAATAACTTACGTGCATGCAATGTCCATTTAAAGACTTTGGGTGCAAGATGATGTGCTGCCTTGTGTGAAATTTCTATTGCAATGTATACTTGTATTTTATACTACATTCACATGGCAGCCTTTTGGATATCATGTTTTACAGCTGAGTTCTTCATATTAAAATTCAACCTGCATCTGTTTTGGTTCTGCCCACTTGAGAAAGCGGCACAGAAAGAAAAGAACCGATATATGTTTAAAGACCATTTTATCTGTGTATGCCCAATTTAAGCCAGATGCAATCAATGAAACTAATAGATACATGCCAGGAAATTGATTGTAACATGTAAAACACATGTCATACATGGATGTATTGTTTGTTACAGGTGAATTAGTACAGATGGAGAAAATCACTTGACGACAATTGAAGAGGTTCCTACAGCATTTTCTTTCTTTTAATTACCCAAGTTACCCATTTATAGTGTATATAGATGTAGTCAACAAAGTGTGGGGGTATTTTCAAGTGGAACAACAAGCATATGGGGAATGGAATCTGTTGCCATATCGGTAGTATTCGGTACGGTCTTGGATTCCTCTTGGATTCTAAAAAAAATTACAGTGGAACAAAGTAACAAATTATCTCAATAAAAATGGAAAATTCATGTGAACACCTTCACTTGTGTTATTTACTCCATGTATCCATGGTATTGACAAGATCATCTTAAAAAATGTCTCAGTGTCCCTGTAACTGCCACTGGGGTGCTTGAGGAAATAGGGCTAAGTAAGAGACCTTTGCACTGAAAAGATACATCTCTAGTACTTACAATCGAAAATTTGAGTAAACTGGTTGACCTCGCTTTGCACTCTTTTGAAAGAAAGAAAAAAATCCAGTCAGGAAACTAAAAATTGGGACAAATGCGTGCACATGATTAGAAAAGCTCTTGGGGTAGCACTAAGCCATTGCTATACATAGTGTACTTTATAAACACCATAACCAAGTAAAAAAAATCTTGTCGCTTTGGCACATCTGAGTGTGATCGGAAATTGGGTAACATTTGGTGAAAAAATAGGATTTATTCAAATTTCCATAAAAAATGGTTTTAATTTGGTGGAAAGGATTATATTTTAATAATCTAAAAGAAAAAAGAAAAATTTGTGCATAAATTTTGTGTTTTCCGTGCCGCTAAAGTTGCGTGCATTATTTGTAGCGTGAGGGACGGACACTATGTTGCATTTTATGAAAATACTTCTCTTAGGAAGAGATTATATGCTATTGTCAATTTTTGTTTACAGATTATTAGTACAACCCTTGCTACAGAAAATATCAATGAGATTTGTAATTGGATGTCTTCCAGAAGATAGGAGGGGTCATGGAAGGTGAACTCTAGAAATTTTGTCCGTCCCTCACAGATAAAAATCCAAAAAAGTTTTTTCTCTGAGAAACATTTCAAGGAATTAAATTAGCATATACCCTATCTATCAATATTAGTGCTCACCTTACTAGAGATAAAGAAACTAAAATTCCCAATCTTTAAATCTAAGAGTTATTAGTCCTTAATTAATGTGAGGGACGGACATGTCCGTCCCTCACACTAACTTATTTTGGATGTACAGGTACCAATGTATGTTGAGTGAAAATATTTTTGTTTACATATCAATAGTGCAACCCCTGCCACATGAAATATCAATGAGATTTTTAATTAGATGTCTTTCAGAAGAGAGTTGGAGGTCATGGAAGGTGAATGCTAGAAATTTTGTCCGTCCCTCACGGATAAAAATCCAAAAGTTGTTTCTCTGAGAAATATTCTAAGGAATTAAAATAGCATACACCCCATCTATCAATATTAGTGCTCACCTTACTAGAGATAAAGAAACTAAAATTACCAATCTTTAAATCTAAGAGTTATTAGTCCTTAACTAATTATGGGACTGACATGTCCGTCCCTCACACCAACTTATTTTGGATGTACTGTACCAATGTATGTTGAGTGAAAATATTTGGCCACTAAATATTAAACCCAATTCTTCTACCCAGTCAGAGAGTCTGTCTAAAACAAATTCATGCCAATCCCAGAAGGTCATGCTCCCAAACATTTGGAATTGAAGATCCTGTTGCTAAAAAAAAGAGGGTCTGTCCGTCCCTCACACCAACTTATTAAAATTAATATTATTGTTAATTACTGCTTCTTTATCAGTAAAGCTACAATTGGATATTGAAAACAAACAGCATGAAGTAAAACTTCTGTGTAATTTGAAATTAAAAGTGAAATACACACTGAATAAGATATTTAGGCCATCATATGTCCGTCCCTCACAGACAAGCTGTCCGTCCCTCACACAAGTATTTAGTGGGTATAATCATATGATATTTCCACTGAACTTGAATTATTTTGACAACTGCATTTCATTTAGATGTCAAGGATAGCATTAGGGGTGGATTTGGAGAAATCTTGCCAAATTTGAAATTTTGTAACATTTTGTCCGTCCCTCACATAGAAAATGTCCGTCCCTCACATAAACTTTGGACCCGCTTCATAGGCGCCTTGAAAACAAACTGAGTCAAATTTCTTAATTTTTGGAGGGATGGAACATTACTCTTTCATGATAAGTATATATTGATTAAACATGTGTATAAGTTTCAATAGAAAACTTGAAGATGTAACTGATGGTGGTGATTGCTTATTCTATTGATTTCCGTCCCTCACACGTGAAAATTTTGTATAGCGAAATAATTGATGCACATGTGGCAACATTTTCATGCATGAAATAACTATTGGTTGAAGGGTTATATATTAACCTAACTTAGAGGAATAAATTTTAACAAGGGTTAATTAAACACAGCAATTAATCTATTGATGTCCGTCCCTCACGTGAGGGACGGATTCCGATCACACTCATCTGCTCTTCCCTGGAGGTTGGTTGTAGGTACGTGTATTGGAGTACTCAAGCTAACATCGTGCCTATTGACAGGATGACAAAAAAATGAGCTGGCTGATTATCCGCTGATGAGTTACTGCCTGAGGTGCGAAGATTGCGTTGGCTCTGCATACGTACACTTCTTCTTATCATTGCTTGTACCAGGAACTACTGGATTTTGAGAATCGACAAGTACCACAAGGAAGTAGGATTCTCACAGGAAAGGAAGGGATGTAGTGTTAAATACATGGATCAATCCTGGGGACCAATGCTTGTGAGGTTTCAAAAAGCAACCTGCTTATTATTTTAGATTTCAAATTCATACCTGCGGGTTGAATACTTAAATCAGAATATTCATACATGCCATTTCATGTCAACTTTGCTGGCAGTTAAACCCAACCTACCTCCTTTTTGGCTTAAAGGTATTAGTAGGTTGAAATCTAGACGTTGCATATATCCTATATAGACGTAGTCTGGACATCTACATATAGTGCAGTTTGAGCAATTCTAGGAAAATATGTCACAAGGTCAACTGTCATTTGCACGTGCATAGTTTTGGAACATGTTTTCTGTTTTCCAAAATCACATGTTGAAATGTAACAATACTGATAGGTACAAAACAACCTTGGTACCCTACATGTATATTTTGTAAAGCCTAAACATGAAGACAACAAGCCAAACAAGTTTAAAAACAAAGTTGATTTTTGGCTAATATTGTAATGTTAAAACCCAACCACACTACTCAAAAAACTTACAGGATCAGACTTATTTATTGACATTTTTCAAAAGAGTGTTTAACATTGTAAATCAGATGAGCATTATCAAGTACTGAAGTCCTATGACACTAAAAAAACACAGCACCATGAGAACAGACAAAGTAAAAGAAAGAATGCCAATCAGGATTTTCCATTTCTGATTGTTTTGAGTACGCTACATGTATACGTGCTCTTGTATTGTGTTCATGATGCTGTAAACAGCTCTACAGTTTTTCACTACTTCCAAATCCAACTTATAAAAGTGAATTTTAAGTCTTTATAGAGGATTTAAATGAACATTGTATCAACACTATCATTGCAGCATGACAAGTGCACATTCTTTCCCAATTGAAGCTGAAAGTGCACAGTCAATACAGTCACATGTAGCCCCTTGGCAATAATCCATTCCAACAGTCTCCTGAATGGATTTGCACAAATCTAAACATTAAAGTACTGAACTTAAATGACCTAAATCTATGACAAAGCAGCACAAATCCGAGAAACAAATGTGTAGACCTTTATGATACATTTTAAGCTACAGAATTAAAGAAAAAGAGCATGGAAAAGAAAGGCCACTCATGCAAATCAATTGCTTACAGTATCTGTGCTTTTTATTTGAAATGAACTTCAACATTCACCTTGATAGTGGTACAATTTTTCCCTTTTTTTTTGAAAATTGATGGAAATGTCAAAGGACATTTCTAGAACGGGGAGGGTGGCGAACCTTATGGACCTGAGAGGGCCACATAATGAAATAAAGAGATTTTGATGGGCTGGTATCATGTACTGCATAACATGCTTCATTTGTTGTAAGGAAATGCTTCACTGGACACTGGCTGTGGATATCATGGAGGCCTGGAGGAATGCATATTGACCAGGTTTGAATACTTCATGGTACTTATTTGTCTGTCAGACTTTGTCTGTGTATTTTCCTTCAGACTGTAGGCCTAATGTTGGGCATGGGCAACACCAAAATTGCATTTGAAAACACTTGAAGCTGCGCCCAATGAAATTTGCAGTGATTGATGTCACTGGCTGACTGTATGTACCACTATTCATGGGAAAAGAATAGCCATCATGATTCCACCAAGATTGTTCACTAAGCAGAGCTAAAGAAACTCATTTGCACAACTTTGTCACCTTAAATCAGTAGAGCAAAACATCCTGTTTGACTGATATTGCACTGAATGAAGGACTTCAGCCAAGATAAAGGACTTTGTATCAAGGAAATGTCATCAAATTTGCTAATAAGGTCAAAATTTAGGAATATACTACTGGTAGTAGTTTGTTGCAAAGCTGTCAATATGTTCCAATTTAGAACATGATATTCCTTACTCTATTTTATATTCAAGAATCTATTTTGGACAATCTTGTCAATAAATGTGTGAAATTTGATTTACTATCAGAAATGGAAGAATACAACATCTACCTACATGCAATGAGTGTAGAGTCTTTCAATACATTATGATGCTTGTCCACAAGTTGTTTAGTGACCAAATATGTCATGTACATGTATTCTAGAACTTGATGGAATAAGACTAAAATATATAGAATACTTTACTCAGTGACCTAAAATGGGAAATTGGGAATAGACTTCATGATTGATGATACATGAACCAAAAACAGGGAGAGCTTCAATGCAATCAAGCAATCTGAAATCATATATTACTAGATTTGGCTGTTGTTAGTCATGCATTTTATACCTTTAATCGGATTACTTTTGATCTAAATTATGGCTTTTTGTAGTATTTTGATATCATAATCACACCAAAGCAACAATGGATAATTCTAGTGTGACAGGTGAATTACTACATGTAGTATTTGTTTGTTTAATTGGCTACGCTCTATTGTCATTTACTCCAATGGAGACATGGCCCTAAATAAACATACATTGCACTGCTAGTACTGATACCTTTGTCCTTTGGACAGTTCTCATAAACTTTTAACAATTGGGATATTCCGAGGAACAGAAACTGATAACGTTTCTTGTTCTGATATCAAAATACTAAGACCTCGATTACACAGAGCCTAAAGTCGAATTTGAGAATATGACTTCATTTGTAAACAGGGTTGTTGTGTCTGAATTTGACATCAGCAGCAGTGTTTACTCAGAGGCCGTATGTCTCAATTTTGGCCCAGTGAAAATTATTTTTGTCTCACAAGAATTTGTAATGCTGTATTACAATAAGTGAATTTGGGGAATTATTGGGCCAAAATTGGGCCAATTTGGGAAGAAAATGTTTCATTTGGCGCACCCAATTTCCAGAGAGAGTAAACACTGATCAGCAGTCAATTTCTAATGAGAACCTGCAGTAACTTTTGTTGAATTCAAACTCAAATCGCAATGTTGCAGTGTAATGTCAATGCGTTGAGGCAGCTGTTTCGCGCACACATCATCTTTACATGTAAGTCTGTTTGTGTGTACGCAGCACTTGGAACAAATGCTAGCGATTTGGAACTACGCCCTATGAAATGTGCACACTCGTCACTGCTACATCCGTGTGAAAAATGGTAATATTAAACATTAAAAACAACATATCGAGGGTTGAGAACCAGAAAGCCTTAACTCACAAAGGAATCCTTTGTGAGTTAAGGCTTTCTGGTTCTCAACCCTGTGATATTGGCCTTTATGGGTTTGTTTTTACTATTGTTTTTGAAATTTATTTTCCTTGTTATATGATATAACAACTGTACATTGATGTGTATTGTTTTGGTTTTAAACAAAAACAACAGCAAAACAAACTTACAATCTGAACCAGCAACATTCATCCAAACACGTAAAAGCAACAGAAAACTAACAAAAAAACATGAAACAACAACAACACCATTGACGAAAACATTGACGAATCAAACATGTCAACTAGTCTCCTTAGCAGGGTTGAACACATGTAGTGACAAATACAATAGTGACAAATACAATATGTTTGCTGACATTTCTGATGGGTAGGTATTATATGTGAGCTCAGTCATGAAAAGATTAAACAGAATCTCATTAATCTTGCTCAATGACCATGACATTTTCACTCTTTGCTGAACACTGCAGAAATGCCATGCCAAAAGTCAAGTTCAAAACTGTGAATTGTATTCATGAATTCCAACACAATGGTACCACAACATTGCGATGCTACTTCTACATGTAGTAAGGAAGTATTGTGGTGCATGGGTATGGCATTGAACAAAATTACCACCTTCATGAAGTGAAGTGATGAGCAAGACTTGAAATAAGTGGGGCAGGGAGCAAATTTGCCCTTGTAAAGCCACCAATTGCTCCTGGTTCTTGTAAAATTCACATGAAGCAGGAGCAATTTGAAAATAAATTGCTCCTGGTTCCAGTTTTGCACTTGATGTAGTAGTGCTGGTACTGGTATGCTGTATTGCATAATGCAGAAAAGGATTCACTCATTGAAAATTGCTCCTGTTTCTTCAAATATTGCTCCTAGTTCTTGTAAATTCCCAGGAGCAATATCCAAAAACAAATTGCTCCTGGTTCCAGTCCACTTATTTCAAGGCTTGGTGATGAATGATTTGTCAAAAGCATTTCAAGTTAAATTGTTTTTTTATCTCATCTGTTTTGTAGACTACAATGTGCCAAAATCTTTTTCAAATTGGATGTTGTTACATCTTTAAAATATTTGTTACATTTGCATTTAGGCCGTACATGTTTTTCTTCTCTTTTTCCCTGTTTTATATTTTACTGAACATACAAAGAATGACACTGGTAAATTGCGTTCCCGTGGAATTTATCGAACTTCTTAATCATCTGATATCATCTCATGACATCACTAGAATTACAGATTACGAGGACATGAAATTCAGACTTTTAAGATTTCCCAAATGATTGATTGTTACATTTCAAAGGAATCCATCCCAGCAATCTTGATTGATTAAGGCTGAATCCCAATGCATAACCAAGTATTATCTCCCAACCACTGTATTCTATTACCGTATTATAATTTCTTTCATAGCATCAGTACAACACTGAATGGATTCAACTGATGGGCACAACATCAGCTTGTAAATAGGTTAACCATGTTTCCTTATATCTATTTTTGAATCATCATTTCCCCTTGGTTCACCAATTTAGGCTTAAATTTCACCATTTGCGAAATAATGCACTTAAAAGTTAAATTTCACTGTATTTCTTTACAACTTAGCAAAACCTCACTTAACTCATTTTGCTCCTAAATCAGATTGCACTGCTTTTAGCACTATAATGAAGTTATAACATTTGGTCAAGAGGTTCTTCAGGGTCTCAGGGTGCTCAATCAGATTCTAGTTACCCACTCTGGGAAATAGGGACTTTCATTGCATTTATGTGCATTTAGAAACTGGGAAGGAACCAGCACAATCCATAGATCTATATCAGGTAACTCTCCATGAGGAGTTGATTGACAGTAGTTGGTGAATGCTTATGGATGATAGTTCAAAGAAGTGGGTCTTAGAAAGAGAGAAAGTAAGTGAAAATAGCATTTTACCCTTCCTTTGCATTGTGAGCCAGCTCTGGAGTAAGAATCATTTCAGCATTTTGTATATAAAGCCTAAAGATCACTCTTGGGTTCAATCTTATTTCTCTTTACAAAATCAGATTCATGTAAATACACTTGGAAAGTGAAGAGATCTTTTCTTGCCAATATGGTGGGTGTGTACTAATGCAATGTAGAATGGATAGTATGTGAATAAAAATTTGCAACTTGGGAAAGTCTCTTTTGAGTTTGTTTGCTTGTTTTATGTTTGCTTGTTTGTTTGTTTGCTTGTTTGTCATTATAAGAAGTTCTCTGCACTAAATCTTGTTTTTGTTGCAGCTGCTTTGTACCAGCTTAACCTCTAGGCATTGAATACCAGTCCAAAGGCATCAGTGGTAATAAATTTTATAAGTGAACTTTGAAAAGCTATTGAAAATGATTTACTTGTTGATTTGTTTTACATTATTGAACTTCATTTGTATGCTTGTGGGCCATAATTCTCTAAACTGTCATGCAGAATCAAAGTAGGCCTACTTTCATTGAATAATTGCAGTATTTGAGCAGCATGACTAAAGAAAAATTGAGGAAATAGGCCTATATTCTTTCTTCAAAAAAAAAACCAAGTAACTCTGAATAACCCTGTCAATGACTACAATGGACTCACTAATGACCATGATTGGTCACAAGAGTTTTAAAATGAAGTAGAATTTTAATCTTAAAAAGTAACTTAATTTGCAAAAGTCTCAAAAAAGTCATTTGTGAGACAAAAGTTTTAAATTGAGTTCGCTTACGTTTTCCTTCAATCCATCTTCGTATAAAAGTGTATTGTGCATTGTTGCATGACTATGACTGTAAGTGTGCACTGACATTTTGAAATTGCCTATACAGGGGACTGAATATTAACGAGTGAATGGACAACTTGTATATACATACTGATTGAATTTCTTCTATAATAAGCATCAGAATGATCGTATCTTCAACAGACAAGGACACACATTCTATGAAACGATACAAAGAGAAAGAGCGGAGAAAAAAGATAAGAAATCAAGAGCTGAATTTGTCATTGTGCTATCAGCAATATGTCCGAATAACTGCGGAAAGGGTTTCATTTCCTATCCAATGAATGTTAAGTTATGGATTTTAAGTAAAAATGTCATTTATGTAATACAATGTGACTGAACAATTGTTATTTTCCATTTAGGATTTTTGTTATTTCCCTTTTTCTGTTTCAATTTTAATACTCAAAATGGCATGTGTTGCAGACATTTACCAATTCTTGTTTAACAGTATAGCAGGTTCATCCAGGAGAGTTCATGTTGTTTAATTTTTAAGTGAGATGGAAGGGCTGGCATATACATTGTAGCAATGTATTTTTTTCTTTCTAGCTTTTTCAAGCATGTCAATTTAAATTGACATTGGAATTCTAAATTGGCATACATAATGGAATATCTATAGGTAAATGCACTTTTTGTACTTTGAAAAGGAAGCAGGTTTTGTGTTTAGGAAATTTGTGTAAGTGGATTTAGATGAATTAATCAATTATATAGCAATGACAATGAAAGTGGTTTCTTTTTTGAATGGACAAGTAAGGTAAAGCAGATTTAATGACTGTAAATATTTAATTGTTATTTAAATTATGAACAAAATACACAAATTTGTTCAGACACGGTCTGTATTTTTCGGTAAATATAGTATTCCAAGCAAATAAATCCACTAGACTGATGCAATTAATTCCAAACCTCTGGGACACGAGGCAAAGACCTTGTTTACATTGATAATTTAACTTTGCAAATAAATTACTCAGAAAATAAACAGAACTTTAGACACAAATATTGCGGCATTGAAATGGGAGCTTGCTGACTGTTAAGAATATGAATAATACATTTTTGAAATATGGTAAGTTGAAAGTCATTGGTACATAGGCTTGGTAGAAACACAATTTTGGAGGCCAAAATGCACCTTGATTTCCTGCCCATTTCCCTGTTTATGGAGTGTCCCTGGACTAAGCGCTAAGATCATTTGCAGTTGACTTTTTTCAAAAATTGAATCAAAGTGACATTTGAACAAGAAAAAAGTGTAATTTAATTTGTGTTCACTGTATAATAGATTCATCTATTCAAGATTTAAAAGACATTGGTTTCTTATGCATTTCTTTATCAAAATAGAATTTTTAAACAAACACAAATTACATCTTTGCCTTAAGGGATCTAAAATGAGCGTTTATTGCGTTTGACAGTATTTTTGTGGGACATGAGAGCACCTCAGACCTATCGAATTGCATTCTGAATCTGAAGCATGTCTTTCTGATATCAAATAATTTTCATTTTTGAAAATCACAATATAATACAAATTTTATGACAAATTATAAAAATTTGATATTTTTCAAATTTTGATATATAACAGTACTCGAAGTAAATTATATAAATCTAATGATATATTCTTAAAGTGTATGTAGCAGGGAGGAAAAGCCGACGGTCAATTGAAAATTTTGACCTTTCATATTGAAGATATGGATTTTTTTCCCAAAAAGACCTAATTTTTTTTTGGTGTTTCGGGAAAAAAATCCATATCTTCAATACTGAAAGGTCAAAATTTTCAATTGATCGTCGGCTTTTCATCCCACACTTTAAGTATAAATCATCAGATTTATAAAGTTTACTTCAAGTACTGTTAAATATCAAAAATATCAATTTTAATGATTTGCCATAAAATGTGTATTAAATTGCTAATTTCAAAAAATCTAAATTATTTGATATCAGAATGACATTCTTCGTATTCAGAATGCAATTCGATATGTCTGATGTGCTCTAATGTCCCACAATAAATACTGTCCAAATGTTCATACCCCAGCCCTTAAGTTGTAGGTACAAAATTGTATATGAAAGTGACTCAAGTGCACAAATGATCCTAGCATTTGTTTTCCCTAAATTGCAAAAAAAATGCATTTTGCAAAATTGCGTATTTGTAAGTTACGAAGGTACAGTTTGTCATTCAATTAATGCTGCAGCTGATTAAATGTGAGTTAATGTACAAAAAATCACCATTGAGTAAAGTGACCTGGGGTTGACTGTTGACAAAGATGTTCACACTAATAGAGTTCTTGTTCCTGAATCCATGTTCCTGAAACGGAGCTATGTTGAGCTTCAATTTCTTAATGGAAAATTTGCCCTAAATTAATTTAATAGCTCTTTTTAACTTGTGAGAAATTGAATGCATGGGAAACCATTTCTTCCTATGAAAACAACCTTTTTATTTTTTACTTTATTTCAATTTGATAAATACACAGGAAATTAGGTATGAAATTAGAAAACAAAACAAGTAAATGTTTTGAATTTTTCAGGGTAAGAAAATGTGTGAAAGTTACTTCTTTTATAATGCATCGCAACTTGCAAGAAACAGATGTATGCGATCCTTAACCCTCTCAAAATAGTAATAACATCGTATCATATGGTGTAAAAAAAGTTTCTTGCAAATCTCATTTTACTAGAATTTTCACCAGAGATAACTTATTGATTCCCATCAAATCCAAACCTATATATGCAAACGCACGGCCTACTGTATTTTTCCATTTTAGATATTTAAAGTTTAAAGTGCTAAAGCTACCATTTGCAAAACCTGTCAGTATCATTCCACACAGTCGTTACTTTATTGACTAAATATTACTGTGTCAGTGAACTTAGAGAAATCTTTAAACGGAAGAGGCAGAAGAGGCCAGATCACTGGTTATCTTACATCTTGTTGATTGTTTGCAAGGACCTGGGCACATAATTGACTCAAAGGAAATTTCAGAGATCCGTTGAGGACCAACAAATACTCTTGTACACCATTGTCTTTTCAGAAATATTGACGAAAATTAAAAGGATACGTCCAATCGTCCATCTATGAGATCGCACCCGCTATTGGATTTCATCTCTCTTGTCATGACAATGCAGTGTCAAGCTCATTGTAGGGGCTAGTTAGATTAAAGTTTGCTTGGCTTATATAAGGCAGAAAAAATAAAGACTCATAACACTGTGTATTGATGATAGAATGGTCTGCAC